>NC_057407.1:23247051-23615175 GCF_019320065.1 Cervus canadensis
AAAAATGGAGAGTGTTAAAGCTCTCCAAGTGAGTTTGAAGTCCACTCAGGTTGAAAACCTCGAATCGATGTTTTCCCCCACGATTTCTTTCCTCATTTGCCTAGATTCCCCTTCCTTCTGCCAACTACGTCATCCTCATCCTCCACTTCCCCCATTCTCTGTACTCAAAGTAGAGAGTACGCTGCTTCTCTGTGGGTGACAGAGGAGGGAGACACAGATCAGGTTGATGCTTTGAATTCCTTGTTCTCCAAAGGTGATGTCAGCAACCAGCAGCCTTGAAATTACTACCTGGAAACTCACTTAGATGACATAATCCTGCTAACTCAGAACCTGGATTTACACAAAATCTGCAAGTGGTATGAATGCACATTGAAATTTGAGAAGCAATGCTCTAATTAACACATGGCCCCACATCCTCATCACAGGACCACCCTGAAGCACCGGGACTGGAATTCTATGCTCCAAACCCTCAGGCCCTCGAGGTACTGATTCTGCATGAAGCCCTGTCCTACATATGCTGCCATAGACACCGATTCACTTCATTCTTATGACAGCTCTGTGAGGTTGGTTTATTATTATTATCCCTAAATGAAAGAAAACAGGGCTCAGAGAAGTGACATGGTTTGTCTAAGCTAATAAGTGACAGGGGCTTCCCTGGAGACTCAGTGGTAAAGAATCCTGCCAATGCAGGAGATGTGGGTTCGGTCCCTGGGTGAGGAAGATCCCCTGGAGAAGGACAATGACAACCCACTCCAGTATTCTTGCCTGGAACATCCCATGGACAGAGAAGCCTGGAGGGGTACAGTCCATGGAGCCACAAAGAGTCAGACATGACTTACTGACTAAACAGCAACAAGTGACAGAGTTGAGATTCTGGTAGAGGTCTGTTTGATCTCAAAGTTGGTTCTCTTTACAACAAAGCAGAAAGTCAGGAGCTTCTCCCAGAATCAGGCAGGCACACAGAGCAGGTGAGATGGTTCATGCCTTCCTAGCCCGTCTTGCTTTGCATGGAAACTTGCTAGATCCCCTCTCTGATGACACCAGAGAAGGTGAGATGAGCTGTCCTGCTCCAGCGATGCATCACTGTCTCACCTTGGAAACGACCAAAAGGAGAGTTAAAATGGTGTTCACAGCACCGCTGAGAACCCTCCAGAGAGCATGGTCTATTTGGCTCCTTCCTGGCAGAATTCTCCTGGATATGGAGCTCATTTCCTCTTCAGCAGAGAATCAGGTCTCTTGAGTATTAAAGCTTATACTTGTCTTTCGTGTTCTCTCCTCCAAGCCAAAAAATCATCAAACCAGATGGCCCTTTCTCTGTCGTGAGCAGGAGAAGCACAGTTTAAAGCAGTTGTAAAAAAAAAAAAAAAAAGAAAAGAAAAACAACTGGAACTGAGTTTTGAACAGTGAAACCGTCCCACCTAGCATATAACCAGGTCTGTATATGGCAGCCAAGGTGCTAAGTGAAATCACTTGCTCTCTGGCCCACAAAGCCACTTCTTTCATCTTTTAAACAGGATAATCAATGCCTTGAAAACAAGATCTCAGCAGAGGCCCCTGGCATTCCTTGAGCTTCTAAAATGGATGAGGAGTAGACTGAATTGTCCTTTCTTCAGAAAGGTGGTTGCCAAGACACATGTCTGTGTTAGTCATGGCAGCCCAGCTGGTCAAACAGTAACCCTCACAGGCCATTGCAAAGAGCTGTTTATCTCCTGCTCACATCACAATCCAAGGCAAGGGGTGGCGGTGTGGGGATGGGTGGGGGAGGGACCCATGTTGGTTCCACCCAGACATCCAGGCCTATGATTCTTCTAACACCTGCATCTGCCATCCTGCGGAGGTGCGCAGTCCAATAACAAGTCAGAAGTCATACGCGCCATTTAAACGAAAAGTAAAAATTCACTTCCTCAGTCGTACTAGCCACAGTCCAATTCTCAAGAGCCTCATAAGACTAGAAGCCCCTGTATTGGACAGCGCAGAACGGAAGCTTTCCATCATTCCAGAAAGTTTTATTGGACAACCTGCTCTGAACCTTAGGGCCCTTCACTGGACTGTCTGCATCTGACCTGCAGGCAAGGAACAGGTGACATTGAGAAAGGTCAGTGAGGAAGACTCAGATCAGATGTGGGAACTGTGGACACATTTCCTCCCAGTTCCACCTGTAAGAACATAAGACAGGGTCCACCTACAGCAGGGGAGCTGGGAAGTGACAAGCAGCTCTGTGCCCAGGCAGAATCACAGAGTCATTGACCTGGGTGAGGCTGGGCATCCTGGTCCTGGGAGCCTTCTCGGACGTGCACCACTCCATTCCTTGTGTTTCTGGTAGAACTAGCCAAACTACAAAGGAACACTGCCTTAGTCCCAATTGGTGTGGGTGTCAATTCTTGGTGAAAGACACAGAAATTAAGGTGTCGGTGAGGGTTGACTCTCAGGCACAGGAAATCTTTGACAAGAGTCAGCCACTTCACCTGATAGGGACAGCCTCATAACACTCATCCTTTCAATGGCAGATCATGTGGAAAAGACACTGCTGTTTTGTTTTGTTTTTTAACTCTAGTTTGGGGTTGGCAAACGTATTCTGTAAACAGCTATATAGAAAATATTTCCAGCTTTCCAGGGCACTCAGTCTTCATCACAACTCAACTTTGTAATTGCAGTGCAAAAGCAGTCAGAGATGAAGGAATGAGACTGACTTTCTGTAAAAGTTTTATTTAACAAAACAGGTGGTAGGTGAAATTTGGCCTGCAAGCTTAGTTTGCTAATCTCTGGCCTAAGTCTTTCACCAGGTCCTCTTCACTTTAAGCCAAACAGCCCTTTCTTCTGCCCATTTCCTCCAAAAAGGCTGGTAAAGAGAAAAATGGAAATAGAGATCCATGCATAGAACCAGCACTCTGCTGTGCTAAACACTGTACCTGAGTTAACTGAAGTTCCCTTAATTCTCACAACTCTTTAAGTCAGATTTTGTGATGGCCCCATTTTACTGATGAGGAAGCTGAGGCGCAAATATCAAAAGAACAGGAGCTTTCACAATTCACAGGCCCAGGCCCCTTCTTTTTCTTTAGTGGTATGGGACCCTCTGACATACAGCAGATTGACTTACACAACTGTTAAGACCGATTTCTGCCCACCACTTAGGGGGATAGTATTAACTATCCACTTAGGAGTCCTGTGTTATGGGAGTGTGTAGACGCTGTCAAGCCCTGGAGTAGGGCACAGCAACCCACTCCAGTATTCTTCCTTGGAGAATCCCAAGGACAGAGGAGCCTGGTGGGCTACAGTCCAAAGGATCACACAGAGTCAGACAAGACTGAAGCAACTTAGCATGCAGCGTGCATGAGACCCTCACCCTTCATAAAGTTTCTCTAGGGGGTTCAGAGGTCTGGGAACCGATGATGTCAGGGGTTGATCAAAGTGACCACTACTGTCTCTTCCAAGGTTAGTACAGTGGCACCCTCCACAGACCCCTCCTTCATAAAAGGAGACATTGCAGAGATATGTAGCCAATGAAAGCATGTTCTATTAAAAAGGAAGTGTGTCCAAAGGATCTTACAAATAAATACAGAGAACTAGAAGGCAGAGAGTCACTGTGAAGTTATATCTTGCTTCTTTTTTGGGTCTGCTTGGATGTTACTTTAGTTCACTTATGTATTTTCCTACCCTTTATTCAGGTCTGTGGGGTGCTGCCCTTTCTCTGAATTCAAAAAGCCCCTTCCATGAGAAAAGAGTCAGATGGACAGAAAAGAGAAAAGAGTTTCTCAAGCCTGGCACAAAAATTCTTCTAGAGTCCAGGTGATCATGGCTGAGAGTTGCAACTGGAAAATGGCAAGTATATGAAATTTTTATAAATGCAATCCCATGTTACAAGCTGTGAGAGAGCTCCTTATGGCAATGGCTGAGTTAGAAGAATGTAAACCAAGTGTGTACAGCCAGGTTTGGAATTTTAAGGGTTTTCTCCTGATCACAAAAATTATATTTTTTGCAGAAAACACAAGACATGAAGAAAACAGAAGAAAAAAATCTTAAATATGCACAATTCCATGACTGAGAGATATCTTAAACATCTTAGAGCATGTGTTTCCAAATGAACAAAGATGCATATATATATATATAATACATATATGTGAATATCTATGTACATGTAATAAATTGGTTTCAAAAAACTGGATCAAACTGTACATATTTCTTTGTAACATGTTTTTTTTCCCCTTCACCTATCCTAGGCTTTTTCTCACACTGCAAATATTTTTCCACAGCCAACCTTCCAAATGCTGCAGAGAATCCTATTAAATCCTACTGTTGGACACAGGTTGTTTACCATTTTGATATGGTAAATGGTGCTAGGTGTCCACATTAATGTTGTTTTAAATCAATACACACATATATAAGAAGTGATACCAAGTAACAGAGTGACACTGTTAAATGCCTCATGTTGTATTTATCCTAAAACATTGAAACGATGCTCTGGGGACAGGTTGACAGGGTCACGTGTGTGAACACCCCCTCCTCCTAGGGAAGTGAGATGCTTGGACAGTCACCCTATGGTTATGAGACCAGCAGATCCCTTTGGGTTCACCAATGCCCTGCTTGACACTCTGCCTCCCGGATTTAGAAAACTTCTCTCAGTTTCTCCAATAGTATTAATAATAATACTAAAGGGACAGAAGAGGAGAAAAAGTGGATGGCTTCTGTCTGAAGCTGAATTGTGTTTCCTAAAAATCCACAGGTTGAAACTCTAAGCCTCTGGACCTCAGAGGGTGATTGTATTTGGAGATAGGCTCTTTAAAGGCATAATTAAGATAAAATTAAATCAGATTAGAAATTAACATTCAACATATATAAACAGCTCATACAACTCAACATCAGAGAAACAAGCAACCCGATTAAAAAATGCAGAACTGAACAGACATTTTTCCAAAGAGGAAATGCAGATGGCCGACAGGCACATGAAAAGATGCTCAACGTCACTAATCATCAGAGAAGTACAAATCTAAACCACAATGAGATATCACCTCTCACCTGTCAGAGTGGCTATCATCAAAAAGAACACAAATCACAAACGTTGGCGAGGATGTAAAGGGAATCCTTGTACATTGGTTGTTAAGAATGTGAATTGGTGCAGTCAGTGTGGAAAACAGCATGGAGATTTCTCAAAGAACTAACAATAGAACTACCATATGACCCAGCAATTCCTTTCCTTGGGACATATCTGGAAAAAAACCCAAAAACACATATTCTAAAAGACAGACACAACTCAATGTTTGCAGCTACATTATTTACAATTGCCAAGACATGGAAACAATCTATATTTCCATTAACAGCTGAATGGATAAAGAGTATGAAGTGTGGATGTATATACACACACAGACACGCACACGCACACACATATACATACAATGGAACACCACTCAGCCATAAAAAAAGAATGAAATTTTGTCATTTGCAGCAAAATAGATGCCCTTGGAGGGTATACTACATTAAGCAAAATACGTCGGACAGAGAAAGATAAACACTGTATGATATCACTTATACATGGAATCTAAAAAACACAGAAAACTAGTGAATATAACAAGCTGACTCACAGATACAGAGAACAAACCAACAATTACCAGTGGGGGGAGCAATATAAGGGTAAAGGAGTGGGAGTCCAAACTACTGGGTATAAGATAGGTTCAAGGATATATTGTAAAACTCAGGGAACAGAACCAGTATTTTGTAATAACTGTATATGGAAAGTAATCTTCAAAAGATAAATAAAAATTTAAAAACAGAAAAAAATGATAAAGTGAGGTCTTTAAAAAAAAGATAAAATGAGTGAGCCTTAATCCAATATGACTGTGTCCTTACAAGAAGAGGGGATTAGTAACACAGACACAGGGAGAAGACAGTCAGTCTTCACATGTCAAGAGACAGATTTCACAAGAAACCAATCCTGCTGACACCTTGCTCTTGGACTTCTAGCTTCTAGAACCATGAGAGAATAGTTATGTTGTTTAAACCACCCAGCTTGAGGAGTTTTGTTATGGCAGTTCTAACAAACAGATACAGCTTCCTAACTCTTCTTAAGAGAAATTCTGTTAAAACTATTTTTCCCTATAAAAATAACAATCACCCTCACCTCTTTAATTCCAGGGGAGTCAAACCCTTAACAGTAGGCAGTTGTAGAGTCAGATCAATGGAACCGATTTGGAGACTCAGGACTCAGGAGCTTCAGCAAAACCTTGATGTACGTGGGCCTCAGCATTCTCAGATTTGAAATAAAGATTCTAATTCCTTTGATAAGTAATCTTCATATTTGGAAAGATACTGAGCATGACAGATATGAAAATCACCTCGCACAGAATGTATAACAGGAGGCACTCATGTGCTTGCACGCTCAGTCGTGTCCAACTCTTTGGAACCCCGTGGACTGTAGCCCGCTAGGCTCCTCTGTCCATGGGATTCTCCAGGCAAGAATGCTGGAGTGGGTTGCCATGTCCTTCTCCAGGGGATCTTCCTGACCCAGGGATTGAACCCACATCTCCTGTGGCTCCTGAATTGGCAGGCTGATTCTTTACCACTGAGCTGCCTGGGAAGCCTGTAGGAGGCACTGGATGAACCCTATTAGCCCGTGGCCTGGGCGAGCACTTCTCCCATCAGATAAAGTGGGTCATGAGCAGCTGTATAATCTTTAAAGAGACAACTAAGTTTTCAGAGCTTTTTGCTTTAAGGCAGAGTTGCTTTGTTTAGCCCACACGATGCTTTTTAAAACTTCAAATTAGTTGTCAATATTTTAAAAATAAGAGATGCTACATGAATTCTGGATGTCTCCCTTTTTAAGGAAGCAGAAGATCTGGCAGCACTGCATGCTACTCTCTTAAGGGTGTCACCTAGCAATTGCCCAGGTATTTGACTCTCTGTGCTCCCTGGGCACAGAACTCATCAGTGTCACCTGTCAGGCCCTGTAGCACTGAATTTGTAGCCCAAGGCTTAATGCATACACTAATTTTTATAAACAAAATGCACACACAGATATATATACATAACCACAGAGAATATATGTGTGTGTGTGTCTTAAGTTGCATACCTTACAACTTCATTGTTTCAATGCCTTTTCCTTTTAAATACCCATTTTGACTCAAAATGCATATCTTGCATCCAACAAAACTGAAATCTAAAAACTCTATCATTCCATACATCCTAGAAATGTGAGTGAAACTTGCATTCTACTAATCTGATCTATTATTTTATACATGAGGTCACAATGCTAGTTTACAGCCAAATGTTTAGCTTTGGAAGAGGCCTCAGAAATTATGTAGTTTCTTTGCAAACCTTCATTTTGCTAGATATCTCAGAGATTTAGGAAAGGTTTTTGTAATCTGATTCAATTATTATAAGAAATAAAAGAAAAAGAAAGAAACATACACATTTCATTAGTCGTGTTAATTTTCCTTCTTTCCCTCCCTGCAATCCCTAAAGTATCACCAAAATGCTCCCAGGTAGTCCTAAAACAGGTTTGCCTCCTCCCAGCCCTGTTGCCTCCTCCCAACCTCTGCGCTGTCTTGTATTAGTTGCTAGGTAACTGAAGAAGATTTATGCATGTCTATTGTTAATTTCGAAGACAGTTCTCAGCTCTGCCATAAACAGCATGAGGAGCAGACACCACACTTGCTTAAGAGAGACTCCTCTCGGCTTCCCTGAGATGAGGCATTCCGGGGCACATCTACAAGGTCCAAAAAATCCCGGTAAACATCCAACTGTCTGCAAAAACAGTTCAGCAAATCTGAGACATTTGGGCCCATCTCCAGTGCCCTCTCGTGCCAAATCCATTACAAGTTTTATTCAAAGACCATCGTCTGGCCTCTTAGTTTGTCTGCGTGAAATCTAATCTTTCACCCCCGCCCCCAGGTGCCCATTCTTCCCAGCAGCACCAAAATTCAGGCTTGGAATGGAAACCTTTGCATCCCAGAAGCATCTGCAAAATTATTTCTCAAGCCAGTGGTTTCACTACCTTTTTAAAGGCTCTTCTTAAGCACAAGTACCATTTATGCTGGTTTGGATGACAAGTATGGCTTTTATTGCCACTGCCTGGGTAAGTAATGAGGGGGCCCAGTTTATATGATGCCCCCCAAAACCAAAGTTTTATAGAGAGATCACAGTTATAGTCATCCTGTACATTTGAGAAGCAGTTCTTGTTTTACTAGGAGCGTTCCTGGGCATCCTGCCATTGCCTCCTCACAGCACCTCCACAAGACGCCTGGTTTGTGGCATTACCACTCCGGTTTAGATGACTCCAAGAGCTCAGGAGTCTTTCAACTGATGGTCCAGCTTTGTTGCTCCCTGATTTATCTTCCACCTACGCTCCGAGGGGTTGCTCTATAACAGAAACCTGAACAAGCTGATTTAAACCAGTCATTGACATTTCATCATGTAGAGGATCCAAGTTCACGTCCCTTAGCGTGAAACAGAAGGGCCTCCGTTGTCCAGTCCCTACCTACTGCCTCTTCATCCTGTCTCCCATCACGCTCACCTGACATTTTGCATCCCACCAACACTGCCTTTGGTTCAGCTCCCTGTATGTCACACTGTTCCTCACCCTGGGTCTCTGATCCTAGTGTCTACTCTGCTTCCAAAGCACACACTCCCAGCATCCAAATAGTACAGCATCTCCTCCAGGAAGCATTCTCCAACACCCCTTCCCCATCTCACTCCTGTTGAGGGAGATATTCTTCACCTGTGCTCCCAAGATACTCAATACTCTCTCAGCACCTCTGTGGAACTGCTTTCTGATGTTCTGTTCATCGGTCTCCCCCACTACAAGCCTGAGTTTCTTCCAAGGCAGCATCTATATACCATCTACTTCCTTTCAGTATTCCCAGGGCCTAATTCAGTATCCAGTCCATCACGATTCTCACAGTGTTGATGGGAAGGAGTGAAGAAAACAGAAGAGAGACTGTAAATGGGAGGCCAGTACCACCATCAGATAAGACAAACCGGGTTGTGAGGCCCCAGGCAATGCATTTAGTACGTAGAAGATCCAGAATGTGAACAGGGAGAAGGATCTTTACAAATTATCCAACCCATCTTATAATATAGTAGAAAGAGCTCCTGCTTGCATACTTCCAAGGACAGGGTGCTCACTGCCCCCGCCAGGAGCCATTTCCATTGCTGGTCAGCTAGCCTGTGAGACTGTTCTTTCTTGGGTGGTGCTGAAACCACTTTCCCCACGAGTCCCATCAGACTGATTCTGCTTTCGTCTTCTGCTCTTAGACATTAGCCTTCCTCTTGCATGGATAAAGTTCCTGCCTGCCTCAATCATCATCAAAAATGCAAAAATAACCAGAATCCTGGCCTGAACATACGTGCTTTCCATGTGCTTTAATCCAAACCTCCTTGAAACACAGTGGAAAAGCAAGTCTGAGATCACACCGCTAGACAGTTACAGATCAGGCTTAGACCCCAAGGGATCTACTCCAAGTTCACGGATTTATCTACCACACAATACTCTCGTCCATCTGAGCCCTTCAGCTATTCGACAGTGAAAAGCTAAGCAGATTAAAGGTACATAATTTGCACTGTTTTTTTTCTTCTTTCTTCCTCTAATAACAGCTTTATGGACATCTCTCTCCTCTGAGGTTTGTTTCTAAAAATGAGTTTCTTGCTTATCCCTCCTTTCTCCCCAGCTCCATCTGAGGAAAAAGATCACTGGGTTGCTGGCTCTGCAAACACCATGTTATTCATGGGGTGCTGCAACAAGGACAAGCCAACTCATTAGTTTCAAAGCCTCAAATTAATCTTCCATTACTGTTCTTGAAGGTGAAAGGTCATTTTTTTATCCTCTTAGCTGTATCCACCCCCTGGGGGAGAAACTGGATCTTTATGCAGGCAAAGACCCCTCCCTTCCTTGGACCAGCTGTTGGGGTTTCTCTTCTCTGTCGTGAGTGAAACTATACACAGAGAGCTGGGACTGTTTAAAAAACCCAGAGGTTGTTGTCTTTAAGTAGGGTACTTTTGTAAATCGTGGGGTAGAGACATGATGAAGAAGCTGGCACTGGGAGTACTGCAAAAAGCGAGAGACTGAGACAGACGGCTCTACCCAAAGGAAGCTCATGGCAACTAGGAGAGTCTTTCTCTCTCCTGTAGTTTGACAATCCCCCTCTGGCACCTCTTAGTGGCAGAACCTAGACTGGCACCAGCTGGCTGGGAGAAACAGCAATTCCAGCCATCACATCTCCAAGCAGGGGTGATTTTGAGGCTGAGAGACAACAGTTTAATAACTAGCACCAGCCAATGTCCCTAGAGCAAAGCTCTGTGCTAAAGGCTAGCAGCCTGCTGTGTGGAGGGGTTTGCGAGGAGGCAGTGCTCCATGTTCACGGAATGGTCCAAGCCCGGACCTGATAACTTCCCAAACCACAAGAGAATCTGCCCCCCCTGAATGAGATATGGTTCCCAGGTTGGGCTGCCCCAGTTACACTGCAATTCCTTTTGGGTAGCCCCAGATGGATCAAAGCTGCATTGAGGAGGGGAAGAAAGCAGCATTGAACGCTGCCTGCTCGTGTTCACAGGTGCTATTGTCTCATCCCCAGTGGTGTAACTGGAGCAAATACACGGACCAGTGTTTGCTGCCCCACCCGGGACTTCTCCCAGCCCCACAGGGAGGTTAGGCATTTAAAGGAGGGGGGTGTTCAGTTCAATTCAGTCGCTTAGTCATGTCTGACTCTTTGCAACTCCATGGACTGCAGCACGCCTGTCCATCACCAACTCCAGGAGTTTACCCAAACTCATGTCCATTGAGTCAGTCATGCCATCCAACCATCTCATCCTCTGTCGTCCCCTTCTCCTCCTGCCTTCAATCTTTCTCAGTATCAGAGTCTTTTCAAATGAGTCAGTTCTTTGCATCAGGTGGCCAAAGTATTGGAGTTTCAGCTTCAGCATCAGTCCTTCCAATGAATATTCAGGACTGATTTCCTTTAGGATGGACTGGTTTGATCTCCTTGCTGTCCTAAGGACTCTCAAGAGTCTTCTCCAACACTACAATTCAAAAGCATCAATTCTTCAGCACTCAGCTTTCTTTATAGTCCAACTCTGGCATCCATACATGACTTCTGGAAAAATCATAGCTTTGACTAGATGTAAAGTAATGTCTCTGCTTTTTAATAAACTGCCTAGGTTGATCATAGCTTTTCTTCCAAGAAGCAAGCATCTTTTTATTCCATGGCTGCAGTCATCATCTGTAGTGATTTTGGAGCCCCCAAAAATAAAGTTTCTGTTTCCATTGTTTCCCCATCTATTTGCCATGAAGTGATGGGACCGGATGCCATGATCTTAGTTATCTGAATATTGAGTTTTAAGCCAACGTTTTCACTCTCCTCTTTCACTTTCATCAAGAGGCTCTTTAGTTCTTCACTTTCTGACATAAGGGTGGTGTCATCTGCATATCTGAGGTTAGTGATATTTCTCACAGCAATCTTGATTCCAGCTTGTGCTTCATCCAGCATAGCGTTTCTCATGATGCACTTTGCATATAAGTTAAATAAGCAGGGTGACAATTCACAGCCTTGACGTACTCCTTTCCCGATTTGGAACCACTCTGTTGTTCCATGTCCATTCTAACTGTTGCTTCCTGACCTGCATACAGATTTCTCAGGAGGCAGGTCCGGTGGTCTGGTATTCCCATCTCTTCAAGAATTTTCCACAGTTTGTTGTGATCCACACACACAAAGGCTTTGACATAGTCAATAAAGCAGAAGTAGATGTTTTTCTGGAACTCTCTTGCTTTCTCGATGATGGCAATTTGATCTCTGGTTCCTCTGCCTTTTCTAAATCCAGCTTGAACATCTAGAAGTTCATGGTTCACATACTGTAGAAGACTGGTTTGGAGAATTTTGAGCATTACTTTGCTAGCGTGTGAGATGAGTGCAATTGTGTGGTAGTTTGAACATTCTTTGACATTGCCTTTCTTTGGGATTGGAATGAAACCTGACCTTTTCCAGTCCTGTGGCCACTGCTGAGTTTTCCAAATTTGCTGGCATATTGAGCAGTACTTTCACAGCATCACTTTTTAGGACCTGAAATAGCTCAACTGGAATTCCATCACCTCCACTAACTTTGTTTATGGTGATGCTTCCTAAGGCCCACTTGACTTAGCATTCCAGGATGTCTGGCTCTAGGTGAGTGATCACACCATCATGGTTATCTGGCTCATGAAGATTTTCTTTGTATAGTTCTTGTGTATATGCTTGCCACCTCTTTTTAATATCTTCTGCTTCTGTTAGGTCCATACCATTTCTGTCCTTTATTGTGTCCATCTCTGCATGAAATGTTCCCTTGGTATCACTACTTTTCTTGAAGAGATCTCTGGTCTTTCCCGTTCTATTTTTTTTCCTCTATTTCTTTGCACTGATCACTGAGGAAGGCTTTCTTATCTCTCCGTGCTATTCTTTGGAACTGCATTCAGATGGGTAGATCTTTCCTTTTCTCCTTTACCTTTCACTTCTCTTCTCAGCTGTTTGTAAGACCTCCTCAGACAACCTTTTTGCATTTCTTTTTCTTGGGGATGGTCTTGATCACTGTCTCCTGTACAATGTCTCGAACCTCCGTCCATAGTTCTTCAGGCACTCCATCAGATCTAATCCCTTGAATCTATTTGTCACTTCCACTGTATAATCGTAAGGGATTTGATTTAGGTCATACCTGAATGGTCTAGCGGTTTTCCCTACTTTCTTCAATTTAAGCCTGAATTTTGCAATAAGGAGTTCATGATCTGAGGGGTAGAGTGTGGCAAAAGTGATGTGTGAACCCTGGGGAGGAGGGAAAAAGTAGTCTTCCTTTCACATCTCTCAGTACTTCTCCATGCTAGAAGCCCTAGAGAAAGCACAGGCTTCGTGCAACCATGGGGTCTAATACTGCCAGAATGAGACAGAACTAAGTCCTTTTCCAGGGTGGTGTCCATCAAAAGTTCCCCAAGAGTATCTTGGAGCCAAACGTCACTTAAAAATTGCAGCAACTACACAGAGCAGGGAAAAGGTCAAGGTAGAGGGTGAGATTTGGAGGAAGAAAGCAAAAAAGTAGAGTTTCTAATTCAACTTCATTTTAGATGATATTCAGCAAGAAGTTGAATGACCCTGTGAAACAGGCCCAAGGGATTATATTTATTGCATGTCATGCTTCCAATTCAGTTTAATTCTCTCTCAAAGACAGAGAAGCAGCAGGGCACTAACCCCACCAGAGATGAAAACCCCAAGAGTGCAATTGAGGACTGGGGCTGGCAAGAAAGAACGGCTCTAAATCAGGTCCAGGTGTGGACACAGCAATTATTCCAGCTGCTACTTTTCACCTCCAAGTCGAGCTGGCATTGTGGGGAAGGACGGCATGCGGCCAAATAGTATTCTGCCAGTTGGCTGAAGACACCTTACCCATTCTCTCCTGGAAAGGGACAGAGGTTAGGGATGAGGTCATGTTAATTTTGGAGGTTCACTAAACGCTGTGTCCTGGGCATCCCTACCTGGCCAACGGTGACTGGATCTTAACTCCAGCTGAATTCCACCCTACATAGATGGGTGTAGACATGAACAAGCCTGGCTCCTGGCTTAACATAGAGCCAAGGACACAGGTTTCTACACCCCCTTCAGGGACAGTATATTGAGAGTCAGTCACTTTGCCTGCTCAGCATCCTTCCCACCTTCTTCTAATAATAGCAGCATGATTTTCCTGTGGAGGACCACCGCTTCTTCACATTAGCAATTATGTCTTGGTTCTAGACTCTTCTCTCTCCCCCCTCACCCCAGCACTAGAAAGATACCTGAGTCTGGCCAATTGAAATCAATCATGGGATTTCTGTTGGAACCACCAGGAAGGAAAAGTTTTCTCCTGGGGGTGGTGATCAGGAGAACAGCCCATGCATCCCTCAACTGCAGCCACGAGACTACATTTTGGGCCCTCCCGCAGCCAGGGGCACACACTACGGCAAGCACGGGTGGTTCACTGATAGCTCTGTGGGCTCGCTGGCACACTCTGCCTCTGGTTCGTGTCTGTGGTCAGCGGGGCAGCTCTGCCTTTGATGTCTTTTTTCCCTTTAGGGTACCTGGGGCATATCTTCATGGTGATTCCAGAAGCACAAGAGAAAGGCAAATGGAAGCAGGCAATTCTTAAGGGCGAGGCTCAGAACTGGCATGCTTTCATTGCCAACCATACTCTTTTGGTTAAAAGAGGTTACATAGCCACGCCCAACATCTGGGTGGATGCAGTCACTGGCGGAGGGCAGGCTTGCAGCAGGGGTGCCGAGTTGGGAACCTGCAGGCGGCCACCTTCCCTGGTGAGCACTTTACCACCTGAGGGGGACAAGTCTGCCTGAATGAAGCCACCAGAAAAGAGAGCAAAGTCAGGGGTTGTCCACTGACATGTAATGATACTGTTGGAGTCCCTGAATCCTGCTGAGTCCTGACTTTTCAGTTATTTCATTGTCAAAGTCTGTTTCAATTGGGTTTCTGTCGTTTACAACAAAAAGACACCTGACTGATCTGCATCAGTCAGGACACTCACTCGGGAAGTCCACAGGGTCAAGTCAGAGAGAGGAGTGGCAGGATCCAAAGAGAAGCCGAGACAGAGAGAGTGGGTTCTGGAAGCTGAGTCCAGAATGGCTGCCAGAGGCCACTGGTCTGGGATCAAGGAGCATCTCATGGGACGGTTCCAGAAGGCCAGAGGGAGCACTAGAGGACACTGCCGTTGGATCACTCTGGATCAAAAGACTAAGGGTTCTTGTTTCTCCAGCACCTGACAGAAACAGATGAAGCTGATCAGAGGAGGCCCCGCTGACTGGGCCACACTGCCCATCCCACCAAAGAAGGACACTGTACCGTAAGTTCTGGAAAAGTGCCACCAGGACTCCTAGAATTATAGGTACTAGACCAAGTCCTTGAACTTGTGATTCGAAAAAAGGAACCAGGAGTTTCCCTGGTGGTCCAGCGGCTAGGATACCATGTTTCCAATACAGAGGACCCAGGTTCAGTCCCTAGTGGGGGAATTAGATCCCACATGCCACATCTAAAGATCCAGCATGCTTCAACTAAGATATGGTGCAGCCAAATAGATAAATAAAAATAATTAAAAAAAAAAAAAGGAACCAAAGATTTAAGTGGAGCAAATGAGACTCTTGGCCTAAGAGGAAGGATTCCAAGGACATGTATATCTGAAGAGCATTAGCAACATCACCTATAGACATTACTGTTTATTGAGGACCAGCCGCACACCAAGCACAGGGCTAAAGAAATGGCATGTATTAGGACTCTTAATTCTATCAAGAAACCCAAGAGGAAAATATTTCATGGCCACTTGACAAACAAGGACGATGGAGTTGGAGAGGTCCCATACCTTTCTATGGGCCTTGGGCTAAACCTCTGTCCTGCCCCAGAACCCTTGCAGAGAAGGCCTGGCTATAAGCCTCCCTAGGATTTTTGTTCTTGTTGTTTTCTAACCCCAGAGCCCACAGGGACCTTTTAATTAGCACTTCCTTCCTTCGCCTTTTTATAGCCTCTTGTTCTTGGAAATGGGGGCTCAACATTAGATGGAAAAGAAATAAATCCTCTCTACCAAAACTCTGCTCGAGTCTCACTATGGAGGGCAGTTGTGTGCCCACGCCCAGCCCCTCTTCTTCCGGTTAAGAGCACCCAGGTTTCCTTTGAGGAATCACCTTCTGCCAACCGTCAGTCCAGGTGACTGAGTCAGAGAGGCATGTGATGTGCTGGGGCCAGAGTCTACTAGCTGTGTGAAACTTACCAAAATACTTCTGTGCCTTAGTCTTCCCATCTGTAAAATGGGATGATAAAAAGAGCCCCCCCTCCCCACCCCCCGCCCCTCACCACCACCACCACTTCTGTAGGGCTGTTAAGAGGAAGCATTAGATGAGGCACCTAAAGAATGCCTTATACTCATACTCCCTCAACAAGATACATCTGGGATCATTGGGAATCCAGGCATGACTGCCCTACCTGTCCAGGCTGATGGGAATCTTTGCTAGGATTTTAGTATTGAGCAAGTAGCATTTCCCACCCCATCCTGCTTCCTCTCTTTCTCTCTGGTGGGGGTATCAGACTGTGGACTTTGGATATGAAACAGCTAGTGGGAAGGAGAGTGTAGAGGCGCAGAGACAGACTTTTCCCATCATCGTTTGGGGACCTGCTTCTGACAGTGCCTGTGGTCATCACTTCCCTGGACCTGGTGGTAGCAAGTGCCAATCACTCCCTTTGTGGGGAAACTCAGTTTTAGATGGAATCAGGGAGGGAATGGGGCAGTGGAGTGAAAAGGGTAAGGATTGTTAGAATGTGTTCAGACTTCAGCATCTTCTGACTTTTCTCTCCTTTCTTAACTCATGAGAGTAGGACAGGGGAGGAAAACATAGAACCTTTATGGTATCTAATCTCTGCCTCCCTCCCACAAGTCATGCCAAGAAGCACAGTCACTCTGGTATACAAATCCAGGTACTCATTTCAGCTTAGCAATTCCCCAATTATGGAAACATGGGCAATTTTTGTATAGCCCTGGCTCAGCCAAATGAAATCATCATTTTTGTAGGTCAGGAAAGGTTGACCACTGACAATTTCACGTTGTTTAATTTAACGGTCCCCATCTTATGGGGTTTGCTAGGATTAAATAAGATGATGCATGAGCAGTTCTTAGCTTGATGCCTGGCACAGAGATACTATTTAGTTTTAACTGCTATTACTACCCTGATGATAATGTGATGATGATTAAGAAACAGTCACAGGGACCTCTCTGGTGGCTCAGTGGTAAAGAATCCGCCTGCCAACACAGGAGACATGGGTTCAATCCCTGGTCTGGGAAGATCCCACATGCCATGGAGCAGCTAAGCCTGTGCGCCACAACTAGAGTGCCTGTGCTGCAGAGTCAGGGGACGTAACTACTGAAGCCTGTGCACCTAAACTCTGCTCCGAAACAACAGAAGCTTCTCCCCGCAGTGAGAAGCCCACACATCACACCTAGAGAAAAGGCCATGCTGCAGTGTAGACCTAGCAAGGTCAAAAATAAATAAATAAATAAATAAAAATTCTAAAAAACCCAAAAAACAGTTGCAGGGACTTCCCCGATGATCCAGTGGCTAAGACTCCATGCTCCCAATGCAGGAGGCCTGGGTTCAATTCTTGGTCTGGTAACTAGATCCCTCATGGCACAACTAAGAGTTTGCATGCTGCAACAAAGACCTGGAGCAGACAAATAAATATTTTAAAAATGTTTAAAAGATACAGTCACAAATCAAAGGCAAGAGAAAAAGCAGCAGCTATCAGCAGCGATTTTTCAGCATGACTGACAATTCTGCTCATTTTCCCCCAAATCTCACTCTTCAAGATTTTTGCAATTTCTGTCTCCACCCAGACAGGGAGGCAAAGGTTCATAAAGTAAACAAACTCGGACCCTTGGGGCCTCAGAGGCTCTTCTATATTGAGAAGACCCCCTGGGAAGCCCGGGGTTGTGTGAAGTTTTGATAACTGGGGAGGGAGATGGGGCTGTTTTAGAATCGTCACTCGTATTTTTAAATATCTTGACGTCAATAAAATAGTTTCCAATTCAGTGACAACTGAGGCATTTGTTTTGATCATAGCTTTCTCACCCACCAGCCATTTATTTTGGTTAAAACAGAGTATTTGTTTTCTGAAAGGTGACAATTTGATGCATAGTTATTCTTATCTCCTGAGCCTTCCAGGTGTGGCCACCAAGTTATTTAGGTTTGCCTCCCAGCTCCAGGCCTTTGGACACATTCTGCCCTGAATCCAAGCGCTTTCCCCTCCTTCTTTACCTGGCTCACTCCCACAGGTCTCTTAGCTTCAATGAGACCTTATGATTCGTTTTTAGACACCCCAAATCCATCAGCCTTTGTGATATGCCCTCATGCTGCTGCTGCTGCTTCTATGTCACTTCAGTCGTGTCCGACTCTGTGAGACCCCATAGACGGCAGCCCACCAGGCTCCCCCGTCCCTGGGATTCTCCAGGCAAGAACACTGGAGTGGGTGGCCATTTCCTTCTCCAGCGCATGAAAGTGAAAAGTGAAAGTGAAGTCACTCAGTCGTGTCCGACTCTTAGCGACCCCATAGATGGCAGCCCACCAGGCTCCCCCGTCCATGGGACTTTCCAGGCAAGAGCACTGGAGTGGGGTGCCATGCCTTCATAATGTGTGCTAATTTCCAGTTGTCTTTGCCACTGGACTCCAAGCTCCAAATGATGGGTGCTGGCTGGGTTGACTCTATTCTCAACTGTCCCTAGGATCTCACCTGCAGGACTGATCACGGTGGATATTTGGCGATAAATGTTATATGATGAAGTCATTTTTCAGTTATTCATAATAGTTTTAATCGCTCACTTGTGTCTGACTCTTCATAAGCCCATTGACTGCAGCCCGCCAGGCTCCTCTGTCCATGGAATTCTCTAGGCAAGAGTGGGATGATTTGAGAGAATAGCACTGAAACATGTATATTACCATATGTGAAATAGATCACCAATCCAAGTTTGATGCATGACTCAAAGCCAATGCACTGGGACAATCTTGAGGATGGCATGGGGAGGGTGGTGGGAGGGCGGTTCAGGATGGGGGGCACATGTACACCCATGGCTGATTCATGTCAATGTATGGCAAAAATCACTACAATATTGTAAAGTAATTAGCCTCCAATTAAAAAAGAAAGTACTGGAGTGGGTTGCCATTCCCTTCTCCAGGGGATCTTCCCAACCCAGGGATTGAACCCAGGTCTCTAGCAGTGCATGTGGACTCTTTACCATCTGAGCCACCACAGAGGCCCCCAATTCATAATAGTTCATCCAATAAATTCACTAATCAGAGATGGAAGCTTGGACTTTCTACATGGAACTAGGTAAGTTTTTTAATTGGGATGCAGAGGATGGTACCAAGGATGCCACCTGGTCGTCCATCTGAGGGGAGAGCAAGAAGGAAGGAAAGATTCATTGATTTGGACATGTTCCAATTTGTGAAATCTGGGAAAGGAGACTGAAAGACATTCCAGCATTGAGAAAAGTGTCCTACACACGCAAACAGAGACTACTGGGAACCAGTCTTGAACTTCCGACATGACTAATTGCCTAGAATGAACAAGAAGTGTCAAGTGATGTGCTTGAAGTGAAAAATAATCATGCAGATCAAGAGAAATTCTATATTAGAATCAGAAACTCACTCAATTTAACTCAAGTAAGAAAAAACTGAAAAGAATAGGTTATGGAATTCAAGTTTAGGCAACAGAGATTAACCAGGTAACACGGGTGCTAGAATCAGAAAACTAGGCACAGAGGTGACTGCACTGTCTCAGTCAGGCTGCTTCACCTGCCTAGCCTGTACTGCATGTAATCCAAGACGGCAGCTGGACCCAACCCTACATCGTGACCTTGAAGGTGGAGGGCCTACCCTAACTGATTCGCCATGGCTGGGGAAGGTGTACATCACATGATTCACTACCTACCTACCTGGGCTATGACTGACATTTCAAATATGGGCAAAAAGATCCACATATAGGAAAGGAGAAGCGAGGAAGGGACATGGAGCACAGGGTGTGGAGGCTGGAGGTTTGGTTTCTGCCAAAGGAAATGCAGTGGGGGAGAAGGAGGTCCCGAACTCCCAGCCTCAATTTTAACAAGGGATTCTTCTCTCCCATGAGTCATGGTCTGTGAGAAAAACATACAACAAAGTTACTTATCTTCTATGTGTACATATGTGTGTAAAAAAATGTAAACCAGAAGTTCAGGAAATATAGACCCCCAACTTGGAACCTTCAGTAAAGAGGGTCAGCATCATGATGAAGAGTGCTGGTCCAGGGGAACTTTAACCTCATCTGTGATGTATTAAGCTATTTTAAAAAAAAATGGAGAATGCATTCATCTCCTACTTGAGTAAAGTTTAATTGCTTAAATAAGAGACCTGGCTTACAGTATGCTTTTCCAGGGAACTTCAAGAAAAAGAAGCTTAGCTGGCTGATTTTCTTGAGATCAGGTCAGGGTCCAGCCCCCCACTTACTTACACACCCACCGTGTGGTCCAGAATTTAAGAGCTGGGCTTGTCAACTTAATTATTAACTGAAAAAGTGACTTTCTGGAGAGTGGGCATTAATTTTGATGTTGATGTCAATGTGTTGATTTCTTTTTTGAAAAGAAAGCATCTGGTTATGTTTTTCCAACTATTGTTACAGCAAAATTAAATGGGAAGACAAATGTGCATAAATTGCTATTTTGGGAGACTCTTGAGAAAGTAAAAATATGAAATAGAGCATCAAGAAAACACATTCAGCTGTGGATGGGGTCTAAGTGCATCCTCCACTCTTTCTTGATGAATTTTGGGCACACATCTCCTTCCTAATCCTGTTCTTACAATTCTCAGGAGCTTAGAGGTGAAAAGTCATACCATCAGCACATTAAAAAAAAATCACCAAAGGATCACCTATGTAATGGAGAATTTATAGCTACAGATCTTCCTAAATCTCTGAGCTAACCATTAGTCTCAACTGCTTCCTCTACAATCCTGATGAAATCCATTGCAAACCACAGATACTTATATAGTCCTCATGTGGGAACCACTTTGTATTTCTCTTTTCTCCCAGCCTGCTAGAACTGCTATGAAATTCTCCCTCCTGCTGGGCCCATATTGTTAAAAAAAAAAAAAAAATTCCCTGGCCTCTTTATGCCTCCCTCTAAGGCATTCTGAATGTCTCATACTTCATAGGAGAAACTAAAAATAATATAATTCAAAGCTTCTTCTTGTTATTTTTTATCAGAAACTGGGAGGAATCAGTAAACTCAACTATAAGGATTAGGTAAGAGTGTGTTCTCTGACTGAACTTGGCCCAGGGAAGTGAAGGATTTCTGTAAAGATTAGGAATCCAGAGGTCACCTCAAGATCATGGAGAGTACTGAGGAAGAAGTCATCTACCAGCTAGAAGGACAAGGAAGACAGGCCCGGGAAACCCAGGTTAAGAAATCAGAGGTTACAGAATGGTCTGGATATAGAAGCAATCACAGTCAACAGACAGCAGCCTCCACATGCAGATGCCTCAAAAGATGTCAATTCTCATCACAACCCAGGCAGCATCTGCATTTTACAGATGAGAAAAGCGGAGGCTAGAGAGAGAAGGTCATGTAACTAGTAGACAGAGGAGCTGGAATTCTAACCAAGGCAGTCTCTAGCGGTAAAGAACCAGCCTACCAATGAGGGAGACTTAAGAGACATGGGCTTGATCCCTGGATTTGGAAGATCCCCTGAAGGAGGGCATGGCAACCCACTCCAGTACTCTTGTCTGGAGAATCCCATGTACAGAGGAGCCTGGGGGGCTATGGTCCATAGAGTTGCAAAGATTTGGACACAACTGAAACAACTTAGCACACAGCATGCACAGTCTGACTTTAGTATTTATATGCAGCACATCTAGGAAGGGAGGGAGGGAAGGGGGACAGATGGATGGTTAGTTTGAAAGAGACTGGAATTGAGATATTCAGGTTTTGGTACAATCAGCAAACATCTTGAATGCAAGCAAGGTTTTCAGGGGGAAATAATTCTGTTTTGAGGCTCCTAGAGCATCCAGGAATATAAATCCAGCAAAAACAAAATGCACATATATGCCAAAGGAAGTTATGTCAATCAGAGACCTAATGGCAGTAAATGACATAGTCAAATTAGGATAATTGGATGAAGGTTTCTTTGGGTAAAAAAACTAAAGAGGTGCAGGCACAGAGGATTGTAAGGGCTAGTGCACTCACCCAAGGCTGGGAGCAGCTAAGGGGGTCATGTCCTGGATCTGAAGGACAACGGAGGAAGCTGTTGGCAGAAGTGACAGAGTTGCACAAAGTGGTGAGCCTGAGAGAAGCCAAGATCTTAGTCTAGAGAGCACATCTGGCCAAGGTGACCTTGAAAGAAAGGGCAGACAAAACCCCCACGGGGCCTTCTCTTCTCCTCCCTCCAGTCTCCCTTGGGCTCTGCATTGGAAGATCCCACCTGAATGCCAAAGGGCAAGGGCACCCTGTGACAGATGGTCACCACCAGGCACAGTAGAGGGGTAGGGGGAACCCGAGATGCCAACCCAGAGGATGAAGGCAGTGCTTTAATCAAGAGATACTGCAGAGGAGTGCGCAGACAAGGGCTGAGGTTACAGGCTGGCTTGACAATTAAGGAGTCATAAGATAACATGAAAACCCACCCTCAGCCACTTGATGAAAACTACCACTTCCACCTGGGCATGGCTAAGACCTGATGAAGCTCTTCATGGTAGAGTGGGTTCTGGGAGCCCCGTGGTCTCCCTCCTTGACAGTACAGCACAGGGCCTCGTGTTAGGCTGACAACGACTGGAGCTGCTGGAATGGGCTGCTGCAATACAGGGACCCGGGAGAAGGTGGCCAGCCTTTTGGGCCAACGTACAGAGGTGAGAAGAGTGATGTCGGACCCACTGATCCCTCCCACTCCTCATTCAAAGGCACAATGAGGAGGGCGTCTCTTTATTTACACCTGGAATCCATCTCCAAGGACCTTGGTGACAGAACTAGGGATGAGCCATGTTCAGGGGAAAAAAAAAAAAAAAGGAACATGTCATTCAGGCAGAGGACGCTCTATGTTCTTAAAGGGCTTGGACATGTAGTGAAAGTAAAAGTAAAACAAACAAAAGGCCTCTTTTCACTGGGCTGTATGTGGCCAGAACCACAGCTCTTGTTCAAGGAACTAGGCACCTATTCACAGTTAGGGTGCCTAGAGTGTGTGAGTCTTCAGGATGGTGAGAAAGCCAGCAAGGACCTGCAAGGTGCTGAATGCAGCACAACCAGGCCTGTGAGCAGACATGGCTGCCCAGTGACGGGGGCTTCGAGTTATGCTGGGTCACAGCCAGACGAGGGGACAGGCCAACAGCCCAGAGTGCCAGTCCCTGAGGAACACTGCACATTCTCTGGAAGAAATCAGGTGCCCGTCAACTCTGGTTTCCTTACACAGCTGGCTAGAAGCAAACCGGCCCTAATATAGTCAGGATAGAAATTACCCTAAGGTGGAAACACAAAGCAGTGTCTATCAAGGCAGACTTGTCTCTGTAGGAAATGCATGCCACTCATCTCTATGAGAGGGAATCTCCAGACACCGAATTTCCAGATTTCCCAACTGACCATTGCTTAAACACAGTCTTAAACAGATGAAATTTTAGAACCGAGACATATGCGATGTAGTGTTGCTTCCTGGGGACCAGGTACATTTTTAAATTTACATATTAAACCTTTAAAAACCTTGGGACTTCCCTGTCAGTCCAATGGTTAAGACTCTGTACTCCTAATGCAGGGGACCTGGATTTAATTCCTAGTCAGGGAACTAGATCCCATGTGCCACAACTAAAGATCCTGCATGCCACAACTAAGACCCAGTACAGTCAAATAAATAAATAATAGAAAATTTTAAAACATAAACCTTCTGGCTTACTTCACTCTGTATAATGGGCTCCAGTTTCATCCATCTCATTAGAACTGATCCAAATGAATTCTTTTTAATGGCTGAGTAATATTCCATAGTGTATATGTACCCCAGCTTCCTTATCCATTCGTCTGCTGATGGGCATCTAGGTTGCTTCCATGTCCTGGCTGTTATAAACAGTGCTGCGATGAACATTGGGGTACACGTGTCTCTTTCAGATCTGGTTTCCTCGGTGTGTTTGCCCAGAAGTGGTATTGCTGGGTCATATGGCAGTTCTATTTCCAGTTTTTTAAGGAATCTCCACACTGTTCTCCATAGCGGCTGTACTAGTTTGCATTCCCACCAACGGTGTAAGAAGGTTCCCTTTTCTCCACACCCTCTCCAGCATTTATTGCTTGTAGACTTGTATAGCAGCCATCCTGACTGGCGTGTAATGGTACCTCATTGAGGTTTTGATTTGCATTTCTCTGATAATGAGTGATGTTGAGCATCTTTTCATGTGTTTGTTAGCCAGAAAGATAAAGACCAATACAGTATACTAATGCATATATATGGAATTTTAAAAGATGGTAACGATAACCCTATATGCAAAACAGAAAAAGAGACACAGATGTACAGAACAGACTTTTAGACTCTGTGGGAGAAGGCGAGGGTGGGATGTTCTGAGAGAATAGCATTGAAACAAGTATACTATCAAGGGTGAAACAGATCACCAGCCCAGGTTGGATGCATGAGACAAGTGCTCAGGGCTGGTGCACTGGGAAGACCCAGTGGGATGGGATGGAGAGGGAGGTGGGAGCGGGGATCGGGATGGGGAACACATGGAAATCCATGGCTGATTCATGTCAACGTATGGCAAAAACCATTACAATATTGTAAAGTAATTAGCCTCCAACTAATAAAAAATAAATGGGAAAAAATTTTAAAAAATAAAAAAATAAAACATAAACCTTAAAAAAAAAGGTGAAGATGTTATTGTTTGATTTATAAAATTGCAAGAGAGAGGCATAGAAAAGGAGGAAAGACTTCTTTAGTGAATGAATAAAAGGAATTTGTTTTCAACATACACTCCATGAACTAAAATAAAAGTTGTTCTTCTTCCCCACTTCACACACGTTGAAGAAATATTCAAAGAATTCTGGCTTGAAAAGGTGGAGGAAAAGAACAGCCCGCCCCAGGCAGCCCCCCGTGGGTGCTGGATTCTGGCTGAGAGCTTTCCCTTGGGAAAGTCGGAGCACCTGGTTCCACAAAATGTGTCAAGTGTAAAACACGGCTTTGCTGGTTGACTTTCTTGTCTTTTATGTTGACTTTGGACAAATTTCAGTTCATTGAGCGTTTGCCTGATGCCAGGCTCTAAGCGTTCGATGTGAATTATTTTATTTAATACCTAAGGGACTTTCAAGGACACACAGACTTTTATCTCAGACACATTTTAGATCTGCCACTGCCCAATATGGTAGTCACCAGTCACATGTGGTTATTTAAAGTTCTCCTAATAAACAAAATTTAATATTGATATATCAGCCACGTATCAGGTGTTCAAGAACCACACATGACTACAGACTACCACACTGCCTAGTGCAGACACAGAGCATGGCCATCTTCACAGGATAGACCGTCAGACGTCACTAATGTAGACCCTTCAGAGCTTTTTCCACCTCCCGTGGAATCATTTTAGGCAGAAAAGCTGCCATTAATTGAGCACCCCCTCTGGGCTGCACAAGGTTCTGAGTATGTAAGATCATTTCATCCCATTTTAGAGATGAAAGAACTTGAGCACAGAGAGGCGAAGCAACTTGCTCACCATCCTATAGCAAGTGAGTTGCAGAGCTATGACTTTGCTCTTTCAGGTGATGCCACCTTCCATGGGCACCCCCTACCCCAAGTGTTAGTGAAAGCAGCATAAGAAAGAACTTTGGGGTTTCTGGCCCTTCTGACAGAGAAGTGACCACACATCTTCGGGCTCAGAAAGGCTAGACGACCAAGCCCAGTCTCGCCAGTGACTAGCTGAATGGCTCTGGCCAAGTCATTCATGTTCTCTAAGCATACGTAAAAGGGGGTTGCTTACAGCACCCACCTTATAAAACTAGGAGGACTAAGTGATACGGTACACAGAAAGTACTTAACACAGTGTTTGGTGGTTTACAGAGGCCGTTTGGTATGTACAGATATTATTATTTCCAGAGTGAATCACTTTCTCCTAGTTGACTTGGAAACAAGCAAGATTCGCCTCGCTCCCGGCAATGCCCATCTCTGAGTCTCGTGCGCCCTCTGCTGGTCACATCTAGATACATAACAGGAGGGTGTTAACCGAAGCGGTCCTTCCTGAATATTCTGGAGCAACTTGACTCTACAACAAGGATGTTCCACTGCAGCAGTTGTGGGGATGGGGAAGATGGGTGGGGAGGGGGAAAGGAAGAGGGGGACGGAGGAGGGGAGAAGATTCTTTCACATCATGTTCCCTCTTAGCACTCAGGAGAAACTCAGAGCTTTCGAACCTTGCTGCAATTGGATCTTCACTGCCTTAACTGTGGGACAGATAAAGAAGATTCACCTTTTCATACTCCTTTGCTCATTGTCCAGACCCTGTTCCCAGGGGCTGCTGGCTGCAGGCCACCTACAAGCAAAGGGTCATAACTACCACTCCAGAGTTAACTTCAGTCTGATGCTGAATGTGAAGTACCACCCTGACCCCATATATTCAATCCACCCAAGAGTCCTGTTAATTTTTTTTCTTCCAAATATATTTAAAATCTGTTCCTGCCTCTCCACCTTCTCTTCTGCCACTCCAGTCTAAATGGCCAGTTTGCTCACCTGGATCTCTGCATCAGACTCCTTCCTAGTTGGTCTTCTTGCCTCTTCTCCCCTCTCCCTCCAGTCTAGTCTCCAAGGCCAGTAGAGCCCAGATCCCTGGAGCTACCAGAACTGCCAGAACACCGAACTACTACATGCAGGTGCTGATCCAGGACTAAGGCAGAGTCTCAAGGCTGGGTGGGGTCTCAACATCTACAGCTCATGAAATGCCTGGGTGCTTCATGGAGGCAGGACTGAGAACCCCCAGGCTTGCTGCCGAGACAAGCAGCTTCGGCATCACCGGAAGGGCTTGTTCGACCACAGACAGCTGAGTCCCCCCACCCCCACCAGAGCTGCTGATTTGGTAGCTCTGGGCCGGGCCTGAGATTTCCCATTTCTCACAGGTCGCCAGGTGGTGTTGATGCTGCTGGTCTGGGACCACACTGTAAGAACTAACTACTGCTGTAAAGATGTGACCCAGGCTGTGAAACACTTAGATGGCTTTCTGCTCAGTCACTGGCTTGTGTACAACTCTTTGTGGCCCCAGGGACTGTAGCCTGCCAGGCTCCTCTGCCCATGGGATTCTCCAGGCAAGAATACCGGAGCGGGTTACCATTTCCTTCTCCAGGAGATATTCCCAACCCAGGGACTGAACCGGAGTCTCCTGCATTGCTGGCAGATTCTTTACCATCTGAGCCACCAGGGAAGCCCTAAATGGCTTTATGTATATATTAAAAAAAATCATCTTCCATACCATGGCTTGTCAGGCAGGAGGCGGCCCCTCCTATCTCCCGGCCCCTCACACCTTCTGCTCCAGGCACACTGCTTCCTGTCTGCCTCTTGACCACTTAGACTCCTTCACACCAGCTGTTCTCTCTTCCCAGAAGGCTTCTCCTTTAGTTTTTCTCTTGTCTGGTTGTCCCTCAGGCTTCTGGGCCCACAGAAATGTCACCTTCTCAGAGAGGCCTTCCCTGATTGCCCTATTCAGTGTGGGCCTCACTTGCCTTCACCCCTCACTCTTATCTTAGCAACCTGTTTCTTTTCTAGCATTTATTACAATTTGTGATTATTTTATGGGTCTGCTCCCTTAGGTGACCTCTACCTCTCTGCCAGACTGCGCGCTGTGTGAGAGCAAGGGCTCTGGTTCTTCTTCAGTGCTTGGAGTACAGTAAGTGCTCAGTGAATGGTCACCAAGTGAAGGAGCAGAAATACAGAATCAGGTAATGTGAGGCATAAACACAGTCATAAGAACAGAAGCAGGAGCGTGTCCTCCCCTGAGGGGTTGCTGTGTGTTCCTTGGACATTACACCTCTAACCCACACAAGGACCTAGCAAGACAAACGGCATCATCTTCAATGTACACATGTGAAAATGAAGTCTCAGAGAAGCTTGATGAGGTCATATAGCTGGGAATTCAAGCTGCATGATTCCACATTCGCTGTAAGAGAGGGAAGAAAGGAAGGAAGGAGGGAGGAAGAAAGAGAGGGCCAGAAATGGCAAAGCTGGAAGAACTCTTCCCTCAGGGAATTTTTAACTCTAAGCTCTTGGCTGAGGTGAAAATAAAAAAACTGGGCTGAAATCAAAGGACCCTTGCCCCACTTTCCCACTCTCTGATTCTCCCAGCAGCTCTTCAGAAGAGAATGATCAAGCAGTGATGGCTGTCTCGACTTTAAAGACGTTTTCACAGCTTGCCAGAGCCTTTGGACAAAAAGCCCTGGGTAGGAAACGAAAAAGGCAGGACCTGAGCCCTGCCCTGCCTCCACCCACAGGCACCACATCTGGGAACAGCTCGCTCAGCTCCCTTTTGCGACCCTCGCCTCGTGACCGTATCAGGTAAGGCAACACTAGATGCCAGAATAGATAAGCAGTTCCCTCCCTAAACTCAGTGACCTGACATGATAGAAGTTCCTCTCTCCAGTAAAGTCCTGATGGGGATGGGAGATGTTCTTCTCTCATGGCTGGAGAAGGAAGGGGACAGACTGAGGGTTTCATGGGCCAGTTCTGGTAGCTGCACACACCATCTTCACCCAGTCACTGGCCAGAACTCAATCACGTGGGCATATTTAGCAGCAAGGGAAGCTGGGCAATAGAGCCCAGTGGTCATGGTTAGCCAACAGCCAGCCAGTCTCTGCCTCGTGCCTGGGGCTCTGTGATAAGCTCCCCACTGCAGCACACCTCCTCTTTCTAGTGACAGAAGCTCTACAGTCACAGAGAAGACTATGAATGAAACCAGCCCTAGGAGAGGGACCACCTGGATCTTAAATTCACAGCGCAGAGGAAATGATAGGTGTCCAGTGTTCCCCTGAGAGGAGGCTGGAGGTTTGGGGAAGGACAAGGAAGGAAAAGGAGTCGAGGCGCACAGTCTGCTCAAGTCCAGTCTTGACGAAGACCGGATAACAACTTCCTCTACCAGTTTGGCGTCATTTTCAAAGTCCACCTTGGCTTCAATTCTAGATTTTTCAAAATGTCACTAAGTAAGCAAACATTTGTTATCTATTGTTTTGCATTATTATCTATCCAGGCATTTGGGATACCAATAAAAAAATAAAAATATGATATAAGCCTTATTCTTTATCTGGTTGAGAGTTTGAAAACATCTGTGATGCAAGTTGGATACAATTAAATAATATTCAAGATTGTATTCACTATGTGCCATAAACGATCTCATTTCATCTTCACAATAATCTCATGAGGTAAGTACTGTTATTGTCTCTATTTTACAGAGGAGGAAACTGAGACCTAAAAACGATGAAACTGTCCCAAATCTCACTGCTCTAAAGAGGCAGGAATGAGTCTTAACTATGTTATGCTGTCCTTAAACTACAGGACTATATGCATATTCACAGAAGCACAGGCATAATGCTGTCAACTTTAGAAAACAGAGGGATGGTTGGAGTTCGAAACAGTTACCGAATCTAAGAACAGGTTGAAACTGAGCTCAAGTGACAGCAAGATGACCCTGGAGCCAAGTAACTCGGGTGTTCCTGGAGGAGACACTCTCCCTCCGTTTGTCAGTTCCCCTTTCGGTACAACAAGGGAGCTGGCTCTCAGATGACTCCTGAATTCCTTTATTCCTATATAAGCAGCAAGGTCACTGGGAAGGGCAGACGCTGTCATCAGCCAGATTCAGGCTTTTCTGCCTATCTGAGCCTTTGTTTTCCCACCTGTGAAATTGGAACTGGGTCTCATTTGCTAGTTTTTCTTTCTTTTTTTTTTTTTTTAAATTATTTATTGAAGTATAGTTGATTTACAAGACCATGTAAGCTTCAGGTGTACAGCACAGCCGTTCAGTTATGCATATATATAGATTATATATATTCTTTTTTTTCTGCTTTTTTTTTTTTATAATTTATTTATTTATTTTTTCAGTGGGTTTTGTCATACATTGACATGAATCAGCAATAGATTTACACGTATTCCCCATCCCGATCCCCCCTCCCCCTCCCTCTCCACCCGATTCCTCTGGGTCTTCCCAGTGCACCAGGTTCGAGCACTTCCCTCTGATGCATATACATGCTGTTCTTTCAAAACATCCCACCCTCACCTTCTCCCACAGAGTTCAAAAGTCTGTTCTGTACTTCTGTGTCTCTTTTTCTGTTTTGCATATAGGGTTATCGTTACCATCTTTCTAAATTCCATATATATGTGTTAGTATGCATATATATGTGTTAGTATGCTGTAATGTTCTTTATCTTGTCTGGCACGGGAAATACCCCCCTTCATCTGGCATCAGATTACATATGGGAAGACGACCGTGTGCCGACCGTGCAGGGTATCTGAACCTCCACTCTAGGGAACCAGGGGCATCCAGGTAGCATCTGAGGACCAAGCGTAACACCTCCCCCTGCACCATCTTCCCCAGTGTCCATGCCCTCTCCATCCAGCCCAGCCCCCTGAATCTGGATTCCCACAGATCTCTCAGAATCTCCCATGAGCAGCTTCAGGACTTTGGTTTGCAGGATGCAGAGAGATGAATATTAGATATCCCCGCAGGCCTCCCCCGCAAGCCTTCTTTCTTACGAGTGATTCTGGGACTCTCCCAGGAGCTGCGCTCGCCTGGCAGATATTGAATAAGGCAGAAGGAGCAGGGAGGGAAAGCAGCGTCTTGGAACGGTTGCCTGGTTACACGATGGTCTGGGTTGCAAGGTCTCCCCCGCAGAGACTGAGGCTGAGGTGCTGAGCAGGGGGGCAGAGGGAGAGGAGGGGCAGCGAGCGCAGCTCCTGGGTGCGGTGCCTTCCTTCCCTGACCTGCAACTGCCCAGAGGGCCAGGCCAGGACAAACAGACAAGCTATGTGGGTAGGGAGCCTGGCCTGACACAGCCTAACCATGCCTCCCTTCCTCACCTGTAGAGTGAATCTAATAAGTGGGCTACAGTCCACAGGGTTGCAAAGAATTGGACATGACTGAAGCGACTTCCATGCCCACACAATAACAGCACTCACTTCACTGGGGTCCAGCAAGGCTTCAAAACAGGTGATACAGAAAAAGGGGGCTCAGGGGGCTGAGCACACAGTAGTCTGACCGTAAGAAAGCTAGCATGGCCCCGTCAGAGCTGGAGGCTGATGGAGTAGGCAGTCTTAAGTCCTGTCAGGACTGGCTACCTGCCCCCATCCGCACAAAAAAGAAAACAGAAAAGGAAACATGAAAAGGACTGGCTACCCAGTGTGAGGTCCCAGTGCAAACCGGAAATGCAAGGCCCCTGGGTCAAACAGCAGGGACTAACATAGAAAGCTTTTTCCCCTCTTTGGCAGGCTCTCTGGGGGACAGTACTTTCTGGCTGGTTATTAATCCTGTGGGCATGGGGAGAGTGAACACTGTCACAGGTCCCCAGAAGACCACCCTGCAGCCTGGCATGTGCGTGCATTGCCCATTAGCTGCCAAGGGCCTGGAGAAGCCAGGTAGGGAGCCAGGCACCCTCCTTTCCCTGAGGCCTTCCCAGGGATGGACAGGTGACACCAGGGTGCACAAGGCACCTGAGTTGGGGTCAGCTGCAACTCACTCCCACTGGGTTTCCCGCTGAAAGCCCCGTGGCTGCCAGCCCAGGGCAGGGATGGCTGTGGTCACGCCAACCCCCTAGATGCTCCGGGGTGTACGCCAGCCCTCCGCTATGTCCCAGTCCCTGATGGTGATGACAGGGGGATGGGGCTGGGAGAGCAGTAGGGAGGGGCCGAATAGGTCAGTCCTGGGACACCAGGGAAGGTGAGCTGAGAACCCACCTGGGCATGCGGTGGGAGGCAGAACTTCAGACGAATTGAGCTGCCCAACCCCTAGTACAAGCTCCATTGTTCCATCAGACTCAGCTTACAAACACAAATTTAGACATCAAAATTATCAAGAATTTCAAGACACAACAGGAAGGCATTCAGTTCCAAACGCAGGGCCTGGTCTTACACCATCACTGCATCCCTGTTCTGAGTTCTAATCATGGCTGTCACTAATCTCCCCCCTCTCTAGGCCTTGGTCCCCCCTTTTCTAAATGAGGGGAGTGAAAAGGTGGGGCTATGTGGTTTTTACACCCTCTTCCAGCCTCTATATTTTATACCTTCTGTTTCACTGAAACGCTGTGTGGCCACAGGCAAGTCCCTTCCCCTCTCTGGGCATCAGTTTTCCCATCTGTGAAGTGGGAATTTAGTGATCTTGAAGTACCCTTCCAGGGTTAACATGAAAAGGCATGCCTTTTCTCCCTCCTTCCCTTATTTGTGGGGACTTTTTCTTTTGGAGAAGGAGGTAAATTCATCAGTCAGGTGCTGGGATATTTCTGGTCTCTTTCCTCTGTCTAGGAGGGAAGTTCAATCAGCCTGTGTTATGAATTGAATGTTTGTGTCTCCCGGTGAGATAACAGAAAATATACACTGGTCTCTTCCCCCAGTTCCTGCCACAGAGCTCTTGAAGTCCTTGTAACTTCCTAAGTGATAAACACACGAAGGGCATCTTTTGTTCTAATATTTGGTCTTTGGCTCCAGTTCCTGACACAGGGAAACCCTTGTAATTTCCTGGGTGATAGGAGTGTCTTTTGTTCTAATGATGTAATGAACCCAGTCTGAGTGGGGCTGGTTCCTGGATGGGGGCTGGCTCCACAAAGACCAAGCCATGATGAGAAGTTTGGAATTTTCAGTCCCTGGTCCCCTCACCTACGAATCTCTTGAGAAAGGTTAAAAATGGAGTTAATGATCGATCATACCTACAAGAGAAAGCTTCCAATATTATGTCCAAAGTATGTGGGGTTCGGAAAGCTTCCAGGCTGGTGGACACACCTCTGTGTCAGGAGGGTGATGCACCCCAGCTCCATGGGAACCAGAAGCTCCTATGCTGAGGATCGTCCCAGACTTCACTCTATGTAGCCCTCCATCTGGCTGTTCATCATATCCTTTCATAAACTGGCAGACATAAGTAAGTGTATCCCTGAGTTTGACGAGCTGATCTAGCAAATTAATCAAACTCAAGAAGGGGTACTGTGGGAACCTCCAGTTTGCAGCTAAATTGGGTAGAAGTTGTATGTAGTGTGAAACTGCAATTGGTATCTGAAGTGGAGGGCAGTCTTCTGAGACTGAGCTCTTTACCTGTGGAATTTGATGCTATCTCCAGGTAGATGGCGTCAGAATTGACTTATATTGTAGGACACCCAGTTGGTATCATAGAATGGCTTGCTTTGGTGACCAGAGTATCAGAAGTTAAATGTCTTGTGTTAAAGTAAAGGAGAGGGACTTCCTTGGTGGTCCAGTGGCTAAGATGCCACGTTCCCAATGCAGGAGGACCGGGTTCGATCCCTGGTTGGGGAACGTGCCACAACTCAGAGGTCACATGCCACAAATAAAGACTCCATGTGCTGCAACTAAGACCTGGTGCAGTCAAACATAAATAAAGAAAGAAAAAAGAAAGTGAAGGAGACAGAGACAGGAGGAGAACTATAGGCTTCTTCACTTAACCCCTGCCCCACACAATCCCTTCATTGAAGCCTTAACCCCCAGTGGGAGGGCACTGGGAGGTGGGGCCTTGAGAGGTGATTAGATTTAGCTGAGTTCATGAGGGTGGACTCCCCACCTCCCCGCACACTGAAGGAATTAATACTCTTTTAAGGAAAAGAAAGAGAGTCACCAGGGCGTCCTCCCTTCATCATATGAGGAATAAGCAGAAAGGGACCAGAAAGGGACCTGCGAGCCAGAAAGAGGGCCCTCCCTAAGACTGGATCTGCCTGCACCTTGACCTTGGACTCACATCCTCCAGAACTGTGAGAAAAAAATGTCTGTTGTCTTAACTGTCCAGTCTGGGATAATCTGTGACTGTTAGGCACCCTGAGCAGCCTAACACAGCCTGTGAGGAAGGCTTACCTGCTAATGGAACAGAAAGGCAAAGAAGAGCAAGTTGTCAGAGGTGAGAAAGCAGGCATCCCTTTAATGACTCATTCATTGACACATTCATTCATTTGCCTAGACACCTGCAGCAGCCTCCACCCCACTTCCCTGCTTCCAAGATCTTGCCTTTTAATCCATTATCTGCACAACAGCCTAAGAGAGCTGCTTATGTGATAAACAGAACCATGTCCTTCTCTCCGATTCCCTCCCTCAGCTGGGATTAGGTTCCACTGTGACAGACAACTCACACTATCAGTGTCTTAAATAAGACAAACATTTCTCTCTCTCACACAGAAGCATCTAGCACCAGGCTGCCCAAGGCGGGCATGGCAGCTCAGGGGTCAGAATCCAGACCCAGTGTGGCTGGTAGCATCATCGCCCCTGGCTTCTCCTTCTAAGCTCACTGCAAAGTCCAAGCTGGTGTGAGGGCTCTTGCCATGGAATCCACATTCCACAGAGCAGCAAGGGTTAGGGGGGCACTCCCTCCTTCCAAAGATAACTTTTCAGAAGTTGCATACCAAAAAGTCTACAAACAATGCATGCTGCAGAGGGTGTAGAGAAAAAAGAACCTTCCTACACTGTTGGTGAGAAAGCAAACTTGTACCAACACCATGGAGAACAGTATGGAGGTTCCTGAAAAAACTTAAAACAGATCTACCATATGACCCTACAATCCCAATCCTGGACATATATAAGGAGAAAACTGTAATCCAAAAGGATGCATGGACCTCAATGTTTATAGCAGCACTACTTACAACAGCCATGAGGTGGAAGCAAACTAAGTGTGCAATGACAGAGGAAAGGATGAAGAAGATGTGGTACATGTCATATACAACGGAACATTTCTCAACCACAAAAAAGGAGCAAAATAACGCCATTTGCAGCAACACAGATGGACCTAGAGACCGTCATATTGAGTGAAATAAGTCAGACAAGACAAATACATGATACTGCTTATATGTAGAATCTAAAAAAATGGTGCAAATGAATTTTTTTACAAAACAGAAATAGTCACAGATGTAGAAAATAAACTTATGGTTACCAGCAAGGGAAGCAGGTGTATTAGACAGGGATAAATTGGGAGATTGGGATTGACATATATGCACTATTATAAACCAAAATACTTACAAATAGCTGGGAAAAGAAGAGAAGTGAAAAGCAAAAGGAGAAAAGGAAAGATATACCCATTTGAATGCAGAGTTCCAAAGAATAGCAAGGAGAGATAAGAAAGCCTTCCTCAGCGGTCAATGCAAAGAAATAGAGGAAAACAATACAATGGGAAAGACTAGAGATCTCTACAAGAAAATTAGAGATACCAAGGGGACATTTCATGCAAAGATGGACTCAATAAAGGACAGAAATTATATGGACCTAACAGAAGCAGAAGATATCAAGAGGTGGCAAGAACACACAGAAGAACTGTACAAAATAAGATCTTCATGACCCAGATAATCACAATGGTGTGATCACTCACACTCACCTAGAGTTGGACATCCTGGGATGTGAAGTCAGGTGGGCCTTAGGAAGCATCACTATGAGCAAAACTAGTGGAGCTGATGGAATTCCAGATGAGCTATTTCAAATCCTAAAAGATGATGCTGTGAAAGTGCTGCACTCAATATGCCAGCAAATTTGGAAAACTCAGCAGTGGCCACAGGACAGGAAAAGGTCAGTTTTCATTCCAATCCCAAAGAAAGGTAATGCCAAAGAAGGCTCAAACTACTGCACAACTGCACTCATCTCACACGCTAGTAAAGTCATGCTCAAAATTCTCTAAGCGAGGCTTCAGCAATATGTGAACCATGAACTTCCAGATGTTCAATCTGGTTTTAGAAAAGGCAGAGGAACCAGAGATCAAACTGCCAGCATCTGTTGGATCATCAAAAAAGCAAGAGAGTTCCAAAAAAACATCTATTTCTGCTTTATTGACTATGCCAAAGCCTTTGACTGTGTGGATTACAATAAACTGTGGAAAATTCTGAAAGAGATGGGAATACCAGACCACCTGATCTGCCTCTGGAGAAATCTGTATACAGATCAGGAAGCAACAGTTAGAACTGGACATGGAACAACAGGCTGGTTCCAAATACGAAAAGGAGTACGTCAAGGCTGTATATGGTCACCCTGCTTATTTAACTTATATGCAGAGTACATCATGAGAAACACTGAGCTGGAAGAAGCACAAGCTGGAATCAAGATTGCCGGGAGAAATACCAATAACCTCAGATATGCAGATAATACCACCCTTATGGCAGAAAGTGAAGAAGAACTAAAGAGCCTCTTGATGAAAGTGAAAGAGGAGAGTGAAAAAGTTGGCTTAAAGCTCAACATTCAGAAAACTAAGATCATGGCATCTGGTCCCATCACTTCATGGCAAATAGATGGGGAAACAATGGACACAGTGGCTGACTTCATTTTTCTGGGCTCCAAAATCACTGCGGATGGTGATTGCAGCCATGAAATTAAAAGACACTTACTCCTTGGAAGGAAAGTTATGACCAACCTAGACAGCATATTAAAAAGCAGAGACATTACTTTGCCAACAAAGGTCCATCTAGTCAAGGCTATGGTTTTTCCAGTAGTCATGTATGGATGTGAGAGTTGGACTATAAAGAAAGCTGAGAGCTGAATAACTGATGCTTTTGAACTGTGGTGTTGGAGAAGACTCTTGAGAGTCCCTTGGACTGCAAGGAGATCCAACCAGTCCACCGTGAAGGAGATCAGTCTTGGGTGTTCATTGGAGGGACTGATGCTGAAGTCTGAAACTCCAATACTTTGGCCACCTGATGCGGAGAGCTGACTCATTTGAAAAGACCCTGATGCTGGGAAAGACTGAGGGCAGGAGGAGAAGGGGATGATAGAGGATGAGATGGTTGGGAGGCATCACTGACACAATGGACATGGGTTTGGGTGGACTCCAGGAGCTGGTGACGGACAGGGAGGCCTGGCGTGCTGCGGTTCATGGGGTTGCAAAGAGTTGGACCTGACTGAGCGACTGAACTGAACTGATAAACCAAAAAGAGAATCGAAAAGGACCTATTGTATAGCACAGGGAACTCTTGTCAATATTCTGCAATGGCCTATATGGGAAAAGAATCTAAAAATGAGTGGATATATATATAACTGATTCACTGTGCTGTACAGCAGAAATTCATGCAACACTGCAAATCAACTATACTGCAATATAAATTTTTTAAAATAAAGAAATAGAAAGTTAATTACAAAAAAAAAAAAAGGAGTAAGAAGTTGCAAACACCACCTTAGCTGACATTCCAGGGGCTAGAGCTTAAGTCACTTGACCATAGTTATGGAAGAGGCTGGAGCAAGTACTCTCTATTCCAGGCAGACATGAACCCAATTTTCAATGCTGTGGGTTTTATTAACGAGGAAGATGACAGGGAGACAGATGCTTGAAAACAGCTGTTGATCTTTACCATGCAATCCTTCCAGAGCTCCCTACTGCCCTTAGAATAAAACCTGTACTCCTTACTCTGCCCCTCATGGCCTGGCCCATTCTCCTACCCTCTCTTCTCGTAGTCTCCTTCCCTCATCATGCTTCAGACCCCCTGGCCTCCTGTGTGTTTCTCAAAGGCCACGGCTCTTTCCCACACAGAGGTATTCACCCCAACTGCTCCCTCAGCACCCTGGAACGCCCCCACCTCACTCTGTGTGGGCTGGCTCTTTCTTCAGGCTGCAGCTTTTGTGTCATCTCCTCAGAGAAGTTACCAGGTTTCCCTCATTGTTCTTTCTTGACTCCTTTTTTGTTTCTTTCTGTATAGCAGGATGCCATCTTGAAACTACTGTATTAAATTATCTGGTAACAAAAACCCAAACCAAGAATCCTTGCACCAAATGCCTGCCTTGTTGCTTGATCTCTGCCATTAGAAAGGCAGCCCAGTGAGGGAAGGGCTTGTGTCTTGTTCAGAAGTATGTCCCCAGAGATTCTCTGAGTAAATATTTACCACTCTCCTAAGTGTCTGCCTGCAATGCAGGAGACCCGGGTTCAATCCCAGGGTTGGGAAGATCCCCTGGAGAAGGAAATGGCAATCCACTCCACTACTCTTGCCTGGAAAATCCCATGGATGGAAGAGCCTGGCAGGCTACAGTCCACGGGTCGCAAAGAGTCAGACACGACTAAGCGACTTCACTTACTATGTACCAGAAACTTAAAAGACAGTACACATACCCAGGCTTCTTCTCAGCTACACAGAGGCCACAAGATGAGACTTGGGATCCGTCTGGTGGAGACGGGACAAGGAGAGCAGGGAGATAGAGAAAGAAGTCCAGTGAACCCCCAATAACAGTCCTGCAGCAGCCAGGCATATGGGCAGGGTCCATTTTGGTCTCCTTTCCATCTCCAACCTATGTCTCCATCCTCATGTTAATGACCCACTTCTATCTTTTATGGCCTGTACTTTATTCCTTATTCTTTTAAGTAGCTTTACATCTTTCTGGAGAAGGGTGGGGGCATAAACAAACAGATACAAGATGATATATGTAAGGTACTTGGGGGTCTCCAGTATCCAGGAATAGAAGCCTGCTCTAAGCAATGCCAGGCTCCTCCTGCGGATGTCAGAGCCTGGCAAGCACCCGACTGGTGGGCTCGACTTGCCATCTCCTCTGAGGTATCTTCAAGGGCTGGGGCTGGGTATGTCCAGAAAACAACTCACAGCCCCTTTCAAATTGCTCTTCCAGGTTCTTGGTGAATTGGCCCAGGCGGTGTCCTCAGGGGGTGCTGTGACACAGTGCAGAGAGCAGGAGCTCTCAGCCTCTGTTACTGGGGATGCAGGGCTAGATAATCGCTGTCCTGTGATTTGCTTTGAGCAACATCCCTGGCCTCTCTCCATGAGATAACAGTGGCACCTCTATTCTTGAGGTGTGACAACCAAAAATGCCTCTAGATACTGTTCAATGTACCCTGGGGCAAAGCTGTCCTGATTAAGTACTGGTTTAGAGCAAGGATTTAAACCTCAGACTCTGTGGGCTCAAATCTCAACTCTGTTGTGGAATGTGGGGCAAGTTATTCCATCTTTCTGTGCCTCAGTTCCTCTTCTACAAAGTGAAGAAACCAACAGTCCCTCCTCCGTAGATTAAATGAGCTAATGCACGTACAGCACGTAGAACAGTGCCTGGCACAAGGACATGCTATGTTAGGTATTCTTACCTTTGGAATTATTCCCGATACCCCAAGACCATTCATCATCATTCCCACGCAATTTACTTAACAAATATCTCTAAAAGTCATCCACCCTTCTCCACCATTACTCTCATCCAAGCTACCAGCAACTCTTGGTACCAGAGGTCCAAACCTCTGGTTAAGGCTTCCTCTAATGCACCTTCTCCAAAGGAACCTGGAGAATTTCAACTGTTCAAACTCTTCAATATTTAAACCAGTCAGAGTTTCACTTTTTTTGGAACAAATGGCCTAGAGATTACAGAATGACCCCTGTCCCTCTCTAGAGCCTTGTCTCCTAACTTCATCTCCCTTGTTTGCCAATTTCAACCACAATGGTTTTTTCTCTCCATTTCTCAAAAATACCATTCTCCCTCCTATGCTAAGATACTCAAGTGCTCTAGACCCTTTTATTGTAACCTCAAATTTAACAGTAGTGGGATTTAAAAAATAAAGACAGGCCACTCCCTGAGAGCAGTAAAAAGAAACTAAGTGATGGAGCCAGGAAGGGCTGCCTTGTTCTGTGTGCCGTGTGCGCGGCACAAACACTTAGCCGAGGAGGCCAGCAGAGACTGCTATTCATCTCAAGCTCCACTTGCTAAGCCGTACCCTGGTCAGAAACATGTACTCACCAAGCTGTTTGTTTGTGGAGCTGTGAACTCTGAAAAGGGGTATCTTTTGCTAATTTTCAATGAAGATGTCACAGTCTAGTGGCGGCTGCATAGTTAGAGCACCCCGTAGGTGATGCTAGAAGAGCTGTATTTTATAATGTATATTTCTTGTCTGCTGTAGGTACCTTAATTTGCCAAAGACAAGGGAAGAGAATGATTATGCCAACTGCCCGGCTGTTTCGTATTCTCTTTCTTTCCACAGCTAGAAAGTGACTGCACATCTCTGATACTAGAGCTGAGGACAGCTTGAGGCAAAACTGCCCCTTACTTTGTGCATCCAGCAACTGCACAACTTTCAAGTTTTAGAGTGATGCAATTAATATGTTTCATAATTAAATTCATAGAAGAATGCCTTCTGGGAATTCAATCTTTTTTTTAATTACCCATTTTATTAACCTCATTCATCTGTCTAATAAAAACTGTAAACTAAGCCTGGCTATATGAAACACACATTCTAGCAAATATAATTACCACTAAATATTTAGCCTCACAGTTAAAACATTTCAGAGCCAGAGAGACTTCAAAGATCACCTGGAATACATATTCACCTTAGTGATGGGGAAATTGGGGCTCAGACATTGGAAGCAGTGTGCCCTGGATCACTCAGCTCGGAGGTGGCATTGCAAGATACCCAGTTGCCTTTTGCGGTCCTACTGTTCCAGGAACTAGAGCAGAAAAAGGAGAGAAAAAAAAAGCCTTACCAGGCTTTAAGTATAAATGAAAGCCACATTTCTCTACTTGGTCTGTCTGCATACAAAGGGTGCTTTTCTAGAGTACTGGTGGGCAATTCTGTGCTTAATCTAACTGCAACCAATTACAGAGAGACTGTTGTTGTTTTTCAGATCCAACACATTTTGAAGTTATCACTTTGAAGGAAATACAGGTCCTGGATTGCTGGGACCCAGACAAAGATGCATTTTATCACTCTCATGTTATATCTCAGAACTGACGTGTCTGAGACCATTGAACTTTAAGAAAATCTGAGTCTTATACATTTAGATTAGCAGAATATAAAATGTAAAACAAAAAGCAAGTGCTTCTCAGAAAGGGTTGACCAGAAGATGCCAAGAATATTCTCCCTTGTAATATTTAAATGGGGTCACTGTCTATAATCCATTTACATCCATTTGGAACTCAATGCCATAGGAGTCAGCATTTAATGATGTGCACCTGTGGTGTCCCCAGTGTGTTTATTGTGGAGTTGGCATCACCATCTGTCACTGTCGGGCAGACCTGGGTTTAAATCTTGATTATACCACCTATTAACCATCTGTCTGTGCAAGTCACTTCTCTGAGCCACCATGTTCATGACTGTACATGAAACACTAACATCTACTTCCCAGAACTGGGAGAATAAAATAAAACAATGTATAAGAGAACTCCATGAGCACCCCAAGAGGAGCTGAATCCTTTATATCCTGTTCCCCTTATAAGGCTTTGTGAGGCTTCTCCTTGCTATCGTCACTTCACTTTGGTGTCTGCAGTGCCAGGCATGGGCCTTCCTATTCTAGTCTGTGCTCAACAAATATTTGTTGACTTAATGAACAGATACGTGAGTGTGGCAATGGGTTGTATCTTTTCCTGTGTCTGCAATATTAGCCAATTGCAATGTGTTGAATAGTAAGCCCTTCAAGAATAGAGATGTCCATGGGCTTCCTCCATGACTCAGTGCTAAAACATCCACCTGCAATGCAGGAGACACAGGAGATCCAGGTTCCACACTCTTGTTGGGAAGACCCACTAGAGGAGGAAATGGCTACCCACTCCAATATTCTTGCTGGAGAGTTCCACAGACAGCGGAGCCTGGAGGGTTACAGTCCATGGGATCACAGACAGTCGGACACGACTGAGCACACATGTATATGCATGCCCATGTCTTAAATTCCAGAACTTGTGACTGTGATTTTATTTGGAAAAAAGGTCTTGGCAGATACAATTAATTGAAGGAGCTCCATATAAGATCTTTTGGGACTATCTGGGTTGGATGTTGTTTTAGTCCATTTAGCTGCTACAACAAAAACACCACAGACTTGGTGGCTCGTGAATGACAAACACTTCTTTCTCACAGCTCGAGAGGCTGGAGGTCCAACATCAAGGAGCCAACAGATCTGGTGTCTAGGGAGAGTCCACTTCCTAGTAGATTCATAGACACCGTCTTATCACTGTGTTCTCACACAGCAGAAGGAGCCATGACACTCTCTGGGGTCTCTTTTATGAGGGCACTAATCCCATTCATGTGGCCTCCACCTGCATGACCTAATGACCTCCAAGATCCCCTCTCTAAACACTATCATATTAGGGATTAGGTTTCAGTACGTGAACTTCAGAGCTATAGAAAAATTCAGTTTATAGCAAACCTAAATGAGAGATCGAAGAGAAGACACGGAAACAGAGAGGCTCTTTGAAGATGGAGACAGAGACTGGATGCAGCCACAGGAAACGCCAACACCAACAAGAAGCTAGAGAAAGCTTTTTAAAGTCTAAGTCAGGTCAAATATACTCCAAGCTCATTCAGAATGGAATTTAGGATCCATATCCTGGTCTGGTCCATAAAGCACTGGATCAACTGTCCCCATCTTCCCATCCTGCCCTCCCCTCTCTGATTGTATCTCTTCCCACTCTCCCTTCATTCATATAGATTGAACCACCTAGTCTCCATGATCCAAGTCTTTGCTCCAACCTCTGGGCCTTTGCATCCACCATTCTCTCTACCTGTCAGAGAGCCGCATGGCCTTATCTCTTCCAATATTCAATGTCTGGTCTGTGCCACCTCCTCAGAGAGGCCGTCTTTGACCAACCTAGAAAACATCACCTGTCATCACTTTCAAACTCCTCTCCTCTCTTTTACCTTGCTTCTTTACAAATTGTACATCTTGTCAATAGAATGACCTTGGACACTGCTTTAAAAAATACCACAGCATGCTGAGAGATGTCTATAATTTAATCAGAAGTCTGTAAGAACCATGGGGGAAAAAAAGCCAGATTCTGGTCAAGTACATGTGTCTTTTAGACCTGGGAATAGATGGACTTGCTTATAGAGTGAAAGAAAGAAATGTAAAAACCAACAGCTAGTTCATCTGGGTGAAATGTCATGGATTACACATGAATTTTAGGGATAGAGGTGAAGTCATGGACTTTTCCTTTAGGCAATTCTGGAAAACGGGTTTCAGGTGGCAGGTGACACCTCAAAGATCTGGCTGCATCATGGTTGTTAAACTCAATGAACCTGAAGGCAACCTCCCAAACAGAAGAGGTTGATGTCACTATTGCCTTAAAGGTTAAGTGTATTTCAACCCTTAGGAATTCTTGATTAATTATAAAAATGTTTAAGAGAATCAAATCCATAGCATTAATATTTACATATTGATGATTTTAATAGTAAAATGTTTATTTTATGTGCTTATTCTGTCTACTAGATTGAACAGATCAGCATAGTAATACCCATTTAAACTATGTAATTGAGTTATAACTGACCATGACTCAGGATTTTAATTTAAAATTCTTACTAAAACTATATAAAGTGTTAGAACACTTAAGATAATTTAAAGACCATCCTATTAGTTTAATTTAACAGATTTTTAAAAATGACTTAAGCACCTAAGAGGATGTGTCAAGGACACAAATGTGCTACTAAAAAATTAAATTGAACACACAGAATTTATCAACATAGCTTAATTAAATTTTCAAATGCAATCAAACATGTTTCAAATGCCCTCAAAAATGATAGCTCACAAAAACAATTATGCCATTTGCAGCAACATGGATGGAACTAGACAGTGTCATACTAAGTGAAGTCAGACAGAGAAGGAGAAATTCTGTATGACATCCCTCACATGTGGAATCTAAAAAGAAATGATACAAATGAACTTCCTTACAAAACAGAAACAGACTCACAGACTTCAAGAATGAACTTACAGTTGTCAGGGAAAATGATGGGAGGAAGGCAGAGTTAGGGAATTTGGACTAGGCATGTACTCATTGCTATGTTTAAAATGGATAACCAACAAGGACCTACTGTATAGCACATGGAATTCTGCTCATTGTTATGTGGCAGCCTGGATGGGAGTGGGTTTGGGGGAGAAGAAATACATGTACATGCATGGCTGAGTTCCTTCACCGTTCACCTGAAACTAGCACAACATTGTCTGTTAATCAACTATACCCCAATACAAAAAAAAAGTTAAAAAAAAAAATGATGGCTTTTTTTTTTAGATGTAGACATACAAGCCGAGCTTAAACATTTGCTTTTTTAAAACATGTGACTTTAATAAAGCAATCATTAATTTCTAAACCAAGATACCTTGTGTCGCTCAGTAAGTTCATTTGGGTTTTTCCATAAGATGTAATGGAAAAACCCGAATTAACTTAGTGGCCGACCCAATACTGCCGAAGTCTTTTCTGTACCCCCAAACCATAGAGAACTTCAGTCACTGTCTCATTTACCCCTTCATTAGAATATAAGCTCCACAAGAATGGTATTTTGCATGTTAATTCACTGCTGTATTCTCAGTCCTTAGAGCTGTATCAAGCACACAGTAAATGCTCAGGAAAAAGAGTGGAGGTTAATCCTCTTTGCCCCGTGGTCCTATATGATTCTCAGGTTCCTAATATATTCTGAGAGACTAAAGCTCAGTGACAGCATGAAAGGTGGCCAAGATCCTGAATAAAGTCAAACGAAAGTATTCAGTGACAGTCCTACGACCATGACTTCCTGGGGCCTCTGCTCTTCAAAGGCATCTCTACTTGCTGTCTCCTCCGTGAAGTCTTCCATCGAACTCAATGAGTACCTGATGCCTCTTACATGACTCAATCTTATAAGGTTACTTTTGTGCTTATTTCAGCTCCTCTAGTGATGGTCTGACATCCACATCTCTATGCCATGCTGATACCCTCACATGCCTTTCAAAAGAGTGAATACATAAGTGAATGGACAAAAAAGTGGCACTTCCATAAAGCAACATTTGCGGCCATTGCTGTCACAGAGGTTAAGAACCCAGGCTGTGCAACCAGGCTGCAGGAGACGACATCCCAATGCCATGGTGTGGTGGTGTGTGCCCTTAACCCAGGTTTAAGAAATATTATGAATTCCTCAAGCTTTGAAAATAAACCCTAGCCTCAATCTGCAACCAGGCAAGATGAAAGGAAATGCTAAACTCAGGATGCCTGTGGAAACATTTAAAATCATTTGCTTAAGATATGTCAATAGATATCTGCAAATGTAAAGACTTACCAGGACATGCAGGCCTTCGGGAGAAGAGTTTCAAAGTGGTTTACATTTCAGCTTCAATATTTATAAACAGAATGAAATCTGGAGGGAAGGAGCCTGGAGAGATAAGCCTTTGGGTAAATATTTCGGGAGGCATGGGAAGCTGCTTCCGGGGATGGGCCATGACGGATTACCAATGGGGGCGGTTGGGTAGAACTGGAGAATAAGGTGAAACAGAAGGAAGAAAAACAGAAGAGACCAGGGTTTGAGACCAGGGCATCTCAAATTTTCAAAATGCACATGAGTCACCTGGGTTATCTTGTTAAATGTAGCTTTTGATTCAGTAGGTCTGGGCTGCGGCCCAAGATTCTGCATTTTGAACAAGCTCCCAGGTAATGTCAATGCTGCTGGTCCATGGGACACAGTTTGAATAGCCATGATCTGTGGTAAGAAAGCATCACACACCCCCTGCAAAAACAGCAGCAAAATGAAACAAAACACCCCCCACCCCAGATATGTGTGTACCCCAGAGGTACACATGGTGCTATATTTATTCTCATCAGGTAGGAGTCTTAGAGGCTGTTTCTTAACATAAATTACCTTGATAAGGTTCATTTATCTGCTTAACAAATATTTATTGAGCATCTACTAAGTGTGAGACACTGTTTCAAGTTTTTGGGGGGCAGTGATGAAAAGACAAGGTCTGTGATTTCATGGAGTTTACATTCCAGTACGGGAACTCAGATAACCTCATAAAGAAACCTACAAGCTAAAAAAGATGATATTGTTTCAGGCTGGGACAAATGCCAAAAGAGAACAAACTAGGGTTATAGCTTAGAGAGTGGTTTGGGAAGGAGGGCTACCGGGAGGGGTGAGAAGTAACTAGCCAGGTCAAAGTTCTAGGGAAGGAGTGTTCAAGCAGTATCTGCAAAGGTCCAAGCTGAGAAAGAGCCTGGCAAGTTTGAGGGACAATAACTCAGCATGAGTGAGGTGCAAGGACCAATGGGGAGAGAATTAGCCCTGAGCCAGATTACAGTAAGGAACCTGGATTTTATTCTAAACGTGTTAGGGGTTAAGCAGAGGAGTGATGTGAACATTTTTAAAAGACCACTCTAAAAAAAGGGTACAAGTGAACTTATTTACAAAACAGGAGTAGAGTCACAGATATAGAAAACAAATTTATGGTTACCAGACAGTGAGGCAGGGATAAATTGGGAGACTGTGACTGACATATACAAATGACTATACATAAAACAGGTAACTAATAAGGACCTACTGTATAGCACAAGGAACTCTACTCAGTACTCTATAATGACCTGTATTGGAAAAGAATGTAAAAAAAAAACCAGAGGATATATGTATAACTAATCCACTTTGTAATATACCTGAAATTAATACAACACTGTAAATCAACTATACTCCAATAACAAAAAAGATAACTCTGATTAATTATGAAAACATTAGCAGTGGCAAAAGCCATTATGTACTTCCTAACAAAATAGAATATGGGGCATACAGCATCACTTATGGAATAGTCTCCCTGAATATAGGTATTTAGATCCAATCTGTAGCTTATAGGAATGACAGGAGATAGAGGAACAAGTCCAAAGGAGTCATGAGAAAGCACTCAGACAAACCCAGGGGGTAGGACGACTGATCTCCTTTCTTTTCAATCAATCAGTGGTATGAAAACAGGGATGGTGAAAAAGAAGCAAAAAGGGGAGGGTGAATGGTTTAGATGAAAAGACAGTTAAAAGCATAATCAGATTAATTATTATTATTAGCAAAATCCACTATATGGGTCTTAGTTGATATGTAAACCATCTGTAAGGTGACATTTTTGAAACAACTGGAAACATTTTCAGATGGAGACAGGATCTAAGGTAGTAACAGGGAATTCTTTGGATTATTTCAGATGTAATAAGTCATTGCATTTAAGGAGAAGAATGTCCTCACTTTATATAGATACATACTGTAGAATTTAGGAGTGGAAAATCATGTTTGAAATTAACTAACAACTTGCTTCAAATGAACAGAATATAGCAAAAGGGATGGGAAAGTCACCTCCGAGATTAGGTGGTATGAACCCTGGGACTTCCTTCTTACTGGCATTCTCTTTCTGGCTCTTTTGGTTTGTTCACTCTACTGAAGCAAGTTACGACATCATCTGCTGCCCGAGGGGATGTCACTGGACAAGGGACTGACGGCGGGCCAACAGCCTGCAAAGGACTGAATCCTGAAAACAACCATGGGAGGGAGGCTGGAAGCAGATCCCTCCCCGTCAGCCTAGGGATGATACAGCATCCCTGACTGTAGCCTGCAAGAGGCCTTGAAGAGGTCTTGGGCCCAGCTAACCACACCTGCATTCCTGATCCTCAGACCCTGCTGTGACATCAAACAGATGTGTATTAAGTTTTGGGATGATTTGTTATGCAGCAATAGGTGACAGAAAAATGGATGGATAGGTAAATAGACAGACATAGATTAACTATATAACACATCATTATTATATAGATTTACCATAATTCATTTAATTATTCTATTATTATTGGACATTTAGCTGGTTTCTGAGACTTCCACTATATAATGCTGTATTAGTCCAGATATACTTTTAGGAAAGTATTCTTTTTCTAAACTGAGATAAAATTGACATATTCTATTTGTTTCAAATGTAGAACATAATGATTCAACATTTGTATATGTTGTGAAATGATCACAATGTTTAGTTAACATCCATCACCAGAGGGCGAGCTACTCTCTTAGGAACTTTCAAATATGAAACTATTAACTATAGGTTAGTAATGAAGGTATGGTTCTACTTTTGAGATTTACTAAGTTATCCTCCAGAAGTTTCAGCAATTTATACTGCATCAACACTGCTAAGTTACTTCCTTGGTGGTCCAGTGATTAAGACTCTGCACTCCCAATGTGGGGTACCCAGGTTCAACCCCTGGTCAGGGAACTACATTCTGCATGCTTGCAACTAAGACCTGTTGTAGAAAGATAAGTAAATATATAGTTTAAAAATTTTCTGCTGAAAAGTAGTGCAGAAGTAGAGAACACGTGGGCAAATTCTGTATTATTAATTTTTCCTCAGTTGATAGATGAAAAGATTCTCACTGATGTTTTATATTCTGTTGGTTTATTAACTAAATTGGGCAGTTTGCATTTGCTTGTCATCTAAAATCTTTTCTTAAACCAACTGCCTGTTTGCATCTTTTAAACACTTTTTTTCATTTTCCTTTTATACTCATCCTTTCTGTTCTTTAGTTTGCTCTTCATTTTTCTTCAGTAAGCACTTTCTTTAAAACAGTTTTGCTTATCATGTTTGTAAATGAGAATAATGCCTTCATCTGGCCAATATTTTCCTCTCAGTTTGTTATTTATCTGTAGGCTTTGTTTACGGGTTTGCTTATTTTTTTTTTTCATATCTAAAGTTTTTACTTTTATGTGATTAAATTTGTAATTTTTCTTCTTTATAATTTCTGGGTTTTGCATCATTTCCAAAAAAAAAAAAAATACTCGCAGTGGAAGATGTTGATGATGAGAGGGAGGGGGATGGTGATGGTGGAAGCAGGAAGGCAGGGGGACGATGTCATTCCCTTCCTTTATTGTGGGCCGTCACTGCTCTAGAAGCCTGATGCTCATTATGTCATTTAATCCTTGAATTGTCTCCTGAGGTTGTCATTATTACTCTGATTTACAAATAAGGAAAATGAGTTCAGAGAAGTAAGCAACTTGTCCAGATTTTAGAAACTGTACTCTTCACCATACACTTGAAAAGACTGTGATGCTGTTTCTTCGTGAGTTTATGCCAACACAGCATCCTTTGGTCTGTGGCTGCCAAGCCAACTCCCCTTTTTGGGTCCTGGGGATGATTATAACGCTTTTTCATTACCAAGGAAACCTTTTATTCCACAGGAAAATGGAGCCATACGGACTGAGCGCACACAGGAGGCAGAAATGGAAATCCTTGCTGAAAACCAGCTCCTACCTGAGCCTATGGCTTGGGACTCGGAACAGAAGTGTGGCCTTTGATAACTGCTCACATCCCATGCCAATTAAATGTTTGGGGAAGCTGACAATGGCTTTCTGATGTGGAAATCACTTTGAAATGTGCAGGCTGGTAGTTAAAGCCATTAGTCCCACTTGGGCTTCAAGGACAACTACAAAGAAAATATTTTGTAAATTGCACAAGAAACAAGGATTTGCCAAAGCCTGGGTTAGCCCAAACTGGTCAAGCAATTGCTTTTAACACTTTATTTCCTAAGTGGACTAATACCTGGGGGCAGATGGAAAACAAACTTGACTTCAGACAACACAGGGCTTCCTAAAAGCTGCAGGTCTCTGCACCAAACAGCTGCTGAGTGAAGAGCTTGGCTCTTTTCTTGGACAAAGACTTTTTATTTCAGGTTCAAGTTTGAGGTCGGGGGAATGCAAATGAGCCCAGCACCCCTTTCCTGACCTTTCCTTGATGGAATGGGGATGGCTGCTCCAGTGGAAAGGCCATAGAAGTTCCATTTCTAAGCGCTGCTCAGTCATATTAAAAGTCAAACTCCAAAGACAAATGGATCAGAGCAAAGTCTAACCAATTAAGTGAAAACAGAGTTCATCTTAACCTCACAAGGCCTGGGGCTCTTAACTGTTGGTGTCTAGTCCAGAATGTAGTTGAGCAATCACAGGAAATGCTCCTCGAGGGACTCTTTTCTTTCCCTCTGCTTGCTCACGCGAAACAAAGTTCTAAATTTTTTCTTCTGCCTGTGAAGAAGCTCTCTGGTGTGGAAGGTTGGAGGGTCGGGAGTGAGAAGGAATGGGTTCTAGTCTTGGCACCGCCCTCTAACTAACTGACTGCCCTGGACACAGCTGCTTCAGGTGTCAGCCACACTGAGGGCTTAAGCCCCTGGGTTTGTGAGACAGGCTGTCAGACTCTCTGAACCCTTAATTTCCTCATCTTTAAAATGGGAATAAAAAGAGTGGCTCCACCAGAGAGCTGTCATGAAGGTTCCGTGAGAGGACATGTGCAAAGTATTCAGGGCTCAGGGTGAATGGCACTCCCTGGAATTGTGCGATACAATGGCTCTGGCCTCCCCCAGAAAAAAAAAAATTAAAAAAAAAAAAAACAATGGCTCTGGCCTGTCACATAGTGTATTAGTCAGGGTTCTAGAGAGAGACAGAACCAACAACAGATCTCTACCTATACATATACATGTATGGATATACATATATGGAATATATCCGTAGTTATAAATATCTCTATACATAGAAATATAATATAGACCCTTGATGAGGGTGAAAGAGGAAAGTGAAAAAACTGGCTTAAAACTCAACATCCAAAAAACTAAGATCAAGGCATCTGTCACATCCCTTCATGGCAAACAGGTGGGGAAAAAGTGAAAACAGTGACATATTTTATTTTCTTGGGTTCCAAAGTCACTGCAGATGGTGACTATTAAAAGATGCGTGTGCTTTGAAAGAGAGGCTATGACAAACCTAGACAGCGTATTAAAAAGTGGAGACATCACATTGCCGACAAAGGTCTGTATATTCAAAACTATGGCTTTTCCAGTAGTTATGTACAAATGTGAGAAGAAGGCAGAGCACTGAAGAATTGATGCTTTCAAACTGTGGTGCTAGAGAAGACTATTGAGAGTCTCTTGGACAGCAAGTAGACCAAATCAGTCAAGCCTAAAGGTAATCAACCCTGAATATTCATTGGAAGGGCTGGTGCTGAAGCTGAAACTCCAATACTTTCACTACCTGATATGAAAAGCCAACTCACTGGAAAAGTCCCTGATTCTGGGAGAGATTGAAGGCAAGAGGAAAAGGGGACGACAGAGGATTAAATGGTTGGATGGCATCACTGACTCAATGGACATGAATCTGAGCAAACTCCACGAGATAGTGAAGGACGGGGAAGACTGGCATGCTGCAGTCTATGGGGTCACAAAGAGTCAGGCATGACTTAGCAACTGAACAACAATAATATTAGACCGTATCTTTCTATCATCTGTCTATCTGTGATCTATCTATCTAGAGAGATTTATTTAGGGAAGAGATTAATTTTATAGCTTGTACAATTGTGGAAGCTAGCAGATTTGACATTGGCAAGGCAAGACAGCAGGCTGGAGACGCAGGGAAGATTTGACGTTGCCATGTGAATGCGGTCTGGAGGCAGAATTCCTTCTTCCCCAGGGGACCTCACTCTTTTTCCTAAGACGTTCAACGGATTGGTAAGGCTCCCCCATGCTGTGGAGGGTAATTTGCTCTAATGAAACTCTACTGATTTAAATGTTAATCACATCTGAAAAAATACCTTCCCATCAATGTCTAAAGTCGTGTCTATCTCAAAACTGGGTACCATGGCCTTGCCAAAGTGGCACATAAAATTAACCACCACACATAGTACATGCTCAATAAATGCAATTTTTATGATGCTTATTTTGTAGCTATTATTATTGTTGTTGATCTATACGTCCTTTCAGGTCCCTTCTAGTCCTGACAGTATCCTCTGATACATAGCTTTCATTCACATTTTGGGAAGGAAAACAGAAAGAACCACAGTATTCCGTGAGCAAATGGAGTAAATATAGTTTTCTCAACTCTAGGACATGGAGTGCGGGTGAGAGTAGGGGCCAATACCTTTATGCCTTTCCCACAGCAGCCTTTCCCAAATTAAATGGTTTCTAGAGCATTTCTCATTTTCTAGTAGCTAAGAGATACTGCGTTCTTGCCACATGCTAGGCAGCGTTCCAAATGCTTTCAATGTATCAGCACATCATGGCCTCACAGCAACCAGGTGACATGGGAACATTCTTATCCCTCCTCCCAACGAAGAGGAAGGGGAGGCCAGAGAGCATAAGAGTCTTGTCTGAGGTCACAGCTAGGCAGTGGTGACCAACACAAGCCGTTCCATCTTGTCCTACAGCCTGTGGGTACTGACTGCATGACCAGCATGGACAAATACTAAACGTCGGGGTGATGGGATGAAGGAAACTGAGACTGCCTGGACAGCCTCAGTGCTGTGTGAAAAACAATGCTTGGAAAGGTAGGTTTCCCTAGTGTGCGTAAGATCACTTGGGGAGCCTATTAAAATGGCAGATTCTCAGGCCCCATACCTAGAGATGTTGACTAAGCTTGGGGGTATGACCAGGAACCACACAAGGACGCCCTGAAGTCCCCTGCCTTGGCCCAGGGCGCACTGGAGTTGAAAAGGCTCCCATAGAGAATGTGTATCCATTCTCTAGTGTTGTGAAACTGAGCACCAAGCACTGAAGAAACATTCTGGCTTATCAAGAAAGATGAAGAAGATGAAAAAGGCACTGCACCTATGAAAGTGTCTACACCTGATAATGGCTCAAGTCCTAAAAGGCGGTCATAACATAAAGATGGCCCTATACGTCTTGATGGCAGGTCACATCTATCCAAGCATGTGAGAGACTCAGAATTCAGTGCATCGTCACATTAGTGCTGATAAGAATTCTATGTCCTAGGAAGCATATGCAGAACCACAAAATTCTTGCCAAGTTCAAAAGTCTTTGGGCCAAGATGGGCAGATATTTATATATACAAGGGCCACAAGGAAAATCCAATCAAGCGATTTAACTGTTGCAGAGTTGGAATGCAGGTGGAAAACTCAGGCTATATGTGGATACTGAATATAGGCACATGAGTTATGACAACATCCCTCTCCTGTAGCTAAGAGTCATTGACATAAAGGCTGGTGTGGCTCTTTAGGGTTTTGGACAATCATGTCAACACCTGGTCAATCTCTTGGGTCATTAACTGTTTGAAAAATATAGTAGACAGAATAAGGACCTATCATTCCAAACCCAAAGAAGTCCACATCCCAATCTCCAAAATCTGAGAATATGGGATCTTACTTTTCACAGGGGACTTTGCAGATGTGATAAAGGTAAGGATCTTAAGATAGAGAGATCACCCTGATTATCTACTGAGCCCAGTGCAATCACAAGGATCCTTAAAAGAATGAGGCAAGTGAGGCAAAGTTAGAAAAAGGTGACATTTTCTCTTGCTTCTAGATCAGGCTGTGCATCTAAGCAATTGCTAATAAGCTGTGAATATAGAGATTACCAGACTAAATGAAGTTAAGACAAGGATAAATATAACATGATATCATTTACATGTGGAATCTAAAAAATTTGATAATAATGAACTTATTTACAAAACAGAAACAGACTTACAGATTTAGGAAACAAACTTATGGTTACCGAAGGGGGAAGGTGGAGGGCAGAGAGATAAATTAGGAGTTTGGGATTAACATATACACACTAATATTTATAAAATAGAAAATCAATAGACATACTGTATAGAACAGGGAACTCTGTTGAACACTCTGTAATAACCTATATGGGAAAAGAATCTTTAAAAGTATAGATCCATGTGTATGCATAACTAAAACACTTTGCTATAAACTTGAAACTCAGACAGTGTTGTAAATTAACCACACTTCAGTATAAAATAAAAAGCTTAAGAAAAGTCGATCTTTAATTTTCATGTACTGCCTTAAAATTATTGCCCTCTTCTCATGGGTTGGACACAGACACAGTGAGGATAAGCTGTATAAGGACAACAGCTTGAGAAAGGCCAAGCCACAGAACAGAAAAAGCCCAAGTCCTCTGTGACATACAGAATAGAGTCACTGACCAGGTCTAGCTGTCTGCTGACCTCTATCTACGTGGTGAACAAGAGAAAAATAAATGTCCATCTTATTCAGGGGTCTCTCTGTCACAGCTCTGTGATAAACTGAACTGTGTCTTTCCAAATTTCATATGTTGAAGCCCAGACCCCAAGTGTGATTGAACTTGGAGATGTGGATTATAAGGATTAAGTGAGGTCAGGACGAAGGGCTCTATCCTGTAGGACTAGTATTCTTATAAGAAGTGGGGGAGAGACATAAACCACAGCAGGATCCTCTATGACCCACCTCCCAGAATATTGGAAACAAAAGCAAAAATAAACAAATGGGACCTAATGAAACTTTAAAGCTTTTGCACAACAAAGGAAACTATAAGCAAGGTGAAAAGACAGCCCTCAGATTGGGAGAAAATAATAGCAAACGAAGCAACAGACAAAGGATTAATCTCAAAAAATATACAAGTAACTCCTGCAGCTCAATTCCAGAAAAATAAATGACCCAATCAAAAAATGGGCCAGAGATCTAAACAGACATTTCTCCAAAGAAGACATACAGATGGCTAACAAACACATGAAAAGATGCTCAACATCACTCATTATCAGAGAAATACAAATCAAAACCTCAATGAGGTACCATTACATGCCAGTCAGGATGGCTGCTATCCAAAAGTCTACACGCAATAAATGCTGGAGAGGGTGTGGAGAAAAGGGAACCCTCTTACACTGTTGGTGGGAATGCAAACTAGTACAGCCGCTATGGAGAACAGTGTGGAGATTTCTTAAAAAACTGGAAATAGAACTGCCATATGACCCAGCAATCCCACTTCTGGGCAAACACACTGAGGAAACCAGATCTGAAAGAGACACGTGTACCCCAATGTTCATCGCAGCACTGTTTATAATAGCCAGGACATGGAAGCAACCTAGATGCCCATCAGCAGACGAATGGATAAGGAAGCTGTGGTACATATACACTATGGAATATTACTCAGCCATTAAAAAGAATTCATTTGAATCAGTTCTAATGAGATGGATGAAACTGGAGCCCATTATACAGAGTGAAGTAAGCCAGAAAGATAAAGACCAATACAGTATACTAACACATATGTATGGAATTTAGAAAGATGGTAAAGATAACCCTATATGCAAAACAGAAAAAGAGACAAAGATGTACAGAACAGACTTTTGGACTCTGTGGGGGAAGGCAAGGGTGGGATGTTTCGAGAGAACTGCATCAAAACATGTATATTATCTAGGGTGAAACAGATCACCAGCCCAGGTTGGATGCATGAGACAAGTGCTCGGGCCTGGTGCACTGGGAAGACCCAGAGGGATCGGGTGGAGAGGGAGGTGGGAGGGGGGATCGGGATGGGGAATACATGGAAATCCATGGCTGATTCATGTCAATTTATGACAGAAACCACTACAATATTGTAAAATAATTAGCCTCCAACTAATTAAAATAAATGGAAAAAAAAAAGAAGTGGGGGAGACACCAGATCGCTCCCCCCTCCTCAGTGCTCACATCAAGGAAAGGTCATTCGAGGACACAGTGAAAAGACAGCTGTCTACAAGCCAGGAAGACAGGCCTCACCAGAAATCAACCCTGATGGCACCTTGATGCTGGACTTCTGACCTTCAGAACTGCGAGAGAACACATTTCTGTGGAGAATACCCATTCTGTGATGTGCTGTTTTGGCGGCCCCAGTGGATAGGCACAGCCTCTTAGCTTGTATCCTAATTAATAAAGCTGACCCTTGAACAACGTGGTGGTTAATCCAATTAAAACTTATAGTCAGTTCTCTGTATTCATAGTTCTTTCATAGCTGTAGATTCAACCAGTAACACCCAGTTCAACCATTATTTTCAATAATACTATTGAAAAAAACCCCACATATGCGTGGACCTGGGCAGTTAATGTTTGTGTTGTTCAAGGGTCAGCTGGACACTGCTGCATCCCTAGCGCCTAGAACAATGACTGGAGATTAGTAGATGTGCTATGAACATTATTTGGGTAAATAATGAGTAGAACAGAAAGACAATATTTAATCTGTGCAGTGCTATAAAAATGCAAAGAATTAACAGATTCTATATAGATTATGTCCACCCATTCACCCATCCAACCATTCATCTTTCTATCATTCTGGCTGTACTCACTTGCAGGCAAATGAAACCTCAGCTTTGAACCCTACCGGTGTCTTCTCCTCCACAGTCCACCCTGAGTCTACCCATGGTCAGCTCCTGTGCATTTTATCGCCTTTATCACTCTAAAATTTTCCACCATTACAAGGGTCACCATTCTAACCCAGATCCTATCATCACTGGCTTACTTCGCAATAATTGCTTCCAAACGGTTCCCTCTTGTCTCTGTAGTTGATCCTGTTGCAGAGACTTCTATTAATAGTTACTTGTGTCAAATCCATTTTGCCTTCTAGGAACAGATTCCTCATTTCATTTAGTGTGGCAACACACCCTGCAAAATAACCCTAATTCTCTACTGCTTCTGCAGCCTAGGTTCAAGCAGAGGGCTCAAATCTGGCTGAGAAGATACAAGTGGAATTTGTTGGGTGATGTTTCTGGAAAACCTCTTTCAGAAAACGGAAAGCTGGGACTAGGCTACTTTTTACCCTTCCCCTCACTCTTTTATTTTTGTTGCTTGGAATTTGGGAGTGATTGCTGGAGCTCTGGCAGCCACATGGAAATATGGAAGATTGAGGAGAGGAGATAAAGAAACGACGTCTCTGATGATTTTGTGGAGCTACAATACCAGCCTTGAATTGCCTATCTTCAGGCTTCTCCTACATAATGGTGAAATATACTTTTTAATGTGTAAGCCACTGTAGTCACATCTCTGTAATTAGAAGCTGAACACAACTCCTAACTGATACAGAACCCATGTCTTCCACATTGTCAGCGTAGATATACTGAGGCACATTTGCAGTACTGCTACTTTGTTACCACTAGCGCAGGGCTAAAGCATCTTCATAAAACACAATCCCATGTGACAGGAGGCATGTCAACAGCCTCATTTTACAGATGAGGAAACTAGGGTTTAGGATCACATAATCAGTACACATCAGACAAAAGACTAGAACCCAGGTCTCAGATGAAGCTGTGGGGTGAGAAGAAACTATGAAACTATGGGTAAGCTATGGGATCTGGAAATTTTATACATGCACACGTACATGTGCATGCAAACACACAAACACATGTAATCTTGAGTGGACATGTGTTGCTTTTGCCTATCTTCATACCATCTACCCTTTTCTGATAGCACAACCTTTCTTTTCCGGGATAGCTGGTCTTTAAACTGAAGTTGTTGATCACCTGCCTCTAGGAGGGCACATAATCCCAGCCATCTTGATAGTGTCACTGGTCCAGAAGTGGCCATGCAACCCAATCAGAGCCAAAGTTCTTTCTGAGACTGTCACTTACTCACTGTATGTGAATGTGGGGCCCATCTGCATCTCAAAGGCTCTGTCCACTTATCCAAAAAATGATGCTAAGTCTATTACCTGCTCCACTGGGTGGTTCTGAGAACAAACTAAAACAATCTAGTAAAGGCTCCCGCATACAGGGATGTTCACTTACTATTAGCTGTTCTTTAGATCTTTTTGGAAAGCTCTCATTTTCCAGGACACCATCAATCTCTAGAATAGAAATATTGTTACATGATATTAACAATTAAGGCCCCAAATCTCACTTAAATCTTCTGTTCTGTTTGGTCATTTGCTTCCCCATTGCACAGACAAGAGGTTTCTTTGTCTGATTTTCAGAATAGCCACTTCAACTAACTGATTTAAGTGATGAAAAAACAAATCTTGAGATAGTCCCCATTCTTTATCTGTCTCCAGAATGGCAAATGCAATCAATGGGATTAAGAAAGCCTGCATTTCTTCTCAATATGGTAATCTTAAAAACTAGAAAAAACAAAACAAAACTAGAGGCATGTTCATCCCATCTTGAATCAAGTGTCCAGAAATCACATGAAACACAAATGTTTGGATGTGGTCATGGTATTTATTCGCAGTATATTTTCACAATGTATTAATAAAGGAGAATAACACTTATTCATACATTGAACATAACTTCCTGGAGCACTCTGCAGTTTGTGTGGGTTTGAAGAATACTGACAGTTTCTCCTAATCTCTTTGGCGTTTGGAAGTGGCAAGGTTTCTCAAATCGAGTGTCTGACAGGGGTGACGACTCCTCTTCCGTCAGACTGGAAGAGCAGACAGACCATAGCTTTGGCAGTTCCATTTTGGAAAGAAGTAACCAACAGGACTTCCACAGATAAATGAATCCAAAGATAAGACAGACTCAGGCATCTTGTACTCCATAGTTCATTTTACTCCTGAATGCCGATTACTGCAGCAGCCATGGACACTGACAGGGTTTAGGGTTCATGGCTCAGAGGGGCTAAGCCACCAGCCAAAGTTTTCATGCAAAAGGCAATCCTGATGACTAAGATTCCGGTTCTGGATTTCTTCAGATGTGCTGGGGAGGCTGAAGTTCACCCCCACCCCAGGCATCCTCTGTCGCAATTGTTGACATAGACACCATTTCAGAGTATCTTGGCAAAACGCTGAGCAGCTCTCATTGGCTCAATGTCACGCTGTAATGAAGCTGCTTGAAGGACCCTCTCTTTAACCAGAGAGACAAAGGCACCATTAACTGAAGCAAAGTATTGATAAGAATAACAACAAGAACAAAGTCCCATTCTCTTCTCAAGAAGCCAGGTCTAAAAACAAGGGTAAACAGTTGGTCTTATTTTATCCAAGTGACTGTCCATTTAAAGTTGTCCTTCGGCTTCTCCCTTCTATTAAAAGTGTTTACAGTTCTGAGTCTGATTATCACTTAGATACACACAATATTAGCACCAAGGCAGCAATTTTTTTTTCCCAGAGATCACATGAAACTGAATAGATACTTAACATAATTAATAGCTGGTACAATCTGTGACATCACTAAATTACCAATTGGCTAATGACACATTCCTAGAAATGCCAACAATATCCTCATACAACTCTTGTAGCACCTTGATGGTAGCTAAGTTGTTTCTTATAAAAAATTACAATTAAAAAAAGTAACATAAAACATTTACAGATAGAAAGTAAACAATAGTGTACCGTGATAATAAAGGATCACTTTTGTCATAGTACTACATATAATGTAGAGTACGTAAAATGCAGTGGTCTGACTGCAGGGGACGAAATAATGTGAAAGGCAGTCATAATAGAATCATTTTACGTACAAAAATATTACATCACAATAAATAATTTCAAACATAAATATTAAACTTTACATCATTAGGTTATTCCACATTTATATACACACACATATATATACATATGTATGTGTATATAAGTATATATATATGCATATGTACACACACACACAGGCACACAAATTCTCATACACACACACACACACATTTTAAGGTGGAGGTATTTCATCACTATCCTTCATCCATCCCATAATGGCTTCCTCTTCTGAGCACCTGAAAGCAAATGAACCAACCAGGAAATGTAAATCTTTTGTCTCAAATGACATAAGTCAAGAATAGGTAAGTCAGAAATTTTTACATATAGAACTTAAAAAATAATGCTTGCTACAATAAACCAGAAATTTCAAGGATATATAAAGAATAAAATAAAAAGCCACCAGCCTGTGATTTCCCCAGCCTGAGATAATGTTCTTCACATACTGGTGTATTTCCTTCTAGTCCTTTGGAAAAGACATGTAAATATTATGTGTATGTGCTCATTCAAATGTTACTACTCATAAGATACATATAAAATACACTTTATTAGATATAAAATATATATAATACAAATCGAATGGAGATCCCCTGACTTCACCTTCCTTTATTCCATCTCCTCTTTTCTGATAACAAACTCTTTCTGGTCCTTTGGCAACCATCCCTCTTCCAAATGAAGCTGTCAGCCACCTGACTCTAGGTGGGTACATGATCCCAGTCTCCTGGACGTTATGACTGGTTCAGAAATGGCCATGTGACAAATCAGACCCAGAGTTCTTGTGCAAAACAGATGTCAGAGGTGAGCATTTACTAAGGGCCATGAGATGTAAAGATGATGTAAGCCTAGAACTGCCAGGGACCATGGTGTGGAGGAGATGATCTGCCCAAGAATAAAGTCACTCAAGAAGCAAGCATTGCTGATGGATAGAGAAAGAAAGAGCCCTGATGACTGTGAGCCTCAAGATCCAACCATGCCTGGAGACAGACCACTGCTTAGACATCTCGGTTACTTAAGTTTGTTTTCAGTTTCCTTTTTTCCCCCCCTGGTGCTTCCTGCAGTGGAAATATTTCTACCTTAAGTTCATAATTTTTAATACAGATGATTAAACACTGAAACTGATACACAAGTGTAAGCTATACACTCCTTTGCCAGGATCTTGAAGAGCCTAAAAAGGATAATGGGCTGCTGGAAGCTTGAAGGAAGATGTAGGAGGGTCGCGTGAGTTGGTTGAGCTCATCTCTTATACATGAAGGGCAATGAGATGAGAAAAGGAGTGATCAGTTCACTTCTCTGCCCAGCAGAGGGAGTGCATGCCAGCATAATGTAGTCACGACAGGAACTGTCAAACTTTTAACAGGGAAACTCTACTGCGCATTTGTTAAAATGCAGATTTTGACTTTGAAGATTTGGAATGAGGCCAGAGATCCCAAATTTCTAATAAGCTCCCATGTGATACAGATCAGGCTGGTCCTTGGATCACATCGTGAGTTACAAGTGTGCAGAAGAGTACATTAACTGAGAGCATTGGCTGTGGGTAGGACCCTCCTGGGTCCTGCCAAGGAAATCTGTGGTGAACTTAAGCCAGCTGCTTAACTGTTGTGGATCTCAGCTTCCGTCAGTAAAATGAGGATAACAGCCCTAGACTGTGGCTTTGCTGTGAGGATGCACGGAAATAATGCCTACCCAACATGGTGCCTGACACACAGTCAGGGGTCAATGACTGTTATTAATATTACTCTTGTAATACCCTCGGCAGTATTTCTCAAAGGCTGAGCTGTGAATCTTCTGCATTAGAATTTCCTGCATTAAAAATACAGATTTCTAGATCCACCTCCACTCAACGTAGTAGGACTTCTAGAGACGGAGCCCAGGGAGCAGCATTTTTAATAAGCACTGCAGAGGAAATGGTGCAGGATGTCTGGGGACCGCGTGTCCAAGGTGGAGAGCAGATGGCCGCAGGCATGCGAGGACAGCTGAGCAGGAGACGCAAGGCTGAAAAGCACTGGCTCAACTTCCCCTGTCTGGGGGCAAGCGACCCACCTACACTTGCTAATCATTAGACTGCAGAAAGAATGAGAGAGAGCCAGAGGGCAAGAGAGAGAGTGCAAGAAAGAGAGAGAGGGCCAGAGACACTTACCTTAACTATAAAACTCGAATCTCCAGGCCAGTGCCAGAGGACGGAGCACATTTTCCACAGTAACCACCGCATTTCCCGACGACCCGGATACCATCCTGCAAAAAAAAGATGAATCATCTTAGTCCACTTGCTTGGCTACTATGGTTCCAGGGCTCGAACTGGCTTTTGGGGGGACTCATTCCTGTATGCACAGCAGGTAGGACTTCTCAGAAGAAGTGGGGACCAACATCCTCACCACGGTCTAAAGCAGGAGCTGAGAAACGATGGCCTGTGTGTCCCCTGTGTTTGCACGGCCTGTATCTTGACAGAGTGCACTTCAGTCTTTTGGCCCCAACGCTTTCTCATCCTCTTGGAAATATCCTTACCTGCACTTCTCCCACATAGACCATTCATGGAGACTAATCTTTAGTCCCTTCACACTCAGCATGGTCTCCTCAAACACACAGCTCAAGAGTCTCAGTAGAAATCTATCTACTCATCAAGAACCAAAGGAAACCACTCAAAAGAATTGTTTTGCTTTTAACCTGATTAATGACATAGTTGCCAGTGTCAAGAAGAGCGTTTATATTTTTAAATGGTTGGGAAGCAGCAAACAGAGAATACTATTTCTTGATAGACAGAAAAGACATAAAATTCAAATTTCAGGGCCCATCAGTAAAGTTTTATCAGAATACAGCCTCATCCATTTACTTTTCTCACGTCGTGGCTGCTTTCACGTTACAACAGCAGGGTGAGTGGTTGGTTTCACAGCCTCACCCTGCTACTCCGCACACAAGTCACAGTGATACACTGTAACCTGTTTTGAGTGCCATGCATATTGCAGTATTAGAACATTTTCTTTTTTTTTTATAACCAGTATACGCCAAAATAAGACAACAAAAGTAGGTTTTATTGTACTTTTAAGGTACAGTAGGATGGATTATTCTATTGTCACATTTACATGGCAAAGCACTGTGTTCATCATGCACTGATTACTGTGTATGTGCGTGCTCAGTCATGTCCAACTCTTTGCAACCCCATGGACTGTAGCCCACGAGTCTCCTCTGTCCACAGGATTTTCCCAGTAAGAATACTGGAGTGGGTTGCCATGTCCGCCTCCAGAGGATCTTCCCAACCCAGGGATCAAACCTGTGCCTCCTGCGTCTCCTGCACTGCAGGTAGATTCTTTGCTCCTGAGCCAACAGGGAAGCACACAATGACACCGAAGTTGTGCTAAAAGAATACACTATACACCAATATCACCACACTTAGCATGTGCATGGTATTCCCAACTCCCAGGCAAGCAATGCTCAGGAATTTGGAAAACTTAGAATATCTCATCATAGTGTAATTCTTCACAAAAATAAGAAATCAAAGTGAGCAAGGATAAAAGATGAAAATATGTAAGTGTCCAAGTGGCTCATTTGTTAGTGACACAAAGAAAACAGTCTACTAGGAGGTGAGTTCATGAAATCTTGTTTAATTGTAACAGCAGAAGGCATATGTCCAGAGAAAATCAATTTGTTGAACACTGTTATCCTTTTGGCAAGACTAGTTGCTCAAAAATTTAATGACATTTGGGAGCCACATCAATAAACAATTAAAAAATGAAGCAAACTGGAATGGTTTCCTGTGGTTTTTGATGAGAAGACAGATTTTACTGATACTCTTTCAGCTGTTTGAGGAGACTGTGCTGAGTTGTGAAGGAACCAAATAATCAGTCTCTATGAATGCTCTGTGTGGAAGAAGTATGGGTGACAGTATGTCCAAGAGATAGAGAAAATACTAGTCGGAAAAACTGAAGAGGAATCTGCTAAGATGTGTTGACAACTAATAATGGTAAGACCCATGTGTGGAGAAGGAAAAGTTTTATTTGGACTGATTTACAAAGCTTGTGAAAATGTAAGATGTTTAAAGCCTGTGATTATTCACTGTGGAAAATACAAGAACCTCTCTAGTGTCATGGAACCCATGGTGTTAATAATGAACTTCTTTTTCTACGATAGACTTTATCTTCATCAGTTTTGGGAATTTGTGGGTCAGGACTAGAAGTTGAATACTCTGACTTATCCTAACATATAGCAGTTGGATGACTTAGGAGTGGTAAAGTTTTATCATGAATTTTGAGCTCAGGGACAGGATAAATAATTTTCTGAACTAGAAGAACTGTTCTCAATCAATGTCATTGAACACTTAATGGCTTTGGACATTACCTTTTGCTGCTGACTTGATAATGTTTCTTAATGAACTGAAGCTAAAATTACAAGGCAAAAACTGCACTTACAGGCAAAAGTTATACTGTGGTAAAGTCATTTCAATAACAACTAACATTGTTTGAATCATAAATCATGTTAAGGTTCTTTGTACACTTCCCAATCTGTCAAATGTTAAAAATGAGAAGCTTGATTGCTATTCCACATACATTTACAGTGGATATACTTTGTGAGTGTGAACTACAGTTTCAGCAGCATTTTTTGGACATGGATGTAAGTGCAAAGGAAAATTTCATATTTGAAAATCCATCTAATAAGGTAACTGAGGAGAGCTCCCATCTCACCTTCAGGTACAAGTGATTCATCTGTAATGTAATGATGTGCAGAAAGGCAAATACCAAGTGAAAAACCTAACGGAATCCCACCAACAGCTCCCAGGGCATGCATGCGCTCAATTAAAATGCTGTGGCTGTAGACGACAGTAGTGTTTGGCAATACCTATCTTTGCAAAAAGACATTCATAAAGATGAAGTGCAGAACATCTCATTTCAGATCAGCATTAACAAACATACACTTTGAAGCAATTTTGCTAACAGAGAACACTGATTAAGCAAAATGTTATCCTTTCTCAATATTTCATTCATTTCCTTGGTAGATTCTGGATAACAAAAATTTACACTCAATTACTATTCTGCTTTGGGTTTAATCACTAAATTTTTTGTGCAAATTTGTTTTCACTCTTGTCATATAAATACATATGTAATATCCATGATTTTCACCTTCTGGATGGCAAAACCTAAAATATTCATTATCTGGTCCTTTATGGAAAAGCTTTGCTGAACCCTGGTCTCTAGCCTTGTACAGTCCTACCTGTCTGCATCTGTCTTGCTCTGTTCTTCCCCTCTGCATTTCTTAGGGTTGTTCCTCTAACATGCCTCTTAACACAGGGCCTTCACACATGCGGCTCCTCTAGCTGGAACTCTCTGCCCTCTCCTTCTCTGTGTGAACTGGACTCTGTGCATTTACAAGCTTTTGTCTGGTAAATTCTTCAGAACTCAGCCCAGAGGCCACTTCCTCTGAGAAATCGTGCTGACCGAGTTACCAGCTGCACAGCACCCTACAAAATGGGGTAGTTCTCTATGTCTGTCTTCCCCCACTGGAATCTAAGTCCCATGATGCCAAGGCCAGTGCCTTGTTAGAATACTAGGGTCCCCAGAACCTAGCAGTGGTCTAAACACACATTTGTTGAATGAATCGAAGAAGGCTGAACAAGTACGCTCTTCTCTGTGAGCTGCAATTCAAATGGCCCTGCTAATCAGCCCCCGTAATCCTTCCCCCATGCTATGAAAAACCCCTTGTTTAGCTGTGGCATCATATCCCAGTATGTAAATTACCATGTCACATGAGCCACCCTCTACCCCTGACTCCTGTACAAGGTTTGGCATCTAAGATGTTTTTCTCCACTGGGACTAAAGCTGGTGTGAATCATACTTGTGTGCACATTTCAGGATCTCTTTGGGCCATATTTGATTCATATGGCCCAACTACCGAAGTCTTTTGAAAACAATGGATAACCTCATTAAAAAAAGAAAAATAGTTGCCAATTTTGAAGAAAAAAATCATGTAAGTTTCACTCTCTTAACAATTTGCATGCTTTTAATTATGAGTGAGATTAACTTGAAGGGCTTCCCTGATGGCTCAGTGGTAAAGAATGGGCCCGCAACGCAGGAGATGTGGGTTGGATCCCTTAGTCAGGAAGATCCTCCAGGGGAGGAAGTGGCAACCCACTCCAGTATTCTTTCCTGAAAAATACCACGGCCAGAGGAACCTGGTGGGCTACAGTCCAAGGAGCCACAAAGAGTCAAACATGACTGAGCGACTAAGCATGCATGCACAAGAATAAGTTGGAAGACTGAGTTCTATCGCCCCACTGGGTCTTGGTTTTAGGGGCCCACGTTAGCTCTGGCGCTGGTCTGACATCATCAACTAGTTCTGATGCCAGATCAACTGGCTTTCTAGCCAGGAACTTTCCCCCTAGGCTGAAGTATGTAGGTCTGCTGGCCTTAAGGATGCTGACATAGTAGAAATGCCTTCTGTCTCATTAAAGCTTTTTTTCCCACCCAAACTCTTCCTTCCCCAGCAGCAGAGATCAGATTGCCTCAGACTTGCATCATATCTTTAAATAACCTCTTTAAACCTCAGTTTTCTTGTGTATCTGTAAAATGGGGATAATACAAGTCTCCCCTTATAGGTTTGCTGCAAATGAAAGAAAGCATATAAAGTACCCAGAATAGCACTTGGCCTAATGTATGTGCTCAATTATTAGTGATCATTGTCATAATGGTGCTTTTTAATGTGTGAGTTTCCATCATAGCCTGTTCTCATGGAGATAAGGAATAGTCTGGGTAATTATAAAATCACTGATACTCGCTCTGCAATGTTCATGCTATTTCATTAACTAGGACTCTATTAACGTCATTTAGGTAAAGGTTGAACTAACACTTATTTCTAGTACAGAATAAAAAATATATGTACTGAGAAAATAAATAGCATAAACATGATTGTCATGGAAACAGTGCCTATTTCAGAGAAAAAGGTATGTTTTCCAGCACTTTAGAAGTACCCACTCTCATACAATGAAACATTAACTGTAAATCATTTTTATTTCTCCATTAAAGCAGGTCCACTAAAAATCTCTTTTCAACAAATATTTTGTCAGCAGAGTTTGAGCTATTACATATAATTAAAATGAGCGACTCTGTGTTCCATTAGGAACAGTTTATAGTTCATACTTTTCACTCTTTTCTCTGCTTTCTGCAGTCAATATGACCAAGAGAGGTTGATTTGTGTAATTTAGGGAAGCCAGCACATCTTTGATTGAAGTATGCTTATTTACATTTCTTTGGAGCTGCTGGGAGTGAAAGTGCCCATTAAAAAAAAAAACAACAGTATTTGTTTTTTTTCCAAATAAAGTCCTAATCACACATACACAAATGTACGCACACACACACACACAATGTATAAATATCTAACTTCTATGGGATCATACAGAATAAAATGTACACATATATAAAAGGTAGTTTCACTCCACTTGTCTGTAGTAAATGTATGATTTTTATACTTGGTGGATAACTGAATTTTCACAAATCAATTGTGTGTTAGGACGCAGCTTATAGTAGATAAAAGAGAACTGATTCTTTGTTTGCTACACACACACACACACACACACACACACACACATTTATCTCATGCTACTTAAACTCCATTGGTTGTAAATGAACTAAAAGATAAACAAAACAAAACAAAAACAGGAACTGAATCCATCTCCCATACAGTAATACAACTTTAATTTTTAATTTCAAAGTAATTCTTGGATTTAGAGCCCTTCCCTCAGAAAAACAGTGATGGTTGGGCCTCAGGGTTCAGGCTCCCAGCGCCTCTCAGCCCCGGCCCCGTCCCCTAGAACACAGAGCAGCACACAGGCCCAAGGACGCCCCTCCTGCCCTGCTTACAGGGGCCTGCTTCACTGCGCCTGGCTCTGAGGGCCATTCTGGAACCTCCTCCAGGACCGAAGGCGAGACAGTAGCTCCGAGAATGGGCACCTTTCGGGGTGGGGGGAGTGGTGGCAGGGGGCCTCTCCCGGATGGGGGGCGCTGAGGGTCCTCTCACATCCTGAGTGCACTCATAAGTTGGGCAAGCACAGAATATCACTGGCAGAGGAGCTTAGAATGTCAACCTTATCTCTCCAATCTTACAGGTGGGCCAGTTCCCCCCTTTCTGTCTGGCTGCCCCTCACCCACAGAGCAGAAACTTGGTACAGTCAAAGCATTTGTGTAGAAGCCCATGCCTGGACCCAGGAGGTGTCCCATAGGCCTCAGTCCTGGATGGGGCAGGGCCCGTGTAGACAAAATCCACGCGGTGTGGTGGGGACCGGCCAGGTCCCGGCTCAGCCTCTGCGCAGGCTGCAGTCCCATCCTCCCATCACGAGCCAGCTTGCATCTTTCACCACCGTGACCAAGGGCAAGCCTTAGGCCGGTAAAAATGTGGTAACATCGACAGCTAACGCTTCCTGTGCCCCTGCTGCCTGTCCAGGGACATGCAAACAGCTTTATCTCCCTATTTCGTTTAAGCTCCACAAGAACCCAACTGGGTAAGACCACCCATTTTATAGGTGAAGAAACTGAGGCCCCTGAGAAATTAAATAACTTGCCATGATGGCCAAACTGGTAAAAACACGTCAGGCGATATGACATAAGGGCCTGAAGGCTTAACCTCTATACTCTGTGGCTTCTGTGGGCTTTGATGACAGTGCTCTCCCAAGAATTCAATGAGTAACCTGAAGGAATGGGGCTGAAGGCATGCAAACTGTCCAGTAAACAGAGGCTCTTTCAATAATAGAGGCTATTTCAATAACAAAAATCCTTATCAGTAAAAAAAAAAAAAATTAGAATTCTTCCTACTACATATATACGGGCAGCCAATAATGAGCCTGACACTGAGACTTATTTTTACCAGGTCTGTTCCTGTTGGTGAGACCGTGTACCCATCCTACAAGTGGTTCTTGTAATTCAGTTTTACCCTGAATGACTAGAGCTTTCCATTAGTTTTTCTTGGGGAAAAAACATTTTATCACCAAGCAGGTTTAGAAAATGGAGGATTCCATTGTGTTTCTCCATCTGGTGCTCCCGGCAGAAAAGTGAAAGAAAGTGAAGCGTGAAGATGAGAGGACTGAATCAAAGCAGGGCTGTTTGGAGAATCGATCAGGACTGGCCAGGATCTGTACAAAATACAGCAGATTGGCTTTAGCCCCTCAGAAGCAAGACAGTGGTAAGGCAAGCTGGGAGCAGGATGTGACACAGTTTTTCAAAGTGTGTTGTGTGGAACAATGGTAATTTGGGGAAATTAAGGTCTGACTTTGAAGAGAAGGCTCTGTGACTGGTTTAACTTAGGTCAGTGGTTTTCAAAACGTGGTCCCAGACCAGGGCATCAGCAGCACCGGGGAAATTGTTGGGAATGTACATTTCAGGCCCCTCCCCAGGCTGGCTGTGTTTCAGCAAGTCCTGGCCCAAGTCTGAGAACCACTGATTTAGGGAAATGCTGGCTTCAATAGAAGCACACAGGTTTCCTTCCCGTACACTTTATTCCAACCTCCAATACACGCATGGTTACTGTGACTCTTCCAGAAGGAAATAAAATATACAATTTTCCCCCAAGTGTCTCAGGCTGTGGAAGCCTATTTCCACGGAGCATCCCTAGAGGATGCTGCTCTGTGAGCTGCACAGCAGGCCAGGCACACACAGCCTCATTTCTGGTGCTGCGAGGAGCTACAGATTGCTTAGCTCTGGCTCATGGGGATTAATAAGGAGTGCTCGACAGACCCTTGAGACTAATTCTGAGCTGTCTCTCTGAGCTGTCATGGAACACCAAGATTTGAAAAAAAAAGAAAATTTCTGACAGGCAACTGTGAAACCAATTCCCTTGGGCACAGGCGGAACCTCCTCCTATGGCTAGGGGAACAACCAGCCCATCTCGGCAGGGCAGTGATCATTGTCTGCACAAGGTGGCGCTCCAGGCCACAATTATTTTTAGGTTCTGGACGAACACTGCAATGACCCTAACAAAACTAAAACTAAGGTTTCAACACTGTTCACATAGATGGTTTTCTACATAATCATGGTTTAAGTATGACCACGTTTGAGGCAATGCATTTTTTTTGTCTCTCCTGGTCACTGCAACATAATATAAAGTAGAACACAAGAACATAATTTCTGGGCCCACTGTAAAGCACAGCAAGTGTGCTGTCTCTCGGTTCTCTTTATTTCTTTCAGTACAAGCAAAAATATTAATGATTAAATTATAAGCAATCGATATAGCCATTTAGTTAAATCAGAGTTGAAGGAGTTAATTGACCTTCACAGAGAAAAGAAGAAGTTTTTTGTTTTTTTTTTCAAAGACACAGATTTAACCCTTGAAGCTAAAAAAACCTCTGAAATATTCCTGGAACATCATAATTGATGTTTCTTCTCTTCCTGGGTGGAAGCAGGCTGATTGAGCTGTTTCTTTATATTCAGATTTTGATAGGGTTTAGCAAATAAAAACACCGGCTGCTCAGTCAGATGTGAATTTCAGATAAACAACACTTTTTTTAAAAGAAAAAGTATGTCCCATACAATGTTTTAGATGTGCTTATAGTAAAAAAAAAAAAAAAATCAAAAATCTTCCTTATTTGAAATTCAAATTTAACTGAGCATCCTGTATTTTGTCGGCAACCTCACCTCAGAGTAATACCCCACTTTCTGGTCCTCTTCTCTCTCCATTACTTACTTTTCTGAGGAGACCCTGAGACAGAGGTCACAGCTGTGGCAGGACTGGGGCTACAGGCCACACCTTGTAAGTTTTCCATTTGCCTGTGGGTCAGCTCCTGCCCCGCGTCCTCAGAACTTCTTGGCTGGAAAGGGCAGCGCTTCCTGCCCCAGTAGACATTAGACACCCCTGGGAAATGTGAAATTCTGCCCCTGTCACAGATTCCCTTTCAGTGAATCTGGATGAGGCCCAGGTACATGCATCTTAAGCTTTCCAAAGTGACTCTAACATACCCCCAGGCTGAGCAACCAGACCAGAGCAGATTCAGAGTGTCCATCTGAGAGCTTGCTCAGCTGTAGGTCTTGCTCATAAGCTCTGGGGCCCTAGAATCTTCACTGTCAACAAGTTGCCAGGTAATTCGGGTGCTCTGGGGTGATCCCACTGTGAACAGCTAGATTTTAGAGCAGGAAGAACTGACTTGTAGAGCCTGTGAGTTTTTCTCTCATTCTTCAGAAACCCTCCTGATGAATGATTCCTTTTCCCAGCCCTTTTTGTATTATTTCATTTCTTCTGAAACAGGCATCACTGTCCCTAAGCTCGCATAGGTTAACTGCATGTTGGTTAATTAATTGCAAGATATCTGAGCCACACGCACCCTTAGAGGCTGCTGCGTGCTTTCGGCTTCCTGGTTAGGCATCCTTCTAATTGCTCCTGGTACTCAGGTTCATATCTCTGGGAAGAATTCATCGGAAGGGTAAGCAAGACTCTGCTCCACTCACCTGTCCACGTGCCAACCTTCCATTTATGTCCTCAGTTTTCTTCCTGACACTTTGTAAAATGGTTTGAGGAAGTTCCTTTAGCACCATAGCCTCAGAGAGAGGGAAAGAGGAGGAGAAAACAGAACTCATCCTCCAAGCCATGGGGACCCTTACCGGAGACTTCTTGATGTCAGAGACGGCGTAATTCCCTTGGGAGATCCACCTGGCAGATTCAGTTAGAGACAAACCGGTTCCGTAAAGGTTGATGCTAAAACGACCCTGGAATAAATGGCCAGTGAACAAGATTTTTAGTCCACGTGACATCCTGAGCAAAGGTCCCACACAATCAAAAGGTAACCTGGAGAAAGATATTAATTCATTATGATAGCTAACTAATGACTGAGGGTTCTTTGTAGTGGTGGTGGTGGGGGGCGGTTCTGAACGAGGCACTTTACATGCATCATCTCATCCATCCTTGCAAGAGCAATCTGAAGGGGATTTTCCTCACAGATGGGGACAGGGAGGCCTGGCGAAGGTGATTAACTTCTCCAGGAGACACAAAAAGCCCAACTCAAATTTTCCTAACTTCAAAGTCCTCACTCTCAACCACCGCTATTCTGCGTCCCTAACACAGCAATCTTGATGTTGCTCACAATTATCAGATTCCTACAGGAACAAAATGCCACAGTGTAATTTTTTTAACAAGATCTCGCTGCCAAAGCTTCCTGGGCTTCAGCTCCCCACGGTGTTGAGCACGCCGAGTCCTAAGCACAGCGGGGCGAGACTTCAAAGGAGCGGCGCATTGTCGGGACTAGCCTGCAGAGGGCGCGCGCGGGCTGCGCTGGACCAAGGTAGGGCCCGACCAAGCTGCCAGGCCCAGGGAACCCACACCTCCCAGCTGCGCTGTGGGATTCCTTGCCAAGGTGGCCTCGGGTGTTTCCATTTTTATTTCCAAGGAGACAGTGCAGCAGAGAGCCTTTCTGGCCTTCTCCATCTGTCTCTGTGTATTTCTCTCTTGCAAAAATGACTCCACAAAGGCATCTTAAATAGATTCATGAGCAGTTTGGGAGTGAAAAGTGTGCTTTCTGCAAGAACCGCAGTGGGTGAAGGCTTCCTCTCTGAGCCTCAGGATGCAGTTTTTGTCAAAACGGTCTTAAATACATCAAAGAGAGTAGTGAGGTGGAGGCTCATACCTAATCAGACCTAAGTGTAAGGTAGGCTTTTAATGTGGACAGATGATTTACTCTGTAGGAACCTCAGTTTGTCCATCTGTAAAATGGAAGGTAATAATAAGAGTGTCTTCCTCAGAGTAGTATAGTGAGGACTAAATGAAATTAGCTGAGGACTGTATGGCTGGTCCCTAACAGATATTCAAAAATACTGGTATTAGTCCTGCATTTTCTTATTGTTTTGTAAGTGCTCGTTTTCCCTCTCCAATTAGCAGTAAGCTTACTGAGGGGTGGGACGTGGCACTGCTTTGCTTATTTACATCAGTTATGGTTTGCAACACATGACGAGGCACTTGATACAGTCTTGCTGTGCTTAGGCGCTCAGTCGTGTCCGACTCTTGGCAACCCCATGGACTGCAGCCCACCAGGCTTCTCTGTCCATGGGATTTTCCAGGCAAGAATGCTGGAGTGGGTTGCCATTCCCTTCTCCAGGGGATCTTCCCAACCCAGGAATCGAAGTCAGGCCTCCCATATTGCAGGCGGATTCTTTACCAGCTGAGCCATCAGAAAGCCCTGTTATAGTCTTAATAAATATCAATATTACATCCTAGCTCTTCCATAAAGACTTCCAGGATCAGTTGTAACTTGGAGGTTTCCTCTCCATGTTGGTCCCATAAATGCCAAACAGTTTATGAACTCTTTAGGGGCCTTAAATCCTATGTCTGTACACTGGGAACAAAGAACATTCCTATTCACAGAGGTGATGGGAGGATTTAGTGCGGTCTAAATCAGTGGATGTCATCAGAGGACATTTTTGCCCCCACGGGAAATCTGGCAACCTCAGGAGACATTTTTGGTTGCCATGAAACAGCTGGTGGGTACGTGAGCCACCAGCAGCTGATGCAGAGAGACCAGAGTTATTACTAAATATCCTACAAGGCACAGCCTAGTCCCCAACAACAGAGAATTATCCAGCCCAAAACATCAGTTGTGCTGTGGTCAGGGGGAGGAATTTATCCTAGAATCCTGACTCTTCGGCCTTTAGTGTGATCTCAGGCAAACGGCTTACCCTTCCTGAGGCCATCTGTAAAATGGGTAATAAGACAGAATTACAGAAGATATGACACACCTAGCCCATTACCTGGCAGAGAATAGGTGAGGTTTTAAAAATATTTTTGGAACTTGCTTTATGACAGTACCACGCAGATGTTAGTGGCTGTCGTGTTGAGTGACTTCAACACCCAGGTATCTGTGATTGTGGTTACACCGGATGCTCAAAACCCTCCTTGCCTAGCCTCCTTAGACACTGGCTTCTGGATATGCTACATTAGCCCACCTGGCCAATTCTTACCTTCCTAGCCTTCCTCCCCCTGAAGAGGGCATTCACACTGATCACAATGCCCAGACCTCACTACTGCCAAGGACAACCTCTTCTTTCCTTCCTTATCCTGTTTCCCATGAAGACTACCTGTCCAGCCTACATCTCAGAAGACAGACATGATATGCTTTGACGTCAAAGTTCTTAGAAGGAGCAGGCTTCCAGCCCCAGGATGTGTCATGCTGATCCCCATGTTCAGTGTCTGAGCACGTAGCTGAGCAGATTACATGCCACCTAGATCTGCCTTTTCAGAGCAGGTGATAAACAAGTTTTTGTTCTTATTCTCTCTCTGGCCTTTTCAGGGTCAGGTATTTGCATTTTTAGCCAGCATCCTAGTTGATAATTAGCACTCTGAAAGTTGCCTGTCATCAGTAGACCTACTGTCCTTTCCCACTCCAGTTCATGACATCTCTGTCCCCACAGGCCTTATCTTCAGAGTCTAAAGGGCATGAGAGTTTTAGCTACTATCTCCTGCTGCTGATTTAAGAGTAAAGGTGATTAAGGCATGCAATACTAGATATTCCAGAAAGGTCAGCAAAAGATGTAGCTTTGACAAAGGGAGGTTTTGTTCTCTGCTGGACAAGGGTGTATGCTGTACAAGTCTTGTCTGAAAACGGGATCAGCCAGACACGTCTGCTGTCATGGATTTGGACTCAGATGTACTTGGCATCAAATCTGGCCTCTCCCGAGCACTAGCGTGGGTTTGGATAAGTTACCTGACCTCTCCACACCTCTCAGCTGCCTCATCTGAGCGTTCTCACAGGATGCTGTGGATGATTAAATGCTACACTGATTTAGAAATTCTGAGCACAGTGTCTCAAGTGCAGTAAACACTCAGCAGATACTCATAACACCAGCATCAGTAATAATAACGCCACATGCACTGTGATCAGGATAACAACATACACTCTGGCTGTATCTTGAGTCGAGGGCTCTTGGGGAACCCACCCTTAATGATACATAGATCCTTAAAGCAACAGCAGTGGATGAAGAGGAAAAAGAAGCAGATTGTCAAACACATCGCTCTGCTTGGAAATCTCTGCAGTCACAGATCAGAGGACAAGCAGGACTCCAGAGTAGTTTGCATAGTCCTGCTTTCTACAGACATTTCCCAGGAAAAGTGATTTGAAAAACTCCCACCTTTCATCAGCATTGTTGGTGCTCAATAAACTTCTAAGGAATTGAATTCTAAAAGTATCTGATACAGTTTGAAGAATGGACTGGAAAAAATACAAGTTAGCCTCTCTCTGGCTTTGCTTTTCTCACTTAGCAACTGCATTAGTGTCAGGATTTAGCAAATCAATCAGTTCCTTTGTCTCTGAGTTATTAAAATAATCGAATGCAAATTACCTCTCATTTACTTAAGTTTCCCCAAAGATGCACATATCGAAACAAGAAAATCCTGAGGCATTTGAAAAGGGCAGGGACGGCCAATCTATAAGCTGTTAAATGCAACCCATACGAATGGGGTGTTTGAAGTCATCAAGTGCTCTAAAGAAACCGCACTTCAAAAGTTTTCAATTCCTGGGTAATGGAGAAAAGGCCCCTTTTAACATTCTGTCCTTTGTTTATTTTCTTTCTCCCCTGAGAGCTTCCTTTTCACTTCTCTAAAATGTTTAGCAATACTTTCTAAAGCTTGGGGCTGAGAAAACACGTCGTTAAAAGAAAACTCAGATGTGTTTGTCTTTGGATGGTCTCTGGTTGTGTGTAAACGCATCCTGGGGAGGCAGTGCCTGGCACTCTGAGCATCTCCCAGTCCCAATTCCTAGAACCTGTGAAGGCTCACAGCAACATGAAGATTTCCAACACAGAGTCTGACAACAGCTTTATAAAGACCTCATGTAAACCAGCGAAAAAACTGGGGCCAGGTTCTTCTGTCCAGAATCACCTAATTCATTATATGTCTCCTGCCTTTTCCTTGCAGAAGTCTGTGGCAAAGACTGACGCCTACTTGGCAAAGTGAGCCAAGGATGATTATAACAGCCTGTTTTATTAACAAGCCACACCTCTAAGGAGGCAAAAACCTGCGCAACTGTCGAATGGGTAAGACTGTCACTGAGCAGCTCTGCTGGAGACAGAATCCAGGAGACAGCTTTGCACTTCCTGGTCCAGATGCTGCACGCTTATACAGTGGAAAATGGACTGACAGTTTTTCTGTGTCATGCAATATTCAGAATTTTTAACGTCTGACAGCAGAGTGTTGGAATCTGCTTGTACTGCCTTTTGAGAGACAACCGTGTGCACATCTCCCTAACTCTCCTGTGTGTGATAGGATACTGACGACTTGAAACCAGTCAGGGAGAAAACTGACACCCTATAAATGGGCAAATGCTACAAACCACTGCTTCCCCCTGCCTCCATCCCTTGGAGAGCCAGTCATTAAACATTTACGAACATCATCATTTGTTTAACCAAAGCTTGCCCTCTGATACCTGATTTCTTTATAAGATTTTACCACGATCACTGATGCATTTTGCTGAATGCAGAAATCTGGCTCGTGGCCGCGACCATTTCCTTAGGAAGCACCCCTAGGAGCTGAGAGGCTGGGAGCATCTGTAAGGCCTGGATACAGGTGGCCAAACTGCCTTGCAGAGCTAGAGCTGCCATTCTGATTACATTTACAGAAACAGATGCAGCCCAGGGTGGGGGTGGGGTGGCCAGGGTGGGCTGTGGATCCCTGGGGGCGGTGGGTTGGTGTCCCTGGTACGTACCTGTGGGCACTTGGCGGCACTGTAGCAGTCCCCAGCAGTGGCAAAGGGGACGGGATGTCCTTCACTGGTCCTGGCAAATTGTAAGTCAGTGGCTGTGGGGTTTTGGAGAAAGGGTTGAAGGGAGGGGAAAGGTGGGAGTAGGAGAAAGAGTTTGGGAAGGGACAGGATATTAACAAGGAGACAGAAGGGAAGAAGAAGAGTTAGAGAAGTCATAAGCGGGTATGGGAAATAAAAAAAAACAACAATCCAAAATATGATTAGTGAGCAAATGGATCCAGATGTCCACTTGCTCTGCTCCCCCCTCCCCCAGTCACTGTATTTGTGGTTCCGAGAGCTTCCTTCCCTGGGTTTCACCAGCACTGTCTGTCTCCTCACAGTATGGAAGCCAAAAGGGGGTTTCAGATGACTCTGGACTCCATTCCTATATAAATAAATGTGTGAATCACCTCGCTTAAATACAGTGTAATTGGATGACTGTGAACCTCCTGTAGACGGCGGCCTCGGAGGCTGCAGGACTGGGGAAATCAGCCATCCAAGCATTTCCAGCTACTTAGCAGTTCCTCCCCGAGGCTCAGCTGTCCTCCTGTGGCCCAGGCAGTCTAGTTGCCAAAATGTGGAGCAATTAGAACCCACATCTTGAAAATATTAATGGCAGTTTCTCAAGTTTGGGGCTAACTTGTAGTTTTTAAAAAAGCCAATAAAAACAATACTCGCGTTTTTAACCCTCATGTAGGTCCTGAGAACAGCTGGGAGATTGGGGAAGACGGCTCGGGAGCAGAGAGACTGAGAATCCTGCAAAATCTGATGGGGACTGGAAAACAGAGGCAGCTTTTTAAACCTTTCTGCTTTGTCTTTTGGGAATAGCAAGAGAAGGCCTCAATCTTTTCTGCAGTTTTGTGGGAGGGAAATCTGAGTGCCCCATCCTGCCTTTTCCAGCTTCAGCACCAGGAAGCTCTGGGTCTCAGCTGGGGCAGTATTTAAGTGGGAAAAACTGCAGACTCTGCCCTTAGCCCTCATCAGTCTGGCTGAAGGCAATTAAAAATATCTTGGTACAAATCAAGTGTAATCTACCTCCAGAGGAAAGCAAGGCAAGATTACAGGAACAATGTTAATGAAGAAAACTTAATTATTCATTATTTCTGTTTTCCCTCCATTCGAGGGAACGGGTTGGGATATTTGAGCTGTCTTTAACCACTCCTATGATTAATGTCCCTAACAAAAATGCAGTGTCGGCCAGAGTATGAAATCAGCTCACGGGCGGGCTAGTTTAAAAAATAGGTAATTCTGTCCTCCATTTTTCTTCTGTAAATCGGCCATCAGAGCAAATTAGTTTTATGCTCTTGTGTGTGTGTGTGTGTGTGTGTGCGCGCGCGTGCACATGTGCGTGTGTGTGCGCATGTACCCATGTATATACACTGCTGGTGGGAGCCCAGGGTGGGGTGAATGTTGCTACATGAATTTCATAGCTTCAGAGTCTGCATCTGATCTCTTAAAACGTCTTCCTTCAAAACTTCTGCTCCCATGCTTGCTCTGCCTAACTCAATACTTGGCTCACTCCCACTTGGCCTTAAGGTCTCAACTGTGATGTCATATTTTGGGAGACGCTGCCCTGACTTCCCCATTATGATGGCACCCCTTTAATGTGCCTCTGTCTCCTCTCTTCATCACAAATCTGATGGAGCACTGCCCACTGCTCAGCCCTTTCCAGGCACTGGGGGGACCACAGTGATCAAAGGTGGAGCAAACCCCACCTTCAGGCAGCTTAGACCAGGGTTGTCATCCCTGGATCGTAAGTTCATTTTCGTACCCTCTGGGCCTTGGACCAACCCCTGAGCAGGATGTGTCATGGCCTGAATGGAAAGACCCACAGACACATGCCCCAGAATGCTCTATGGGACTTACTGATGATCTGCATGGTGGTCAGATCTATTCTGACCTTCTGGAAGCTGGAGAACCCAGCCGCTGTGTAGTCCTTCCGACACTGACAGTCATCACGTCGGCTCCCGTTGTAGGGGCATTCGGTTGGGTTGTGCAACCTACAGGACAGAGAGAATGTTCTGGTGAGGAAGGGGAGGCGTTTCTAGGGATCTCCAGGTGGTCTGGGTTCTTCTGAGCTTGGAGTTCTCCTACCTGTGCCCGTAAACCTCAGAGAAATTCTCAGAGTCGCCATGGACCAGCGTCACATACTCCTTGGGGTGGTCAGAGTGCATCCCTGCACAGAAGACCTGAAAGACAGACCAGACAAAACCTGCCAGGGGAGGCTCGGAAATGGGACCATGACAGCCGGGGCTGCTGGCTCTGAAAGCAGTGCAGAAATAATGACTGAGCTCGGACGAGTACCTTCAGGAGCTTTCCTGTGACAACCAGGAAGTACTCCCCATCTTCGCCGGCACCTTTCAGCCTTTTCACTTCCTTACAGTTCTGGGGCAGCTCACCTAGAATACACAAATCCATGAACATGAGCTGTGAGTCTGCAGTGGCTGCCAACGGGACCGGTTACATCATTCATGTGCACAGTGGTCAGCGTGGGGCCAATGTCTCAAAAATTCACTCTCTATTCCAGAAAAGGGCAGGCAAGCACGTCAACAATGAGACCTGCTCTTCAAGCTCCAGAAAGGTGGCTTTGGTTGGCTGACTTACAGTTATAGATATTGTGGCAGGCTTTTCTTTCTTCTGGCTTCAGGTCAGCAGGGCAGAAGTGGCTGGGCTGGTCGTCACTGGTCAGACACTGCACAGACCTGTGCATCACTCCCACGCCACACGACACGGAGCACTGTAAGCAGAGCAGGGTCGGTGAGGGGTCTGCGGAACCTGGGGGCCTCGGCTTCCTGAGGCATAGAGCTCAGAGCTTAGAGGCTTGTTCAGAACCCCTGTGTTGTGAAAACAAATATCTGATACATGGACAGCACTTCCTATGGGCCAGTCTTTGTGCTGAGTTTTATACATACATGCCTTTACATATGTACTTATATACCTACATAGGTACTCAAGCATATGAGAAATAAATAATTTTCTCATCTAAGCCTTGCAATCACCCTATGAGATAGTACTAGTGTTATTCTATTTTTACAGAGGGAAAATTGGGGCTCAAATGTGAGGAAATTTGTTTAAGGTCACGGTGGATTCACGATTGAAACCTCAACCACTTCCAACTGGTCCCAAACTTCTGCCTGATCATCACTGCGCATCAGTGAAAGTCTCATGGTTAGCAGCCAGGAGGCTGGGGCAATTTTCTAGGGCAGTTTCAATTTCAAATATTTTTACCTGTTGTAACCCTAACGCAACCAAGAATTCCTGATCCAGAAGGACAAACAGGCTTCTTAGCAACAGAAGCTACAACAGTGAATACTTCTATAACCCTTATTAGGGGAAAGACAAGAGTTCTGGGTGCTTTTTAATTTTAAATTGTGTTCAAACATGTGGAACCTAAAAAGGTGTCATTATAACCCAAGTGGTTTTTATGCATGAATATTCATTTCATCTTCATAACCCATTCTGCAGGGGACGAAACAGACATGAACATTTGGCTTCTTGTCCAAAGATCAAACAAGTCAATCCTAAAGAAATCAGTCCTGAATATTCATTGGAAGGACTGATGCTGAAGCTGAAGCTCCAATACTTTGGCCACCTGATGCAAAGAACTGACTCACTGGAAAATACCCTGATGCTGGGAAAGATCAAAGGCAGGAACAGAAGGGGATGAAAGAGGACAAGATAGTTGGATTGCACCACTGACTCAATGGACATGAATTTCAGCAAGCTCTGAGAGATGGTGAAGGTCAGGGAAGCCTGGCATGCTGCAGTCCATGGGGTTACAAAGCGTCAGACACAAGTGAGTGACTGAGCAACAACAACCAAGGCTGTTCAACTGGGAAGTGGCAGAACCGAGAATCAGGTGGAGGCTGTCTGGCATCAGGGCTAGCCACCCCCACCCCCGGCCCCTGCTCTAAGCACCAGACCCACCAATCAGAGCAGCCTTCTTTCCCTATCAGCCCATTTCAAGATGCTAACTCCTGTTTCTCTCCCAGGGCTCTCCTGGAAGGCAGTCACTCAGGACCACTCAGGTAAGGTATGTTTAAGTCGGGGTTTGAGATCCAGCAGCTGGCCACTGTGACCACCCAGCTGTCTACTTACGCTCCCCCAGTTGCCCACTCTCCAGGTGGCCGACACAGGGCACTCTCGCAGGAAGCAGGCCTGGACACTGGGCGGCTGCATGCCTGGGCAGTTGATGGTGGTTTGGTAGCTGTACTCGTAATTCTCCTTCCCGGTGTAAATCTCACTACAGGAGACCAGCCTTTGTTTGTAGCCCTTTCCACAGGTCACTGAGCACTGGGAAGAGGCGGGTAGAGAGCAGAGGTTGGAGCAGGGCCTGGGGGCAGCCACAATAGGCCCCTGACCTCCACATCGAACGCTGACCCCGGAACAACAGGGCAGAGAGCTCTCTTTATTAGCTTCTAATGCACTACAAGCAGCAGCCCACAGCACTCAGGGGACGTGCAAGCCCTACAGGAGCCTTCCAGGATCCATGCTCCCACTGCATATTTGCCCCCAACCAGTCCCCCGTGGGGGGCACCTCAAGCCCCTGCTCTGGATTTTCAAGGGGGAGAAGCAGGTCGGGGAGGCGCTCCATCTGTCTTTGGGTCCACTTACAGCATCCAAAGCTCTACAAGGGTGGACAAATCACACTTTTCTGAACCTACCGTGACTGCGTCAGAGAAGTGACCCGGTGAGATGCAGAGAGCGCCGGAGACGCCCTCTGTGTAAAACCCAGGCTCTTTGCCGAAAGAGGACTGTGGGACAATATCCTTTCCTACTTGATGGTCTGTTTGCCCATCTGCCCTCTGCTCAGTCTTCTGTCCCCTGTCTCCCTGGCTATGTATTGGGTTGGCCAAAAAGTTCGTTCAGGTTTGTAGTAGCAGAAAGCCCAAACAAACTTTTTGCCAATACAGTATCTTGACTTAAATGTTACCTTTCTGCTTCTCTTTCACTCTCTCTCTAAATCATGCAGTCATTTAGGCCTTTTGCCATAATTATATGGCACTTAAAAATACCCAGACAATCCAGAAAAGGAGAAAAAAGAAGTTTTTCAGGGATGTCCCAGCTCCCTTCTATGATGGGACATTTAATTGGTTATTGGTAAGATTTCTAGATTGTGTTCAACTTCCTCAGCTACATACTTTATATGATATACTGTTTTAAAAAGAGAATAGAAATTAACCAACAAATTTAGTTTGGATGATATTTTTGGGAAAAGTCATGAAATAATTGGCCACTCGCTGTAAAAATGTTACACAAAACTAAGGTAGAGTTTCAGGATTCTCAAGGTCAAAGAAGGGGCCCGAGTTCCAGATGAACCCTGGAAATTGTGTGCAGCATGTGGCGCGTTTTGCTTTTCTCGGGGTGAGGGATCATAGCTTCTTGGCTCAGTCGTAAAGATTCTGCCTGCCAATGCAGGAGATGCAGGTTTGATCCCTGGTCAGGGAAAATCCTATGGAGTAGAGAATGGCAATCCATTCCAGTATTCTCTGCCTGGAAAATCCGATGGACAGAGGAGCCTTGCAGGCTACAGTCCATGGGGTTGCAAAGAGTCGGACAAGACTTAGCTACTAAACGACGACAACAACCATGGATTCCATCAGTTCTCACTTGCTATTAAAACCAGTGTCTCTTTTTCCTGCTGCCTCCTGAGTTATCACATTAACCCACATGGCTGGCCGCTCCTGCAGCATTTCCAGGGGGAAGGCTCCCCTTGACGGGGTCCCTGAGGGAGAAGGGAGCCAGCCCAGCCACAGGCACACAGAACATCCTCGGGCCTTCCCTTCCAGCTGGCTCGAGACTTGGAAACACTCTGTGTCCACTTCCTTCTTTGGCTGCTGCTGTTCAAATGCCCAAAGATGCAGCTGATACCAGGCCAGCGGAGTGCACGGCTCGTCTGAGGTATGTCATGTGTGGGTAGATGGCTTACAAATGGTGTCTGGCCAAGCTGTGGGTATTTTAGAGTATCCAAAATGCACGCCTTGACCTCAACCTGCATTACTTTAAAGGCTGAATGTCTGAGATGGCAGGTGCTAAGACCCCCTTCCCCCTACCAGGCGGGAGCAATAGGAATCCCTATTTACGTGGGGGATGCGCTGGGAGGTAGTCTTTTATACCAATGGATGGGAGCTCCAAAAACGGTCAAGTTCTATCCAGAGGCCTCCAAGCTCTGAAAAGAACACATACCCTTCAGTAGCTGTTAAGAGCATCCTGAAAATGTTGAGTGCTCTGGCTTCCTTTATCCATTGCACACCAGAGTCCTCATGTGTAAGAGGCTCTCATCTCTGGGGGTGGGGGGTTGGAGAGAGGAATAAGGTGGGGGACATCCTACGAATGAGTCTGAAAGATCACCTCTGCTAACACAGGACCCGCATTTCTGCATGGCCTTCACTGCAGGGGAAGAGAACCTGTTCCTCTTACACACCAGGTGCTAGTCTGTCACTGCTGCTGCCAAGTCACGTCAGTCGTGACTGACTCTGTGCGACCCCACAGACGGCAGCCCCCCAGGCTACCGTTAGTCTGTCACAGTCCCCACCATTTCTTATTGCCTCCCTCATGCTAAGATATTTTCTTTTTTTTTTTTTGTTTTTGGCCGTGCCCTGCAGCATGGGGGATCTTAGTTCCCCGACGAGGGATCAAACTCATACCTGTTGCATTGTACAGAGTCTTAACCACTGGACTGCCAGGAAAGTCCCCTAAGATATTTTCTTATACTTAACCTTCTTCAGGCACCTATAGCCATCCTCTAAGAATTCCTTTCTAATGATAATAACAGGACATCAGGGTGAATCACATGATTTTAGAGTTGAGGGGAGCTTGGACACCATCTCATGCACCTTCCCCGGTTTGCATATGTGGGACTCCAGCCCAGGAAGGCTGAGGGACTTGTCTGAGGGCTTCCAGTTCTCAGGGAAAGAACCAGCAGGTGAGTGTGTGTCTCCCACATTCTTGCCCTCATCAGTCTGTCACCCCTAGGCCATCGCTGCCTGAAGGCGGTTCCAGAACCCCCAAGACCATACCTCTGACCATTCTCCTGTGATCCAGACATACTCGCAGGGCTGCAGACTACAGCCCTCGTGGTCCGCAGGCCGTGTGCTCACGTCACAGTGCATGCCGTGAACCTCACCACCCTTGTCCTCATCCACACACGCCACCTTCCGGTACCTGGAGCCTTCACCACAAGTCTTGGTGCACTGTTACAGACAGACAAACAGGTGGTGATGTGGAAGAGTAATAGATGACTTCTCATGTCTTGTTACTGTGATCATTTATTTTCCTTTCTATATACTCTTTAAGATTGGGAGATCTCTGAGTGTAGGTATCATTGGAGAACTCATTATTTTACCCTCATAACTTAACAATGTAACTGAGAAGAACACAGGTGACTGCATATTGGATCTAATCCTTTGGCTCTAACTCTTGTGCTCTGTTGCCTGTACTTAGCCATGCTGCCTCTGCACCTTTCATAAGAGAATGTTGCCTGTAATGTATGTTACAGCCCATTCTCAAGGCTCTGACCTTTAAAGTATTCATTCATATAAGAATAAAAAGTTGCCAAGAAGAAAATAACAATGGTCCTATTGGAGGTTTACGGGAACATTATGACCAGACCTACTTGGACAGCTCTGAGAACAAAGAATTCTGGTATCAAGAAGTCTGCAACAACTAGCCATATGAGTCTAGCTCTGGTTAAGATGGTTCTTTGGGACACTAGTCCACCATCTTCTTGGTCCACTGGCTTTCTGAATAGAGTCAGAAAATTGCTATTCCTTGCCCCAATACCTCATCCCTTGATTTACTGTGGCAAGCAGCATGAGCTTGAACTTGGTAACAACAATATTGTTTCTGCCATAGTGATCAGCATTCAATAAGTGACTGTCAGGATGAAGCAATGAAAGTGTGAATGAATGAAAATTGGATTTGGAAAGAACCTTACTTCACTCACTCAAACACTAAATCTCTTTAAAACATATGGCCTCTAGTTGTTGATGCTGAAATACCTCTAGAGTCAGGGAAGTCATTTCCTGTTCAGGTGGTCCATTTCATCTTATAACACAGAACCAAGCCTATCTCTTTGCTGACTCCAACCTCTTGTCCTAGTGGTTAATTCCAAGGGAGCATAAAGGACAAGTTTTGTTTCCTACAAATAACCACCCTCAGACACCTGAGGATAGCTTTTCTGTGGCACCTATAGCCTTTTCTTCTCCAGACTGAACTGGTGTCATCCCCAGATCATTTGGCCAGTATCCACCAAGTTCCTAAGAAGTGTCTGGCCCTGTGATGGGTCTGGATGAATGGTAATGGACACAAAGAGCACAGAGATGAGCTGTATTTTAGTAGCAAAGACAGACATTAAAGAGGTAGACAGCTAGGGATCAAGATTGAGCCACTACCATAATTTCCATTTTTCAGATGAATAAGTTAGGATTTAGCCACCTAAAGATCCCAGGCTATCCATCTCTTTGTGAGGTAAACAGGATAGATGTTTTTTATTCCCATAAACCATGTGGAGAACACAGAGCAAGTGGTATGTTTCAATCTAGAATGATCTTTGTGCTGACCACAAATTACTTATCTCATTTTACTTTGACCAAGAGCAAACCCCACTGTAAAAGTTTTACCTTAGTTATCTGTGCTGTTAAAGGTCTTCCAAAGCCTGTCCTATCTAAAGCATCGGTGTCACTCAACATTTCAAGACTAGATTACACAGGAAAGGCACTGTAACCAACCTGTGTCAAGGACAGCTTAGGTTTCCTTTAACCAGGGATTATAAACTCTCTTGTCTTGGGGCCTTATCCAACTACTTTGAACTGTCATTGTTGCTCACATAATATATTTTAAACTTTCTCCTGTTAGTTAGACAGCGTCACAGATCCCATTTCTCTTTTGTCTCTGACAAGTCTCCTTTGCTTTTATGACCTGCCTTACCCCAAAGGCATTTGAGTTTGCATTCTTTTTTTTTCCCATTTATTTTTATTAGTTGGACTGATTCATGTCAATGTATGGCAAAAACCACTACAATATTGTAAAGTAATTAGCCTCCAAAGGCATTTGAGTGTGGAATTCAGCTTGACCCAGAGATGTCTTACCTCATATACCTCTTGCCTTTCTTTTCTTTTTCTTTCTTTCCTCATTTCTTCCTTCTTTTCTCCCTTCCTTCTTTTTCTTTTTCTTTTTTTTGGTTAGGAAAATAGACATAATCTATTCACCATTTTAACCATTTTAAAGTGTACAATTCAGTGGCATATAATCACTAGCCATGCTGTGAAATCACATCACCCCAAAAGGGAACCCTACACCCTTTAAGCAATCACTCTCCTTCCCCCTTTCTCTCAGACTGTGGCAACTACCAATCTACTTTTTGTCTTCATGGATTTGCCTGTTCTGGGTATTTCATAGAAGTGGAATCATCCAATATGTGGCCTGTTGTGTCTGGCTTCTTTCATTTAATAGAATGCTTTCAAGGTCTTGCCATGTTGAGAACGGATCAGTATTTCATTCCTTTTTATGGCTGAATAGTCCATTGTATGGATATACCACATTTTTATTTATTCAAATGTTAATGGACATTTGGGTTGTCTTGTCTTTTGGCTATTATGAAGAGTGCTGCTATTAACATTTGTACGCAAATCTGAACATCTGACTTCAATTCCTTTGGGTGTATCCTTAGGAGTTAGAAATGCTGGGTCATCTGGTATATCCATGTCTTTTGTGAGCTGCTTTGTTCTTTCAAAAAGTAGAGGCGGTATGCATGTGGCTGTGTCTTGATAGCTCCTTATCAAATATTTGCAAATTTAATTTAAAATTTCTGTTGCTTCGAATTCAACATCTAGAGCATGGAATCATTCGTAATTTTTCTGGGGCACAAATCTGAATAGAAAACAGTGTGAGATGAGCATAGAGAAGCATCCTTTCCTACCAGTGCAGGAGACTTGCTGTGCCGGATGCCTAGCCCGGCTCTGACTCAGCAGTTCTTGGGATTTCTCTTCTCCTGAAGGATACTGAGAACCATTGTGAAGTAATAACGTTTCAGTTGCTTCATTAAAAAAAGCTAAATGAGCCACTGAATGTCACAAAACAAGACTGGCTAATCTGTGATGTGTAGATCTGTACAGAAGACATACTTAACTCCCCACAGAAAAGGTAATTCCTGAGAAATCAGGACTTAGGTAGTGCAGAGAAGAACATATTACTGAGCAGTCAACCTGGACTAAACCTTCCAGTGTCCTCTTTTATTTTCACTAATCCATAGGACTTTAAGCTGTATCAATAAGTAACAGTTTAGAGCAGAAAAGCAAGGATTACTTTTCTGCTTATTAGACGTTTCTCCCTTGGTCTTAAGTAATGCTTAACTACCATAAAAACTACTTCGCCAATGGCGGCAAAGGGCATTGGGAAACCTTATTTTGAATATAACTTTTAGAACAACTAAAGTAAGTAAATAAGTGACTTGCCCAGTGGTTTGGAATGAGTCAACAGTGGTTCTGAAAATCACTTAGCATGGCCATTCTCCTGGGGTTTTAAATCCTAACCAGAGCATAGGGGCTGGGTAATCAGAAAGCAATCCAGCCCATACTATAGGGTTTTATTAGCTTTCAGCAATATCACCCATTCTACCCATGTAAGATTTATGATTCTTTCCTCTGTCCTGGAATATGACCTAGAATGTTCTGGAAAACAGATGGAAAAGCTCAACTAAGCTTATTTTAACTTTGAGAAGATTTTTCTCCAATTTCTTTATAGTGTAAGACACACTACCAGCCTCTCTGAAATTCAGCATACCTGTGATTCAGAAGGCAACTACCACAGCCCTAGGTTAACTTAGGTAGTTTGCCCCTTGTCCCATGGGCTACATGTGCCTATAAATGTGTTCAAACTCAGGGTGGGGGGCGGAAATAACGTTTTAAATTTGAGGGTAAGATCTAAAATAAACTTTTACGGCACTATTTTATTTAGCTAGTTTGGCTGACCACACGGTGATGTCTACAAAGGATCATTTAATGCAATGAGTAGACACTGTGTTTCCTAAAAGATTGGAATCGAGTTGCTTTACTTTTTTTTTTTTTGCTTAGGTGCTCTAACCATAGAGGAAAGAAAATCATTCTTCATATTCACCTGCTCAACCTGTATGGTTGCTGATTTTCTCCATGGATGAAAGAATGTTGTGTTCTTACTAGGGTCAGGTTATCACTGTTGAATAGTGTGTGGGAAAGCAAGCAAAAGAACAAATGAAGAACTTGACAGTATAGTGTTCTGGTTGTGCTATACAGAGACTTTGGCTAAAAGGAACAGAAAGTAAATATCAATTTATCCAAACATTGCTTTACATCCAAAAAAGAAAAAAGAAAAAGCAACCTTCAAATTATAACAGGTTCATTTTAAAAGTGGAGTTTGGGCATCTTTGTCCTAAAATATTATATGTGCCAGGGTAAAAGGCAGAAATAACTGTGTGGATACATCTTGTAATTTAAAGTCATTCACTCATTCAACCAATACAAACACACCTCAGAGACATAGTGGGTTTGGTTCCAGATCATCACAATAAAGGGAATATCACATTAAAGTGAGTCACAAGGGTTTCCTAGTTTTCCAAGGCACAAAAAGAAATTATATTTGCACTATAATCTACTATGTCATAGCACTATATCTAAAAATGTACATAATTTTAAAACTCTTTACTGATTTAAAACAAACACACACACACAGCTGCCCATCACCTCAGCTTCAGTGTATCCCAGTAGGAACATCAGAAATCACTGATCACGGGCCCAGAAACACACGGGGCCCTGTCCTCCCTCTCCCTTCTACTAGAATCACTTCCTCTTGGCACTTTACCTCTGACCACCCTAGAGAAGGTAGGGCTAGCCTATCATTCTCTATTTAAGCACCTTGTCCGTATTGTTTTTTTTTTTTTTTTCCATCCCAGCACTTTTCATAATTGGCAATTTCATAGAACGTGTCTGTTTGCTTGTCTTCTGTCTGTCTCTTTCACTAGATAATCAATCCCCACCATAGCAATTTCACATTTTCTATTGTAACTGTACCGTCTAATGCCTGGCACTATGCAGGTACTCGATAAAGAATTGTTGAATACATGAATGAAGGAATGAGTAATAATGAGTTAGTATTTGGCCCTTGTTCACACATCAAAACCTGATCACTCCCTACTGTAAACTTCATAAAATCTTTGTAACCAACTGGCCAAGGACCCGCAGCTCATGACTAATTTTTCGGTTGTAAGAGGATGAACTTGGGAATCATTTTACAGCTGATATCAATAAAAGTTTTTAGAATCCAAATATGCGTTAGAGTGGTCCAAGTCCCTGCACCGGGTCAAACAGCCATGGGGTGGGCAGCTCTACAAAGGCCAGGCAGATCTGAGCACAGCTTGTCCATGGCAATGTGACAGGAAAGTAAAACATCTGTCCTTACAGGAAAAACAGAGCTTGTCTGACTGTTCTAAAAGCCATTTTACAAGGCTGTGATTTTAGAGGTGAAGCCAATTACCAGGTCTTGTTTTATAAAGTCTTTTCTCCTTCCTTCCTTCCTTTCTCTCTCTCTCTCCCTTCCTCTTTCCTTCCTTCCTTCCTTTCTTCCTTTCCTTCCTTCCTTTCTTCCCTCTACCTATTATTCTCTCACTACATTCATTCACGGAGTCACTCATTCATCAAGTGTTCTCAATGCTGCAGCCACTGTGCTAAAAGCTGGGGAAAACTCTGGTGAACAAGCTTTATGACTTCAAACAGCTGACAATATCGACAGCAAAGTCAGGCAAAAACGATTCAGAGCACTAAATGTTGAAGCAGAGTATTTTCAGGGTGCAATGAGAGTGGACAGGAGGGCTACCTGACTCAGTCATTCGAGGGGAGGTATGATCAGCAAGTGCTTCTGAAAAGATACGACATCTTATCTGAGACCTGAAGGATGAGCAAAGGTCACTGAAAAAGGACCCCAACAAGGAAAGGAGGAGGGCAGTCTTACTGTGATACAGAGGTACTAGGGAGGAAGGAGAGTATTCTGGGTAAAGATAAGAAAAGGTAAAAAAAAAGGAACACTTGTTAAGTCCTGGGAGATTTACTCCTTAAAGCTAAGAGATGTATAACCCACATACTCAGAATTCATATTTGATCAAAAGCCCTATAAGTAAGCTGTAAGTAAATTCATTACCTTACTTATAGGGCTTTTGATAATCTATAAATTTATAGATAATAATACTATAAGTTTCTTATGATAGTAATTTTCAAAAGAATTGAAAAGTCAATTTTTTAAACTCAGCCTCAAGAGCATAATAATTCAAAAGTGAGTAAAACTGAGCAGTGAAAAGCTAAATAACTAACCCAAAGTTGGCAGGTGATCTTAAAAGCCCAACATTGTGATACACAGTCTTTGCTGAAGTGCTGGTCATCATCTGAACTCTCCATCAAGAGTTTACTGTACCAAAGAGAAGTAACATTTGTGGAAGGCATAAAATATGCTAGGCACTGCACTGAATCCCTCACTTAACCTCATTTAAACTATGACCCTGATTCAGCAAAGTCTGACATATAATACCCATTTTGCAGATGAACTAAATGGAGCCCACAGATTTGATGTCAATTTCCCAGAGTCCCAGGTGGTCTTGTTTACAACGTGGTTTTCTGAAGAGAGCAATTTTCTCTTCTTCAATTATTTTGTGCTATATCTGAAAGTCCAGGCTCTACCCTTATGGTACCATGAATAAACATTAACTCCCCTTCCCCAGTATAGTCAATAGGCCTCTCAATACACAAAGGGGACCACTGACATGCTCCATCTTCATCAAGACTTCCCCTCAACCACACGCCATAAGGTCTGATTGTCAACCAACTAGACCAAGAATTTCATTTTAAGAAGAGAGTGGGGTAGTCACCCTCTAGAGAGTTCTACTAATACTTTGATGTCAACTATGAAGAAAGAGGCTGGCCAAGCCAAAAATAAAATAAAATAAAAGAATTCACCTCGGATGTATGTCAACACGGGAGGAGGTAGAATATAACCATTCAGAGCATGTATTCCTGAGGTCAGGCTTCTGGGCTTCAAATCCCAGTCTTATTACTTAGTAACTACATGAACTTGGATGAATTAACTTAGCTAAGCCTCAAGCTTCCTCATCTTTAAGTGAGGATAAAAATTTAATTACAACACCAGAGAGTTATGGAAAAGGTTAAATGAGGTCCTCCATATAAAAATACTCAATAGAGTGCTTGGTCCATACCTTAACGAACAATGAGATGTATTACTTTTATTATCATTTGTATTAGGGCCACTGTACCAGATAATCATAGAGGATGCCCCTCACATTGCAGCCTATGGGAATGGCTCCTTTGGGCTTGTACAGTGTACAGCCTGTGTGACTGTATACAACATTCCTGATATCATGCTATTGTGCATAGGTGGAACTCATGCTTCTCAAGGTGGGCACTTGGATTATTTCTCATGAAGAGGAAGGTGCCATTTGCTATATGCCTGGCATGAAACATATCTTGCCAACAAACAGTGGCTTTTTAATAGTGTCCAACAGGAGAGCAAAATGAAAAAATGCACATGTAGAAAGTAAACAACAGCTCTGAGTTAGCTGTCAAGAACAGCTAAGAAGAAGAGAACGTCCCATAATGGGATGGGATGGGGGTAGCAAGTGTCCAGCATCTGATTCACTGGGATCTAAGGCTGTGCCCTGACATCTCACTGACATCAGGTCAAGGTGTCAGTTGATGAGGGGCGGGAAGTTAAGACGTGTTTGCACAAAGCACATATGAGGTAAAATGGAAGCGGAGTGAGTGGGTGCAGAGGAGGAGAGAACTGGAATGAAGGTACAGGTTGATCGAGGGGTGCATGAAGGGGGTGGACTATCAAGTGACCACCCAGTTGACTGTTTAACAAGGACACTTTAGACCATGGAAGTAGGGGCAATTAACAATTACACCGGGGCTGCCCCAGGTAAATAGGATTCCTGGCATGGTTTATGAAGGTGGTTGCCCAATTGCTCACAGCATTCCCTTGAAGCCCTGTGGCCAAGGGGATGTTTGGAAAGGACCACCAGCATTCCCTGCTAATGAGGAACTATGACTTTTGATAGAGCTTCTCCCTCCACCATCTAGCAGCCCTGAGTCTCACTCTGGCCAATTTAGTGTCATGTGAGGGCCTCCAACCTCCCTCACCAACCAGGTCCACTAGTCTCCAACTCTTTACTTTGGGTTCAGGATGATGGGAAAGCATGTTGGCAGAAGGGTAACTATCAGAGCCTGCTTTTCTCATTGCTTCCATCTGACCAACTTCTAAATTTAGCCACAGGCCAGGCTTTCTTCGCAGGTCTTCTATTCTTACATGGCACTTGAAAGCAATATTTGAGGAAGGATTTAGAAAGATCGATCTGCATGGCACATGCAAAGATGTAAATTTCTAGGCACGTTTTGGATGATCAGAGAAGAGGATCTCCTCAGTGCGTATCTGGCAAGATTTCTAGTCTGTGGGAGTCAGAAAGAAGTGTCAATGGAGCATGCATTTTCCCAACTAACTCCAGCGTTTTCAAAAGTTGGCTAAAGCGTCAGCTGTCAGCTTAGATTCATTTCTGAACACTCTTACTCTGCTCCTTGGAGCAGTCACACAGGGTTGAGTTTGGCAGGACATGAAGACAGAGAGGGAGAGAGCAGGCGGTGGTAGGTCTGAAGCAAGAATTAGAAGGAGAATTGAGTGGTGACTCACAGGCAGAGACGAAGAAATCTTTTCTCCCTTCTGTATCTCACCCTGTCAATCCCTAAGCCACTCGATTATTTGTAATTTTCTCAGAGGGACTTTGCATAGTTACCATTATTACCATTTTACAGATGGCAAACTCACAGCTCAGAAATTTAGGCATCCTTGTCCTAAGTCAAGCATCTGAAGTGTGGCAGTGCCGGGATATGAACCAAGTCTGACCAATTCTACAGCCTCTGGGGTTCCCAGCAACTTGTGTGGCTCAAGTACAATTAATTTGAAATATAACTGCTCTAGCCATTCCTCTCTTCCACTGTCTGGTAGAAGTTAAAAAAAAAAGAAAGAAAATAAATCAAAAAACCCTAGAGTTTCCTTTGAAAGGGAAAATGAGAAATTTTTTTTCTTTTTTAAAGTAGAGAGAGAGGGTGAGACTCCTAAAGAAAAGAGATGGCTGAAAACAATAGAAGTAATCAATCAGGAAGGTGAGAGAGAGGGAAGAACAGAGCTGGAAGGCTGAATCCCCATAAGGATTAAGAATGCAGTTGTAGGAAAACAAATCCCATTTAAAATGGAATAAAAAAGAATAAAACACCTAGGAATAAATTTAACCAAGGAGGTGAAAGAGCTGTACATTGAAAACTATAAGACATTGATAATAGACACTGAAGAAGGCAGAAATACATGGAAAGATTCTGTGCTTATAGGCTAGAGGAATTAATATGGTTAAAAGGTTCATAATATCCAAAGAACCGCATGCAAAAGAATAAAACTGGACCCCAATCTTACACCATAACAGAAATAAACATGTGATGAATAAAAAGCACTCACCAGAGTGCCAGGCACTGTCTCTCCTGTCCTGAAAAACTGTTGCTGGTGGGAAATTCCTGTCTCAATCTTCCTATCTCTGAACATTTTACACCTTGTACTTTCTGTTTCATTCCAATGTCAGTAGATAAAGTATTGCTTTTTTAAATATCCTTTCCTCCCTTTTCTACAACTGAATCTTCTCCACTGGGAACAGAGGAACCTCCCTACAAAAGTCCTATCCTGGCTAGCACCAGGCCATTCCTCAGGGACACTTAGTGTTTTCTTTAACTAGACATTAACTTGGAGAAAAACAAATTGGTCTATTTCTGCATCAACGGAGCAGTTCTTCAGAGGCACTCGGTTTTTTAAATGTTGAAAATCCTTCACTAATTAATCCGGGTTTCAAATGAAATGCCTGCCTTCCAATTGATGGCCGAAGCCGTGGAAGAAAAAAAAAAATTCCAGAGGAGATCCTACTTAGGGTCTGTCCAGTGGCTGTTTGAACTCACCCAAACGACCATGTCGGAATACACACACTCAAAAATATTTCTTCCATCTCCCCCTCCTTCTGGGAAAGTTATCTTCATGCATTTGGCCCACGGCCTGTTCAACTTTTTCTGGAGGCAGCCAGATTTGCAACATCAAGAACACAAGCGTCGCAAGGGCAGAAAAAGGAGGAGTTCTCCCACCCTGGCTGGAACGAACTCCTGGCCCTCTGACAGTGACCTTGTGGGAAAACGCCAGCCTGGTCACCGCGCTGGAGGGCTTCACAGGGGAACGGATGTGATGATAGCAAGGGGGCTGAGCGAGCGGCTGGCAGGTGCCCGCTTCCTGGCTCTACTTACTTCTTGCCATTCCTCTGCCCTCCATGCGTAGAGCGGACACGGCGGGGCTTGGCAGGCGCGCTCCGACTCCGGTCGAGTGTAGGGGTTGCATTCGGTCTCTCTGGCTATTTTGTGTGTTCCCATCTGACAGCCCACATTTCTCCGCCGCACGCCTTGGCCACAGGACACGGAGCACTACAAGGACAAGAGGATGTAAGTGGGAGCTTTGGGTCGCTGGTGGGAGGGGGCGATCATCAGGGTAGAGAGGGTCATGGACCTGGGGATGGCATTCCTAATCCAATGATCTTCACAGCCATCACGGGGTTTTCTAAATTCCAGTGAAAGGGACCCAGGAAATGTCTAAAATCCACAGCCTCACTGCCTATCAAAGCCAGCTGAGTGAGGAAGAGACTCAAGTTTGGGGGTAATTTCTCAAGTTAACAAAACTCTTGGACAATGAAAGAGGCTGGGAGACATCATTAACAGACATTCAGTACACCCTAGAGTACTGCTGCCATGGGAAATGAAAGTCCCGAGTGATTTCTATCCCGGAAGGTTGGAGGGCCTTGAAAATTGGAGAGACAGTTGCACACAAGAGAATTTCTTGGCAGATAAAAATTATAACTCAAGGAGAGAAAATCACTGAAGATTTTATGGCCTTATAAGTAGAATTATTTTCTCCAGTCTCTTCTTCTTCTTGCTCCTATTCCTGGAGATAGGGGAATTCGGATGAATGTACGAAAAATAAAAGCTGACAGAGAAAAACGATTTCCTTGGGTGTTGTGTTTCCAGCCCGTGAAAAGTACTGTTAATCAGGCTGAAACATTTTGTTGACCAAGCTGCAAAACACCCTATTAATCTGCAATTAACTTTTCTCTAAATTAATTTTTTAGTGGTTTCCTCGTTACTGGGTTTCATAATCTCACTCATGGGCAGGCCAAGAATTATTATCTTTATTAAGCTTTTGACAGTGAGAACCTAAAGGCAACATTTAACTGAAAAGAAATGCCTATTTTTTCACTTAGCTATTAAAAATTGTTTCCAAGTTTGTGTGATAGCTGAGCCTCCATTCATTTGTCTGATTGAGAAAACAAGCTTAACATACATTAAAGCCATATTCCTAAGAGGAAGTCTTCATACAGAATAGAATCAAGCTTTTAAATTAGACAAAAATTCCTGTCCAACCACCCTGCAGCGGGATTCATCTTACTTTGAGGTTAATGGGAATTTACTATCAAGAAGCACACCCTAATGAATTCTGGTGCATATTAGTATTATTTCCATTTCAGATTCTAAAAAAACAGGTGATAATATTTAGAAGGCAGCTTGGGAAATCATATCATTTCAGATAAGTCTGCCAGGCAAGGAGCTTAAATGTTCACATCAAAGCTAGCTGAAGAGAAGGAAATATTTTAGAGCAACATTGCTACTATTGTTTGGGTTTAATTGTATTAATTGGATTGAATGAGTTTTTGACCCACAAGAAACCAGACATTTAAAGTCATTGTGCTCTGGGTGGAATGAGAGGGTGCCTGAGCACAAGTGACTGCCTCGTCTACAGAAGATGGCCATTTAATACTTTGGGGAGCTATGTGTATATTTCCCATTGATTCCACATTAAATGAATGAACTATGACATGGGAGAATTAGCACAGGAAAGACAGAAATTGTCAACCACCGACAGCAAACAACCACCAAAATACTCTTTGAGTATTTGAATTTGGGGCCTTAAACATAAAACAGAACAATTCCAGAACAATGTATCCAAGTAGAAACACAAGGAAAAAAATAAGAACAATTAAGTACAAGTCTGAGTTTGCACAGAGCTGATATATATATTCAAAATCTCATCATGCTTTAATAAGGTAAAGAAAAAGGAAAATACATTAAAGTCTTTCCAGGTGTATACTATTCAGGTTCTAAGTAAATGGAATTTCTTTTTGATGCTACTGTTTGTTACTAAATTATTACTTATGGCTCAGCAAAGGCAAGGTATTATCAGCCATAAGCATCTAATATTTAAGAAATAATTTCTACAATGTTCAATATTTTTTTCCAAACGGCAAATAAAGACAGAGGAAGTTTCAATTAAACAATAATGTCATTGTGGCTTTTGATTTTCATATTATCAAAGCTAACCCTGACTTAACATAGTCAAAGGTTTTTACAGGGCTTATATGCACAGCAAGGTATTATAAGCCTTGCCTCTGTGAATACTGAATCCATGGTAATCTTGGTTCAAAATGAAGTGCACTGCAGCAGAGTTAGTTCTCTGTGTTGAACTTTTCTTCCTGTGCTGTCTCAGGGGAGGCAACATTTAGCATACAGAGCCAGGCAGACTTGCTTGGTAAATTCTGAGAGATTTGTGCAGAAACCCCATGAATAAAACAGCATCAGAAAGACCTCTGTGTGACCCTGGAGGTGCTGATGGCGCTGGTGTGTGCACGTGTGCGTGCTTATTTCTTGTTCTATGTAGTCCAATTTTTAGTTACTCTGCAGAAGAAAAAGGTTGAGCAGCGTATTAACATGTGCCGTCCCCCTGCAACTATCATTGATGCACAGCAGTCTATCTGCACAGGTTTGAAAGCAGATGTTTTTAGTTCCAAACTACTAAGCTAGGAGCTGTGTTTCATCTCTCTGGACTCCCTACTGTGCAATGTTAGTATGCAGAACTCACCGATTTAAAGGGGAAAGTTAATGCTTCTTTCCATAGATAAAAAGAATCTCTATGGAACTTGTGATGCTTACGGGACTGTAATACACACTTGAAAGCCTGGAAAGAATTTTACATACTTTCTATCAGTATGACTGCTACAATCATGGCCATGACAGGATTCAAAGGAGGGATTAGCTTGAAAAATAACGAACTTTAATAACTAAAGTATGAACTAACTTTAATAAATAACAACCGGTAACAATAATAGCAAACTTAGTGAGCACTTACTAGGCCAGGCTCTATTCTAGGGTTTCTCAACCTAAGAAATCATGTTTGCTGGGGGCTGTCCTGTGCATTGGAGGAAGTTCAGGGGCATCCCTGGACTCTGTCCCACCACATGTCAGTTGCATTCCCTCTCCTCTGCCAAACTGAGACAACTAAAGCTGTCTCCACACACCTCCAAACATCCCAAGAGTTACAAAATCACTGCCAGTGGAGACTTTAGTTCTATACTAAGCATCTGGCATAAAATATCTTTCATGCTTCCCAGTAATCTTTTACATAGATACTCCACACATTAAAAAAAGCAAAGAATAATCACCCTAACTCAAGCAAAAACTAAAACAAAATGTAATTCAAATAAGTTCTATCCTAGGCAATAAACCAAAGCTACTGTGGACTAGGATTTGGCTTCCAGTTTTAAAATATGAGTATTATGCGGCTTTTCGTACTACATCGGCAAGAGTGTGGGTGAAAGGACTGTATTCAAACAATTCAACATCAATGTTTGCAGTTCAAAGACAAGTCACAGAGAGCACAAATCACTAAGGCAACTCTAGTTCTCATCACTGACCATGTGCATAGGGTTTCTAAGATTTCTCAAAAGACACACATTGTACATCTGCCATGTTTCTCCATTAAACACCTCAGAATCAGACACCATGACCAAGCCACTCTCATGGTAATTACAAAAAAATCCCCACCAAAAATGGCTGGTAGGTTCATAATGCAATTTGCCGGTTTCCATTTTGGCATGAGCACTGAAGAACTTTAAAAAGAAAGCAAGTGTCTCCCTGACTTCAAGACACAGTACTACATTTTATATCATTGAGAAAGAAAAAGGAGCAATTAATCATGACCTTCTATTAGATGTAAGGACCATCCTGACCACAGAAATATTCAAGTATGGAAAAGAAACTGATATCTCAGGGCTGAATGAATTCATGATAGATGAATGCTGGTAAAGTGGTACTTTCATTCTAATCTGATCATTTTTATTGTTTACTCTTAATCTTCTTTTGTTTAGAAAGCTTTTCTGTAGGAACAGGATACATTACCAATTTTTACTCTGGAAGGCTACTTGTGTCTACTCATGGAACTAGAAAGCCTTCACATTTATAAAGTTGAATCAAGAATCAGATGCTGATTTTGTCTGAAAATTTCATCCCTCAGCTCTTGATCAAAATCATCTAAACAAACTAAACATGAATTTTGGAAAAAAAAAATGCTTTCAAACTTGAGTTATGTTTTTGAATTAAAGTTCTTCTTTTACTGGAAAAATTTCATTGACACATTCAAGATGTTCAAAAGATATAAAAGTAAAACATTCCACTTTAAACCTCAAAACACTAATTCTGAGGAAGAGACAAAGATTAGCATGGCTATACTAGTTTCCTATCCCAATATTCTATATGCCTTATTATTGTTAGACATTTTGACATAATGAGAAATTACAATAATTACTTCCCCTACCTTGAAGATGAGATGACTAAAATACAGCCACCAGCAGAAAACAGAAGAATCAGATATAAAATCTTCTAAATATTGTTGCAAATGGATAATCATTACTCTTGCTTTATATTACTGCCTTAGGGATATTTCTATTTACCATGGGATCATTAGTAAACCAATAATCTTTAGTCATGCAGACTATCTTTCTCCATCAACCTCTGGGTCTGATTATCTTCAGGTATGCTTCAAAATTGCACAAATCGGATTTTACCCATGTAGCATCTTATCTTGCCTGCTTTTATAATTCATTTCTATAAATCAAATCAGAGCATTATAAAGTTGGCCACAGACCATTACATGACTGTGTTTACTTGCATTTTCCACAAAGGTAACTAGACTTTTCTAAGCAATCATTTTGAACAGGTGCAGTCTTTTTTGGGGAAGCATTCCAATAATCCTATTACCTTATGTTTGAAAAAACCCCAAGGGTTCAAACCTAATCATCCCAGCTTCGTGAGCAATTTTAGACTTTCCATCAAGTTCACAGGATACAAGAGTAAAACTCACTCTGTGCTTACCAATAAAAAGTGAAAGATTCTTTTAATCATCCTTCTTTTAAATGAATTGACTTTTATAATGACTATCAATTAAGTGCATCTCGACAGGATGCAAATAGATAAGTAGAGGCCAAGGGACATGAAGAAAAATAACAGCATGAAAGTGTGCAAGAGGACAAGCTAATTACTGTGGTATCTTAAATAATGTTAGCTACAGGCTTTTACATGAATTGAACAGCACGAAAATGCAAGGGCTGGAAGTCAGAGACAACAGCAGTCAGTCAGACAAACCATTACTGGTGAGCAGCACAAAATACTGCCTAGAAACCTGATCCCTTAAAGAAGCCAGAAGAGGAACTAGCTTTGGCTGGGCACAGACGCTTTGACTGTTAAAATAAAAATAAAAACAAAACATGATATGATAGAAGCACTCTGAGGCTATTCTGCTGGGATACGATGCAGGCCACATTTTATTTCTGTGTGAAGGGCAATATGACTGTGAGGTGTGGGGGACAATGACAGCAGCCCAGAGCATTTAAGAAAAATTCATATTTCTAGAGGAATTTCCCATCATTCATGTTGAAATGGAGGATTCTCAACTCCCTCTCATGTTAACACAGCTGTACAAAGCTTCTTTGGGGTGTTAGGAATCAAGATCCAGGCTCTGAAAGAATCAATTCTACAGGCTGCCAACCTTGAACCTGGTTTCCTATTGATTCTCCAGAGTATGTACATACATCTCTACTGCACAGGAGAACCACAAACTCAGCAAAACCTCACTGCATCAAATTAATGGAGAGAAAGAGCATACTACATACAGAATATGTGAAAAGACATTGGGCCTTACTACTTTTAAGTAAGCACTTTCAACTAAGCTGAGGAAATGTATAAGTGAGGAGTAACAAGATATACTTTAAGGGCCAGATATGAGTGATCTGTTCACCCATCAATTGTTAATGTGTAAATAGAAGCTTCTCAAGTTCCCTCTTGAATTCAATAGGGAAACCTACTGAATTTAGCAAATGTGTAGAATTAGTGGACTCTAATTGTAATCAGTTTCTTGGGTACTTCCCCCACTTTCCCACTAGATATACACATACTGCATTCATTCAAACAAAATATTACTCTTGAGAGATTATTAGAGTTAAGACTACTGAACTAAGTATGTGGCATTCATTACTGCAATAAATCCTCCTAAGAGCTATATGAAGTCAGGTCAGCAAGGTCACACAAATCGCCCAAGGTCACAGAGCTAGGAAATGACAGAAAACTTTCCCATCTTATCCCCCACCTCTACTGTATACAATCTAACAGGCAGAGAAGTATTCTTTGATACTTCATATTGACAGCTCTTTCTTTAAGAACCTCAAAGGTAAGTTTGAACTCAATTCCTGCCAGGTAACCATAGTCAACCTTACTGGAATCTGAATTAGTGGTTTTCTAAATGGGGAATAACAATAGAAAGGCCATCAGCAAAGCATTGAGGGACTACTCTGTCCTACACAGTTGATATCTATCACCACTTAGAATTAATCCCCACAACTGTCCTAGCATATATATTATCCAAAGCACCAAGGGATGAAGCTACTTGCCCAAGGTCCCACAGCTAGCGAGCATTCTGACAGAAGGCTGTTTTCTTCCCTGTCTCCACACTCCCCTCTAAAGAACCGAAACTGAGCAGGGGAACGAGCCAACACGCTGGTGTCTGCCACATGGCCAGAGGTAAGGAAGAAGTCGTTAGAGGAGAAGCGTTGCTCACCTGACTCCAGGCGCCAGCCTTCCACTTGGGGCATCTTCCTCCTCGGCACTTTCTGTGCCCATTTGGCTTAGCAAGGTGTTTACAGTAATCACTTTCTAAATGGCTTCCATCTTTTGCCATGCAGTAAACATTTCGTTGTTTATGCCCTCGACCACAAGAGACAGAACACTGAAATATAAAGCAATGGCAAAGTTGTTGTTTTTTTTTTAATCACAAGAAATTTGATAAAAACCTAGGTCGTGAGATGTTAAGATCATGCCTAACAACAGTCACCATCCCCTCCCCCTCTGCAGTGCCATTTTGGATAATATCTCAAGGCTCAACACGGAAGGAACATGGCAGTGGAGAAAAAAATGTGGACAGCGGGAATCCTGGCTAGTATTTTGGGTCACTCAAGAGTGAGGGTAAATCCTGGTAATATAGGCCAAAAATAAGCTCATGAACCTGAAATTACCATGAAATTATGATTTAAAGAAGTCCTACTATGAATTAGTAAGGATTTATTTTGGACATCTCACTTCATGCAGTCTCTGATCAAGATATTTCTTCAACAAAATACCTCGTGATCCACTCTTTTGGATAAAGGTGCATTTCCAAAATACAGCTGTGTTCAATTTCCTAATGAATTGATTTAAGGAAACTCTTCTACCATTTTTCAGAGGATAAGCTCTCATTTTCCCAGTCCATTGGAAAGGAGGTGAAAAAGGCATGTTAGAAACTGAAAGGTAAGTTAGCAGGTGGGTCTGTGCCAAGTTTGGGAGGGAGGCATTACCTTTCAACTTTGATCTGCAGGTTCACTGAACTGTTTTAATGTGACCTTGTCTGACCACATCTAAGAAACTTGACTTTGATTTCAGAGTGGGTTTCTCAGAAAGGTTTAGGAATCAAAGTGCTCATGGAGTCGGGACAAAAATGTGACATGACAGCTTCTTGTAGAACAGGCAAGAGGCTGGCCCCAATGAGTACACTGAGATATTCAACGTCCATTGCCTCATTAGCGATTACAGAAGTCATTACCACTTGGATCATAAGCTTGCTGGCTCCGGTTTTCAAGACACATTATTTCCCAATACAATGTCCTTACATTTCAGAGGGAAATGAGTTTAAGAATGAAGAGCAAAATGTGAAAATGCAACAAAAATAGATTTCAAGTGTCATTTCTTTCTATTCAATGTTTCTAGTTTCTCCTGCTAACTTTGTGATTTCATTAACTTAAATGGCCAAAGTGTCCTTTTATGTCTAATAGATAAATAGCACCATGTAAAACATGTAGCCTAATATAAATTGAACCACCATTACCAAGCAAGCTCTAAGTGATCCCATTCATATAAGTGCCAGACATGTTTTTTTTCTAGTAAATATAGACTATTATAAAAATTCCAAAGTAGCTGCTGGAGAAATATAAAATATGTATATTAATATATTTGGGTCTAACTTTTTACTTTAGGAGATGGAAAGGTTTTTTTTTTCTTTTGAGCTCTTATTTTGTGAGTATTATGACTTTGAGTAGTCATTCTGGAAGGAGTATACAGTGAGGAAGGAAGGAGTCCAATTTAAATATCTACATCAAAACAAAAACATCCATCTTTCAACTTTTAGTGCTTTGATATATATGAAGACCCTGGGCTACAATTCTAGAAGACTTTCATAATGAATCTTCAAGAAGTTTCCCTATAAACCAATGGTCTAATGACTTATGCACAGATAATCCCTATGATTAATATTTTAAAATGTTACTTCCACCAAAATTACAGGCGCAGTTTAAGAGTTTGAGGTGCGTTCATTTGTTTAGTCAGCAGACATTTATTAAGCACCTACTAAGTTTTAAGGATTATGCAAAGTGTTGAGAATACAGTGATAAATAAAAGTGATATAATCCCTGCCCTTGTGGAGTTTAGAGACCAGTGAGGGAGACCAGCATTAATCAAGTGACAACAAAAACAAATACATATTTGCTAACTGACATGAGTATTCTGAAGAAAAGGGGCTGAAGTGACTGCAAGAGGAATCCCTGAGGCATTCCTGAGGGCCAGACCATGTCGAACTAATAGGTCATAATAATATATTTTATTCTCCACAAGACGGAAAATCCCTGAGGGGTTTTAAGTTAGGGTAAGACACAGTCTAATTTTCACTTCAAAATTCTATTTTTACTACCAAGTAGACAATGGGTAGAAATTCAGCATTAAAACAAGAAAACTTCTTAGGAAGCTAATGCCGTTGTCCAAGCAAGAGGTGATGGTGGCATTGATGAGGGTGCAAAGTTGGGGGGTGAAGGAAGCTGGTGAATTTAAAACCGTTTTTGAACTACAAATGACAGTTCCCCGATGGATCAGCTGTGGGGTGGGTGGGTGAGGGCAGGGTCAGGAAGGCTTCCAGGTTTTCTGCTTTGGGCAATTGGATTAGAGTGATGATGTGGACAGAGATGGGAAAAACAGCACGGGAGGTCAAGAATATATTATTTTCTAGGAGATGAGCTGAATTTAGAGGATATGGGTTCATGGGTGGTAATGTGTTTGATTAGGGTGAAGAAACAGACATAACTGTCTTATTAATCAAATGAACAAGCATCAATTGAAAGCAAGTTTGACCCTGAAAGATCGTCATTTCAATATACAAACAGTTCAGACAAGCTGTCCCTTAATACAGAGGGGAGGAAGAGAGTTGGTGGAAATGGAGATTTAGTAATCTACTGGTCTAAGTTCCATGAGGTCAGGGGTTACAGAAGCTTTGTTTATCACTATGGGCTTATACTTACAACACTTTGCAGAATTCTTAGAACTTAGCAGGTGCTCAATAAGTGTTGAATGAACAAATAAAACAAATCCATTTAGTGGTCACTGGAAGAGGTAACCTAACATTAGGGAGCAATCTACAGAGGCAGAATTAGCAAAGGCACAGCTTTCTCCCATTCATTAGGTGCAAGGCACTACTCAAAGACTTTATATACATTATCTCATTTAATCCTTCCAATAAACCACAGAGATAGGTACTATTATTGAAGACAAATGGTGTTTTCAAAATGGCATAACCAAAATGCTTTATGTGTATACATCTCTTCCTATATGACTCCAATATAAGTGGCTAGATGTCTTTTGGGAACATAACAGCACAATGAAAATCAACAGCATCACTGATAATAATTTATCTGAGAGGTGCCACTGGTGCAACCAACATCTACTGCCCAAGAAATAAAGATGGAGGAAGTTGTTTTGAAATATAACACCTTAAAAATCTTTTAAATACCTGGATTAGCTGCATCCCACCCATTTCTAAAAGTGGTTTTCTTATTTGGGGACATGAACGAAACTGATTTGGAGAAAAGGATGCAACACTTCAGTATGACTTACCATACGTATTATTTGCCTAAAATTCAGATCTAAAAGTGATAAAAAACTTCTTAAGGTATCTAATCTGATAGCAAACACCTTTCATTTCATGTTTTCTAAATTACCAGTGACAAAAAGCAGCTGCTTGTGGAAATTTTCCTAGCTAGCAGGCTTATTAATAGGTCTATTTTGATTTCATAAAGAAGTTATCATTTTGATAACCAAATAAACACATGTTTTAGCTCTTCTATTCTGAGGGAAATTTCTGATTATTTCCAGTCCTTTCCCAGGCACTGATTTTTGTGTCAACACGTGTTGCAGAAATAATAGTTAAATTTAGTGAGCCACCTAGTACATATTATTTTTTGGCTACATATATGAAGTGTCCTGCTCTGGGGAATATTTAATTCCTTATATTTGCAGCCAAATAGCTTTCTAGTTTGCCAGGTGGACCCTGACTTTTCTCCTCTGGAGAAACAACCCAACATATTTAAGAGAATGATTTTTCCTCCAACTTTGAGCAACACTCTCAAAGTAATCTCTGTTTGTTACACAGAAACACCAAGGTCAGTATCTCTAATGCCTTGGCTTTTGTTTCTGCGAGGTCATTCAAAGGGAATGTTTAACGTGGAGCTTTGTTGAGAGGTTGCCTTAATTTTTTAGACGAAGGTCTAAGAGTTTGAAATCTGTGCATTTCAACACACATGGTGGAAATGGAACTGGCTCTCTCTCTCTAGAAGCTCTGGATGTGGTGTGGATTTGTATCTCACTCTTCCTGGTGTGCTGTCCCTGGCGTTAGGGATGCCCTGCGTTGCTCCTTTCACTTATATTGAGGAGCTGGGTCTCTCAATTACCCAGCAGCCAGCAAACAACCTGGTGTGTCTGCCTGGATGACAAGGGCTGAAGATCCAGACAGAATGAAATCCCTAGCATTGCTGAGGCTGGTGAGAACCTGGACATCTGAAGGGAGATGGGGAACCACACGGAACTGGTAAGGACACCATAAGGAGCCAAGAAGGAATAAGAAGGGGAGGGTGGAGGTCAGATGCACACAATATCTGGCCAGAAGGAAACTTTTTGATGAGGCTGGATGATGCTGGGGGCTCAGTGGAGGTAATGCAGTGAGTGGGGTGTGGACCAGAACTACTCGAGGTGTAGCTGATGCTTGATACATAAGGGTTAATGGATGGTCCAGGAGGACAGCTCCAACAGAGTGTCTGGACACAGTGGAGTATGTCTGAGTGGTTCTTATATCCAAGTGATCTGTATATATAAAATTCTGTTTATGTAAAATATATCTAGGAGGATATTGATCAAGGAGTCCATATTTCCAAACAGAGGACTGACAGCAGGTTAGAAATAAGAACTGAAAAGCCAAGAGAAAGGTCATCTGCTAGAATCTACTAAGCTAAGCCAAGACTCTAATGATCTAAGCATTTTTGACAGTCAGAGAGAAAACCATCATTCTGAGACTGGTGGGCAGAGTTCAGTTATGAGACAGGAGACTTTTCTAATTATTATTCAAGGCCTTTCCCTAGTGATTCTATAAAATATGAAAAAATCATCTAAATCATTTAATCTAAAAAATGAAACGTGTCCTTTCTTAACAATAAGCTCTTATTTATTCTACTCTCATTCTGATTTTGTTTAAAAAACATAGTCAGATCTCATCTGGAAAATATGATATCAGAAAGCAGGCAATGCATATGCCTACGGTTCAGAACTGCCTTTGCCAATTACGGTGATAAATGAAGTGAATATTGCATGAACATCTTACTATCATGAAAAGCAAAGGATTCCAACCTGTACCCATTGTTTACCAGAAAAAATAAAAAAGAATGTGAGAGGAGAGATACAGACTTAGGGATCAAGGTTTCAAAACCACCCAGTGTAAGACCTGGAAAGCCATGTGGGCTTTGTAACATGGGAACAAGACAGTAACTGCAATCCATGTATGTTTATTACTGCTTTCCACACTGTAGTCGCTGAGAAAATAGAGGAATGAATGAACACATGAAGGCTACAGCCATCACAGAAATGGACTATGACCCAAATGTTATATTTTCCTAATGGTTTCAAGAAAGAACCACCTGGAATCTGACCCACCTAATTTGGCACAGCTATTTAGATTCAAAGAGTTGGAGCAGGACTATTAGAAATCACATCAGCTAACTTTTATTGACCTCTTATATGAGTGGGACCATGAGCTCAAAGATACCGGCTTCTCCAATTTAATCTCTACAGCAACCCCGTGGCTCAGGTACTATTAGGATTCCTCTTAACGAAAAAGGAAACTGAGGATTAAAGAGGTGACATCACTTGCCCAGGGTCACAGAGCCAGGAAACAGCAGAGTTAGCCTCTAAATACGGAAGGTGTGTTTCCAGAATGTCCCTTTTCTTCCTTAAGTCAGACTGAAGAGAAGACCTGGTTAAGACGACTGGCTGTTCGTTCACCTCTGATTATCCATGGTGACAACAGAAAACTGGGATTTCAAAGAAATGCTTCCTAAGACTATTTTAGAGATCTCTGACTAATTAGTCTCCCAGGAAGAGGATGGCTATGCAACATGTTTCTGATTTTAATACAACCTTTTTAGCACTCCGGGAAGAAAGACGCTATGAAAAGTGAGCATACCACTATGTACAATATCACGTAAAGATAAACAGCAACATTTCCCTTTGGTCAGAGCCACACTCTGCTTTTCTGGTGGCCATTTTTTAAGGTTGATTCACCCCTTGCATTTGGCCTGAGGTCATATGCTGAGTTTTCCTCTCTGTTCCCTGTTGAATGGCCCTTTGCGTGGTCAGGAATGGAAGGTCACAGATTGTAAATTTTGGCCTGCTGATTCACCAAGAACTAAGCTCTCCAATATTTGACCTAGAGGTCATCTCAGAGGTTATTCAGTCTATGTATTTGTTTTTACAAATTCACACAATGGAAAGGGAGACACGCCGTGCTCACAGTCAACACTGGAAAGAAGGAATAGATGGATGTGGGAGCTCCTGGACCCAGCACCGAACACGACGTAGTGCCAACTGCACTGGGGATTTGTGAATTGATTCTGGTGTTTTGCATGTTGCTTGGGACCCACAGCTAACCAGACATCCTAATTCTTTCCACTCCAACTCGGTCATGCCCACATGGCACTAGCAGCATGGGCTGGGGGCTACCCAAGGCAGGAATAGATTCTGCACCTCTGGCTTTAAAGGATTGCCAACACAAATTTGAACAAGCATGGGTTTCACTACCTCTTGTTCTAAGATACCAGTTAAGAACAAACTCCAAGAGGTGGCTGTGCATGAATCGGGATTCCTCAGCTCACTGCTGAGGAATGGCACTTGTCTTCACCTTGCTCTAAATTTCAGCCCTTCGAGACACAGGTTTTGTAGTCAGACAGACCTAGGGTGGAGTGCAATCTGCCATTTTATCATGGTGCTATCTGGGGCAAGTTACCCAACCTGTCTCAGGTCAGATGTGTTCTATGTAAAATGGGGAAAACAAAATGAGGATAACAACACCATACATATGCAACAAGGCTGCCTTACAACCAGATATGACAAAATATACAGAGCCCTTGATGTTTTTGCTGGACAGTGTAAAAATCAACACACATTCACTGTTTCTACTGATAATACTTGTATTTGGTAGACTCTTTAAAAATATCTCCTAACACGCAGTTTAAAAGGTGAATATTTTTTTAAAATATATGTTCACTTATGGAGTCTAAAGTTAACATTCTAATACAGGCACTGCTGGGTGAACAAGTCTGAAAAAATCTTCCTCTTGTGAACGGGGGAAGTACTTTCCTTTCTAAAGGTCACAGAGAGAGCCCCAGAGCAGATATAAATGTTGATGATTCCTTCTCCTCTGCAGTGCCTTTTTCACTCTCCTAGACTAACCACAGAAGGCTCTTCTAACCACAGAAGAAAGACAGACAAGTAAGAGAAAGAAAGGCATCACGACTGAAAGCCACATCTCTACTCCTTCATTTCCTGTTCACATTTACTATCTTAAGAACTCCTTTTGTCTTTTTTTTTTTTTTGTCATGTTATTTCTGTCAATGTCCTGAAACACAGAATCCACATTAGTGATAACCATATTCAGTCACTCCCCTGCTCGGTCCCCAGTGGTGGGAATGCTAAGAATCTTTTGTCAGAAACCATATCTTCTCATTGGCAAGGTGAACATGTTTAGGGAAATTTTTATAGGGCTTCTCAGAATACAAGAATGGCTCTGAACAGGGGCATCAGGGAACCAAAATGACAGAGGAGGAAGGAGAGAAAGCTTGGCCAGGAAACAAGGGCTGTGACTTCAGGGCGTAAAGCCAGTGTTGACAGGCCTGCCTGATGGCCGTTCATGTCCAGGACCACCATGGCACTTATTACCATGAAAAGGAGCTGCGGAAGCATGAGACTGGCAGGGAGCAGCACAGAAGAAAGCAGATTCAGGAGTCACAGTCGTTGCAGCCGGATGGGGCACGGGGCCATCCTTCCTCCCCCGTGAGCCCCCAAACCCCAGCCTGTGCAGTGCTACAAAGGTCTAAGACTATGGAAGAAAGGGAACTAAGATTCACACGTCAGCGCTTAGAGCACACTTGAAGGCGCCTGTCAATACTATATCCAAGTAGGTGGCCCCGCAATCGCCTTGCAAGGGACATGCAGGGCCAAGAAAAGAAGGGGAGGCAGTGAGAGATGTTCATGACCCCCCCTTCTATCACTTCCAAAAATTATGAGGTACCACGCTCTCCAGTTGCATCCTGCAGCCTCATAATATAACAACTTCATATCAGAGGATGGAAAAACATTTTCACATGAAATACAGCAGCATATGAAGTCAGCTATGGAACTTGTGAAACCCAAATTTGGGATCTTCTTATTCTGCAGGAATATAAACATTACAGTTTTTCTCCCTTTCAAGACAGAAACAAAAACCAAGAAAATCTGCAAAAGCCATACCTGATGACTTCTAGTGTGGCCACTTCCAACAGTGCCTTCAGGGATTTGAGGTATATTATATTATCAGGCTCTGTTACCCCTCGCTCCCCATTCCCAAGCACAGCGCTGATTTTTGTAATGCTTCTTTCCCTTGCAAGGTTAGATGTGATGATTTCTTTTGTAATCTGACTTCAGCAAAATTATGACATTGTCACTTTTCAGGAAAGGGGTGAAGACGCTACCAGGACCCACACTCTAACCACAGAAGTATTTGTGAAGGCAGACTGGAAGATGGGGAGGGTAATGGGTGAGGTTCTTGTTCTAGGATCTTGTTCTCAGTTGTTCCAAAGGTGGGTGCAGAAGAGCCTGAGTGATAGAAAAGTTATGTCTGGTGGGAACACGGACCTAAGTTTCTTGATACTCTGCAGGTGGGTTGTAACTAAAGGGCCAGGCTGAAGCGTTCAAGGCTATCTGGAGATGTCATTCTGCTAGATGATAGTACCTGAGAAGACCCACTCATTAACGCTACTGTCCCAGGCAGCCAGGGACAGTCATGGGAACCTAAGGTACCTTTGGGAATGCCTCCATAGAAAAGCAATCCAGACAGGCTACATTTGGATTTTCAGACACCCAACCAATGTTCAGCCTTGAGCTTCTTCCCCCTCCCAAAGAGCTAGTCTAAGTATTATTCAGTCATTTAAAAAACACTAGGTTATGGTTCATTTAATTGTTTCTTCCAGTCTTGCTTTCTCTGCCTCTCTGATCCTTCCTCCATCAGCTTCATGTGAAAGGAATATCTTTATCTGCCAGTATGTCAAGTTCTTACATTGAAAAACTTACAGCTGGAGGGGTAGGTAGTTCATGTACTGAATTTGCTTTGGGTGGATATTAATGCCACCCCAGAACTGAAATGTGCATACCTCTGAGTTTGTAATCAGAGAAATATATCTCAGTGAGAGGAAAAAGGTCATCTTAACCATTACTGAATGAGACGCTCACCCTTCAACTTTGCAATGCTCTTCTGGGAGTTTCTGATAAAACCAGATTACTATCAATAGGCACTAGTCAAGTCCTTTGTGGCTTTCCTTATCTCTTCCTCCTGCTTACCCTTTGGTAAAGAAAAGACTCAAGAGTACCACTATGAAAGGATGAGATGAGAAGAAATAAAACCCAGCTAAAATGTAAGTGGCTCACAACACGGAAGAGTGGGTATAGAAGTGACTAAAATTCTGTTTGATGGTTTTCAGTGAATTTAAATTATTCCTGCACTACTCTGAGATTTATTCAAATGGAAACCCCAGAAATGGGGCAGAAGCACGTGTAAGAACTTGGTTTTGGAATCAATCAGATCTAGTTTGACTACTATCTCTCTCTCTCTCCATTTGTGATCTTATGTGAGATGCTTATCCAGGTATGAAATGATGGTGAGTAAGCAACTTAAACCTAACATGTCTGAAACAGTTGTCCTGATCTTCGGATTATCTTCTCCATTTCAATCAATGGGAACTATTTATCCACTTAGTCAGTGCACAAACTTTGTCTGGAGTCATTCCAATTCCTTTCTTTCTCTCGTTTCCCACATCTAAACTTGGACCAAATCCTTCAGCATTACCTTTAAAATGTCAGAATCCTACCACTTTTCACGGCTTCCACTGAACACTCTCATCGGAGTTACTTCAATGGCTTTTAATGTTCTCCCTGCTTCTATCTTTGTTCCTCCTGTAGCTTCCCCTAAATTCAAAAGCCAGGCTCATTCTTTTAACAAATTCACATTTCTACTCAACTCTTTTCCTCAGTTACTTTCAGCAAATGTAAGCAAAAATTCCTCTAGTGGTCTTTTTCTCTCCCTCTGCCATGATGAACTTTCATGTTCCCCTCCATCAATTTCATCTCAATTTCATATCCTACCACCCTTTATTTCAGCCACATTCACCTTGCAATTGTCAAGATGTACCTGGCATACTCCTGTCTCTAGGTCTTCACCTGAAATACCGTTCTCCTGTAACATTCTTCTCCTGAGTATCCACATAGCTAACTTTTGTGTTTTCTCAGATCTCTGCTCAATTGTCACCTTTTACAGGATACTGTCTGACCTTAAAAATTACAGTTCCCATCTCCTCTTTCAAGCTATTTTCTCTCTTCTTTATTTTTATCCATGGCACCACTCACGTTCCTTCACAATATATATTTCACTTCTTTTGTTTCTGATTTATAGGTTATTCCCCCTCCCCACTAGAATGTAAACTTGATGTGCTCAAGGATTTCTGTCTGTTCTGTTCACTGTTATCTCCCTAGTGCTCAGAGCAGTGCCTAGTTTATAGAAAACACTCAAATACTTAGGGAACATACAAATGCATGCATGAATGAATAGTATCTAATAGAGGCTAGAATCACTTATCTCACAAGAATTTTTATGGATGAAGCAAACACTCTACACAATGCTTACATTGGTCAGGCTCAAATAAATAACAATTGCTTGCTCCTATCTTCTGTGCCTATTCACTCCAAAACCGGCTAAGCACACTTGTGGTTTAATATTTAATTCATAGTTATAGGACTAAATACTGCACAGGGGACAACTAAGAGGAAGGTTATCTGAGAACGTGATGTAAGATAACAGATAGCAAGGAGTAGAATCCTGGCTCTGCACAGGCAAGACTAACACTGAAAGCTTGGCTCATAGCCACTGAGACTGCCATATACTATTAGGGTCACAGAATGCTTTTTTCCTCCCCAAAGGTGTCACCTTAGATCAACACTTTTGCCAGGTGGAAAAAAAATGTAGACACATAGACTGCAAGTAGACTAAAAAGAAATGTAATGGACAAGAATGAGTTCTATCCGGGCCAGGTATTGTCTATCTCCATTCTGGCTAGAAACATCAAAACGCAAAAATGATCAACCACCCCAAAACAACAAACAAAAAACAAAAAGGCAAATAAAACATACCCCCAAAACAAACAACAAACCAAAAAACCAATGAATCAATCAAACAAAAATCCTAAAGACTTACACTGTTCCAAAATAGTGTGTCTAGGTTTGAGTCTGATTTTTCTAGTTCCCTTTCATTTAGAAAAGTGCTCTCAAAGTAGAGGGTATTCAGGATTACAAAACCAACATCAAGCCTGAGATTTTAACTGAAGATTTAACCTGATGGAATTAAATCATTACCACTCTCCTGTAAACTCTCTACAGGCTAGCCATCAGAGGTAGTTAATACCCAAATAATTGTATTAGGCCGCATCCACAAAGATCTACTTTTCTTAGTTCAGCAGGTATCTCCCTACAGATGTATTAATTCACACTGTTCTAGCATACTGTAAATGTCCAGGGGAAATACAACTTTTTTCAGAGCTCTGGTCTGAAAGTGTTGGGTGACAAAACTCAATTTCTGAGTTCTTTTGAAACCATTCAAAAGGAACCGAGGTGTTAAAAGGACCTATTCAAAAATTCATACCCCAAAGACTCAGCCTCAATGGCTTTTAAAAAGTAGAAGAAAGCTAAACTGATTTCTACTAGGGTAAGAGTCTTTTTTTGTAGGTGTCATAAATCAAAATGAGTATTTATAGAAGTTCAGAAAACCCTTCCAGAGAAAGAGAGGGAAAGCATTAAACCTGGGAATCAGTTGGGTCTGGATCCAAGAATTACTGATTGTATGATGCTGGTACATTTTAGCCTGCTTGGAGCTGAGTTTTCATACCTGCCTAATGGATACAATATGGACCATTCTGCAAGGATTATATGAGGATTAGCAATAATGTTTACAAAGCACCAGGCCCAAAGCTTCTCTCAAAGAAGCTGCTCAGTAAACGTGGGCCTCTTGTTATTCTTCCTCCACTGCTGGTAAAATGCATCTGGCCTACTGCAGATGGGCACTTTTACATGCCACATCGAAGTACATAAGACCACTGGTCATCAGCTGGTGATTAGGAGGTGGAGAAACCCATTTATTCAGAGAACTGAGGTTTCCCAGAATGACTGGTAAGATTATAATTGGGTAAAAGGCAAAACTCCATTTCTAATTTCACAGAGCTTTAGACATCGTTAGCCCATTGGTAATTTAAAGCTCCAATTATTTCTGGAAAGTGGCACCCGTTTGTCTTATGGAGAACCAAGGTCTCATCTACATTAAGCTCCAATGTGTGCCTTTCTTTTCATAAAAATTTCTGCTCTTTCATCCAATAAAGTTTAAACATTGTGAGAAGAATCCAATATTTCATTAAAGTTTGGGTCCTACCACAAAACTTCTGAGGCTGATGACAGTGTCTTGGATTCATTTTGTTTGCCTTTCCTCTACTGATAGATTTCTTCTCTGGTCTCAAAGACTTGGAGTCACTACTAGTAGTTTATTGCCATCATTAGTGACCTTTTTGAAGAAGAAGAATTGAGATTGATTTTCTTTCTAGGGCCAGGAGATGGATCATCTAAAATGTTCTCTGTCCCACAGATCTTGGAGTTCGTTTACCATTTTGATCATAAATACGTGTGTCTGTGTGGCATGGGGGTGTGAATTTGGTAAATACATAGAACTACCATCTATTAAAGCAGAAAAGATTTGAAAAGTGGAAAAAGAGAGGTATGAAGGGGTAAAACTTTAGAAACTTTTTTCCCTGTAAGTTCATGTACTGAAAAGCCAGGTTAACACTATACATCTGAAAAAGCTGATCATGGTTTCTTCTGATAGGTTAAAAAAACAACTGGTGGGAAAATAACTGTGAAAATCTAGTTATCTCTACAACATAATAATTTACTATGCCTACTTAATGCCCATGAAAATATGGAAAGTTCTGCTGTAAGAAACTCCCTGAACCACGAGAGAAAGATAAAATTGCTCCCAGGGGACATACGCCAATGTCTGACGACACTGTTAACACAACTAAGAGCATATGATACTGGCATCTACTGGGTAGAAGCTAAGGATGTGCTCAAACATTCTATGATGTCCAGAACAACAAAGAAGTATCTGGTCCCAAACGTCAATGGTGCCAAGGCTGGGAAACCCTGCTTCAGACCTATACATAAGTCATGGAACAGTTTCTGTACCACTGTCTCGGTTTCTAGTCAGAAACTGGTCTCCTATTTCTAAGATAAAATGCTCACTAGGATTAACTATGCATTTATAAAAGTATCTCCTGTCCAAAACTCCTAAATATTCAGTTCTGAAACCAATTCTTAAATAGAGGTGAACCATTACACCTATGCAGATTCTACCATGAATGAGGGAAGTGCTGTTTGTTTGAAACATAAAATGCAAAGGAATCTGTATCTATACATCTCTGGATCTACCTCTATCTATCTATCTATCTATCCATCCATCTATCTATCCATCTATCTCTATACTGTGAGTGCTATCAGTTTATATAGCCCAAATATGAACATGCTGGAGTAACCTTGTTTTCTTAGAAATTCTTATCCTCATTGATGACTTTCTATCCAAAGTTGGTAGCCTCCACCAAAGTTGCATGCAGAATGTCTATGGAACACACTGGGCACATTAACAACTTCCCCTCCTGGCTCCAAAAAAGACTGAGTGACACTGCTTATTGGTTTGCAAATTCATAGTCTCTTGAGACAACTTTGAAACCCTTCTATTTTTAGCTTATTCTTGAAAATCTTTGACCTTGCTAGGTTCCTAGGATCCCACATACTACTTGATGGAAAATTCGACTCTCCAGAGAAGTATGTTCTGATAGCTAACCAGCGTCACTTCCATGGGGTTTGCAACTGTGACTTCAGCCATGACGTCTGATCATGAGTCCTCCCTATCCTCTGGGAGCCATGCTGTTGGATGCTTGACAACATCCCTGGCTGCTCTTAACTAGATGCCAGTAATACTCCCCAAACCCATCTGTAACAACCAGTTATGTCTCCAGATATTGCCCAATGTCCACTAGTAGATAAAAATCAACCCTGATTGAGAACCACAGAATTATCTCAAGGACTTTTTTCAGAAAGTCCTTCAGCAAGCTCTCAAAACCGAACTGAGTTTAACTGACTTGGTGGGGGGTAGGGAACACAGAGGGCTGGTTTTTTGGGTGTTTTTTTTTGGTGGATGAGAGTGGCAAAGGGCCCACTGAACATCAGTTTTAACAAGGTCAAGATCCTAGGCTAAAAGGGTTTGGAATCCCTGGTCTTAGAAATGTGACATGTACAATGTAAAATCAATTTCCATGCATAGCAATGAAGATTACAGCTACAGTGGAACAAGCAGGCTCTGCTGGCTAGCATCCTTCCCTGTCCTCATAGCCATGACCTGCCACTGCTAAGCGGTTCCCGGACATTTCAGATCTGACTAAGAGACAGCCAAGGCGAAGGAAGTCACCATTTCACTAAGAACGGGCAAACTGCAATGGAGGAAAAGGTGAGTTGGTTGGGTGAAGGCTTTTTTATGAAGCAGAAGGAAAACAACAGAGATTTTTCAAAAATTTCTTTAGCTTTCAAAGGAATCTGGGTTTTGGCTATGAAGCAACAGATAAAAATGGGGAGTCTGTATTTATTCAAGTATTTACTGGAATTTACTAGCAAGCCTGGCAGTGAAAGTCTGGATTTCCCTGGGAAAAGAGGAGCAACAAACCACACCATTCCCAGAGGCCTTTTCATTTTAGCTGCCTGGGTGGGAGGGGTGGACAGAGAAAGAGAAGAGATGGCAGAGGAAGAAGTTCATGGGGGAAAAACCAATGAAAAACTAGGAAAGATGCTCTTTATACTGAGCTCAGACTGGAGCACCCATTTTTATTACGATGTTACAGTGCAAATCTGAGATTAAAAACAGCTTCCTAAAATGTGTCAGAATTTTTACAGCCCCGAAATAAATCCAGACTTACACTCTCTGCTTCCTTGTGAAGTGTAATACACACTCTGAATATATTTATGTTTAAGAACTTTTAAAAAATAACTTACTCTGAAAATTTTCAAACTTAAAAATTGTAAGAAAAAAAAAATTGTAAGAATATCACAAAGAACTCCCTCTCCCCCTTATCTAAATTCCCTAACTACCAGCATTTCACCACCCTTGCTCCCTCCATCCTCCTTGCTAAATATATATATGTATATGACATTATATTTTGTCTTTTCCTGAAAAATCCACATAGTGTCTCATCATCTCCACAAGTCTAATTTTCCCAAATCAAGGACACTCTCTACATAAATACAACTCTCCAAGTCAGGAAATCACTACTGATATATAACCACCATCTAAACCTATATGTTTCTTTTTATGATTCCCTCCTACATGTTAGCTTTTTATTTCCATAGTTTTGGCCAGTGCAATAATCATTTCAGCTCCTGAGTAACTAGGATTTTCTCATTCATTCATTCATTTCAATATTATTGATAGTCTGCCTACTTTGCATAAGGCACCAAGCTTGAACAGTGGGCCTCTACAGTCCAAAGGAAATTAAGGTTTGGGGCAATTTGATAAATGATTTGGTTAAAGATAATTTCACTTGAAATGTGGTGGCTATGTCTATATATCTTTCTTTCTCTAGTTAATTTTTTATATCATCTTTTCCCTCACTTCATCTTACACAGCTCCCATACCATAACCATGTCTTCACGTGCACTTTCCACTTGGATGGAGGGATGCATCAGTGATTGGGGGAAGGAGGGATAAAGAACAAAGTAAATATAAGGACGGAACTCACAGGGGTTGTCTGTCCTACCAGTTTTAAAGAGTAAGACTTAGCATCGACAGAAGAGTTCAACTCCTGTAGCTTAGTTTTAGCTCAAGAGTTTGGAAGATAACTCAATACATTTAATATGCATTTATTTCAAGCAGAGAGTTACTAGTGTGCGATCACTTTTTACCGAATGACACCCCTTATATGTGGAATCTGAAAAAAAAATGATACAAATGAACTTAGTTTACAAAACAGAAACAGAGTCACAGACTTCCAGAATGAAGGAGCTTATGGTTGCCAGGGGTGGGAAGGCTGGGAGGGAAGGACAGTTACGGAGTTTGGGATGGACGTGTACACACTGCTATATTTAAAATGGATAACCAACAAGGACCTACTGTATAGTTTATAGAACTCTGCTCAGTGTTATGTTGTAGCCTGGATGAGAGGGGTTTGGCAGGAAAACGGATACGTGTATATTTTTGGCTGAGTCCCTTAGCTGTTCACCTGAAATTATCACAACATTGTCTGTTTACTGGCTATACTCCAATAAAGAATAAAAAGTGAAAAAAGAAAACTAAAATTTTTTTTAAATTAAACAATTTTTCATAATTCTCTTGTAGTACAATAACATATCACTTTCTACAATAAACCTAATCACCACTAACTGGCTTGCCTGAGATCTATCATCCCAATCATCTATATATCTACTGAACAAAAAATTGATTATTTACCTCAAGTTATTCTATTTCTCTTTGCTTACTAAAATGTCAGAAACATCCCTTGATGTGTCCTTAATAAATAATGGATGCTTCCCCCCCAAAATCTTCTAGAGGGCCCCAATCTTGCTCTTCACCTGGCTTGCATTTAAGAGAAATAATTTTCTCATTTTCATCCCTTTAGAGCTTTGAACAAAATCTGTAAATGGCACAATAATTCCAGAATGTTTCAAGTAGTTACCACATGGAAAAACAGAAAATCTTAAATTGTAGATAACCTCTTTCCACAGCTTTTCACCACTTCACCAACTAAAGAGTAAAATGAGGGGATTACGTCTTGGTTACTAGTAGGTTCAAATCCTCATTCAGCCACATTGTGACCTAGTACCAACTAGGTAACTTCTCTGATGGTACTAAGCTCATCAAGTAGAAGAGATTAAATCTGATAATAGGAGTGAACTGCTTTGCATAACTCCTAGCAGAATATGTAAATGGTAAGTGATTGTGATAATAAAAATCAAAACCATCACAATAATTACAGGAGGAAATGCATGGTACAAAACTAAATGAGGGGAAAACAGCTCTTTTGTGGATAACTGAAACAATCCATTCCACTACCTTCTGAAATACATCAGAAAAAGGTGGCTGAGGAGAGTTACTTTGACTCACTTCCCAATTTAGTACAGAGACAACCTAAGTGTGAAGATAATAAATTAAAAAGAGCTTCTAAAAATACAGACCACCTGAACCTTTATTGTTTATCATTTACTGCAGATGTTGCCCTAAAGGGGCAAAAAACAAAAAACAAAACAAAACCCACAGTTCTATCTGATCACTAGAAAAGAGAACCAATGTTGTTACATACATTTTAATTTCTGGGGGCATCAGTATGGGGTATAAACATGAAACAAACTATAATGTTTTCTTAACACTGGGGAGGTGAAGGTAAATGATGGCAATAACAGTGATGGAGGCGACATTTGGTTCAGCTCTTATTCTTCTGAAGTGCCTTTGAAAAAGTTCTATCAACCTAATCTGCTCAACCTCTACCTACAGGGATCACTGAATATGAAAGCTGCCTTCCTGAAACTTCTCAAAGACAGCATGATCTCAGAATTCAAGCTTCTACAAGGTGGCTACCTGGTGTTGTCCATTTTTGCCTTCTCCTAAAAACACCAATCAAACCTTGCCCTTTTGACCCACAGAACACATAAACATTCTTTCTCCTTAACTGAACTTACTGCCATGATGAACTTGAACTCTGAGATGCACAAGAGGAGAGTTTGTTTTAACAGCTGCTTTTACATGGAGGCCCTGGAGTTACTATTCTGAAGATAGCTGATTCTAAAAGCCTCTTCTTTCACTGTCCTATTTTTTCAATGCTCAGCTGTCAGGGAACAACCACTGAAGTGTTCTCAACCAAAGGTGCAAAACAGAAGGACAAGAGGATGGTACTTACTAGATGCAAAGACATCCTACTAGGGATCCATTACATGCTGACATAGGGTTTTTCTCCCCAATTTATTTGTATAAGTTTACTTACCCCTTGACAAGCTGAATATTAACTGCTAATTGCCCGAGGTTGCCCTGTCTAATACAGTAGACACCAGTCACAGGCGCTGCTTATATTTAGAGTAATTAAGTTACATACAACTTAAAATGCGTTATCTCTATTGTACTTGGCCACATAATAAGTGCTTAATATTAGCCACATGTGGCTAGTAGCTGCAATATTGGAAAGCAATATGGAAGAGAGAATATTTGGAAAGAGAACATATCCATCATCATAGATAGTTATTGGACTGTTTTGGCCAGTCATAACTTCATTCTAATAAGAGCAAGAATGGTCACTAAGAGTGGTGACTTTGTAGCTTCAGCCTATATTGATTGTTTTCCATACTACTTCCGGCTCCTTTCTTGGCTGCCAATGCTCTATATAAATTTCTGGAAAGGGGTCTTGTAATGATTAAAACGATCCATGAAAACAATCCCACTTTAGAGGAAACAACAGCAGCAAGGAGCAAAGATGGTGGTGTGGCAACCCACACATTTCAGATCTTTTACTGGTACCTAACAAAGGGGGAATGTACCCTCAGCCACAACTTCCCATGCTGGTGTGGAGGCTTGTGGGCCCCTGCAGGGAGAGGCAGAAAGCCAGGCCCTCTACTTATCCTGACTCTTAGACCCCTGAACTCATGTCTGGGTTCTAATGAAAAGGTGAACAGAAACATACTTCCTGATAGAAGGTTTTTAAATGTTCCATGCCATCAGCAAGTGAGCATTGATCACTGAAAATTTACTGGGCGATTGCACATTTAAAAGGAAAGACAAGATCAATAATTTATATTTATTGAACAAAGATCATTAGCAACCATGAAGATATAGACACACATACACACACACACACATATATATATATCCTAATAGCAATTTTTATTTTTATGGTTGTAGTGAGGCTGTCAGGAAAAAATTGTCAGTTCTTTACGTGTTCAACTTTATTTAATACCAAATTTTCTCTTTTCCCAGTAGAATCAATAGCTCTGGTTGAGCACTGCTATATTCTCAGCATCCCAGAAGAGACTAGCCCCACAGTAGGCAATGAAAAAGTATTAGTTGAAAAACGAATGACTTCTTTTTTGAAGGAGTGACCTGGAGTCTTTTACTCCCTCCTCATAAAATAAATCTTCCTCAACTGCGTTTAATAATCAGGATTCCCTCTCAGCCAATTAGACTTGGACTCAGCCTCTACCTCCCACTCCACATTCCAAAGTTTCCATTTGTGTCCATTCCAGGAGGGCAACTCCCTGACCTGAGTCAGGGGGAGGAGCTACACTCCTCAGGGTCTAATGTCTGTCTACCCTTGTCCCCATTCTCACCTTTGGACTTTTTAAAACTGTAAAAACAGAAATCTGTCAAGCAATCATGAAATATCAGCTGTCAGAAAGCAGGAACAGAATCTCTGACAGGCATATAATCACTGTAAATACTAAAAAAAAAAAAAGTCCAGTTAAGTTTTATCTCCAATGAAACAGATGCAAGGACAGCGTGTTCTGCAGTTTTTTTTGTTTTTTTGTTTTTGTTCTGCAGTTTTTAAGTACATGTGAGATGAATGGTTTATAGAATCTTAATCTACTCTGAGTTCAAATAAATTTTATAATTTCATATGTTGTAATGTTTTCATTAAAAAACTATCTTACTTCTTTTTTTTTTTTTAAAAAAAACTATCTTACTTCTATACTCCATATTGATAGAACCAAATAATGTGTTTCTTATTTCTTTTTAAAAAGATACTAGCAGAATGTTTAAGATATGTCTGCATTAGTAAAAAGATTCTTATTTTTATAAAAAATGCATTCACATTTACTGTGATATTCCTTGTAGCCAAAATCTTTGTATCATCCTCTGAATCTGGCTATTAATATTAGATATTTCAAAAATAAAAGTGAGAGATGTTTCACCATTCCCTAAACACAGTCAGTTATTGGAAGTGTTCAGAACTGCTGATTATGGGAATTTACCAATAAGAGTTATAAATTCAGATCTTCTATTGATGGAGTCAAATGGACAACATCAATATTAGTTAAAAAATGTTGAGTTTAGATGGAGGATGAGTTTCAGCAATATCCTTTTATTGAGTATAAGCAGGAGTTTAAAAAAATTCACTATGAACATGACCTGTTTCTTTCTACCAAAATAAATAGGATTAATATAGTCAAGTATACTGACACTGGGAGACACTGCTTTGGAAAAGATCCCTGGTGTTCTCCTTACTGGCTGCAAATCATAAAGCCTTCCTTCTTCAAAAAAAAAAAAAAAGTCTTATCACTAAAGTACTCAATAGATTATCACACATTCAAACAGATTCATAAAAATACCTCTCTCAACATGGTCACATGGTGGTTAAATGTGACACTAATTTCCTTAGCCTGATTTGGTACATAATAAATACTGAGTAAACGCTAGGAGCATCTTCTGCTTTGGAGATGCTATCTTATATAGCACCTCCTTAAAAAAAAAAAAACAAAAAAAAACCCTCAAATGCATATAAAGTGAAAATGAAAGGGAAAGGGAAGTCCCTCAGTCGTGTCTGATTCTTCGTGACTCCATGGACTGTGGCCCACCAGGCTTCTCCATCCATGGGGTTTTCCAGGCAAGAATACTGGAGTGGGTTGCCATTTCCTTCTCCAGGGGATCTTCCCCACCCAGGGATTGAACCCAGGTCTCCTTCATTGAAGGCAGATGCTTTACCCTCTGAGCCACCAAGGAAGTCCTCAAATGCATATAGGGAGTTCCTTATTTTGGTCTTTCCCCTTCAATTACCATAAGAAACTACAGTGCAAAATGGAGGCTCAGTAGGGCAATGTGGAATCAGTAGAGATCTGAGGTCATCTTTATGATTTATCACTCTTTGAAAAGTATAGGTTCTCTTAAAACTTACAAGTTTATGGTTGTTTTCTTTATTTTTCTTTAATGAGAAATGCTTCTGATAAGTATTGCAGGTGTATAAGTCACAAAATTGACAAATGTTCTTTTACAGTTATCTGAACAAAAAGAATAAGTTATGATCAAATTGGTGTGCATTAGGGTGAGCTTTTCCGTGTACCTGGCTCCTCTGACATGTTCAGAACCATTTCTCCTAATTACTTGTTTTGACTTCTGGCTATGCCTTATCATTATCTACAAATTCAATAAACAGCATACATATTTCATAGGTGAGACTCAATGAATCAGGACAACAGTATTAGAAAAGAAAAAAAAGAAAAAGCAACAAAACGTTAAGCCTCTTATATTTTTGTTTATATCACTAAGCATCATTTCCAAATTCAGAAATATTTTTTAAAGAATCCCTTTAAAATATACATTTTAAACTATCCAATTACATAAAGCTTGCCACGTGGTTACTCAAATTTGGGAGAGAGAGAGTACAGGTTGGGAGAGATTTACAAAATTAAAAAGTGTCTTTTTAAAACCAAAGGAAACATATACACGCATTTCTAGGCACACAGACTATTTTTGCCTTTACAGTCTGCTGATAAAACACTGATTTTTAAACATTGTATATAAAATTAAATAACATGGAAAAAATAAATATGCTTTATTATATAAACACATAGAAATCTGTACTGCTCAAAATATTCAGATAACACTAGGCTTGGCTGCTTAAAATTGTACTCAGAAAGTATGGTAATGATATTTACAGTCTTTATTTTTCCTAGAGATAGATGCAGTGAGGTGATAAAACACTGATGTCAGACATTTTCTCTTCCTACCTACAGAAACTGCAAACTTTCATATGAAAATGAGGTAGACACAAATTCATAAATTGATCAGGCAGAAACAAAAGCACAGTTCCTTCGTGAGCCCATAAATTCTCACTATTCGGGTTGACAGGCATTATTGCAAAGCACCTAAAGCAAGGCTCAGAGAACACTTTTAAGTTTGTCACGAAAAATTCACACAAGCAATTCCTCCTAAGGAGAACCATGGCCTCCAAGGCAGTCAGCAAGCAGATATACCTGTGGTAAGTCGCTTCAATCAGGTCCGACTCTTTGCAATCCTATGGACTATAGCCCACCAGGCTCCTCTGTCCATGGGATTTCCCGGCCAGAATACTGGAGTGGGTTGCCATGCCCTACCCCAGGGAATCTTCCTGACCCAGAGATTGAACCCATGTCTTTTATGTCTCCTGCACTTACAGGCAGGTTGTTGACCACTAGTGCCAATGGGGCAATGCAGAAAAGGAAAGCTAGATGACCATCTTGGACAGATTAGCAACCTTTTCAACTTTCGTTATCTCGAAGTGACTTACTCTAGAATGCTACAGAGTTTTAACCCATTCCTCACTATAGTTTGACAGCTCTCTTTCCAATTTATCCCTCTAGTCACAGGATGTGTGCATGCAATAGGCAAATCAGTGTTAAGAACCTTATTTCAAAAACAACACATTGCCAAGTCAGAGTGCAAGGATGCATTCAAAACAGGACAGAAAAGACAAAATCTAGGGAAGATGTTTTCAACAATCATGATTCTAAATCTCTGGTGATTTGAGCCAGAACCGCTGCTGCTGCTGCTGCTAAGTCGCTTCAGTCATGCTCAACTCTGTGCGACCCCACAGACGGGAGCCCACCAGGCTCCCCTGTCCCTGGGATTCTCCAGGCAAGAACACTGGAGTGGGTTGCCATTTCCTTCCCCAATGCAAGAAAGTGAAAAGTGATGGTGAAGTCGCTCAGTCGTGCCCGACTCTTAGCGACCCCATGGACTGCAGCCTATCAGGCTCCTAACAGCCTTAAAATGGGTACTTGAACCCTGCATTCACAGAAGCTTCATTTTAGAGCCTGGAAACTGTGCTAACAGCCATTTGGAGTTTCTTTCCTAAATACTGCTCCTTAGTAACAATTGTCGGACTAGGCTATCTTTAAAGACCTACTCACACAGCAGTAGTTGCTTCTCAACACTATCTCCTGCGTGGGGGTACTCAGGATAAGAAAGCAACTTGGCCAGAGAGGGATTAATGGCTACCCTTGGTCTCTAATAAATCTAGTTTGCTTTCTCTTGAAAGCAACATGTTAGCACCTCCAATATACTTTTTCTTGTTGTTAATGTCACTGTCAGTTACAATGATGAAGCACCATAGAAGTGGCTTATGGCTATCAACACAATTCACTGAGGTATGCTTCAATTTAGAATTACTAAGAAATGGTACCAAAGCATCCATAAAAATCAACATACACGTAAAATCCAAATCCTACCATAAGAATCTGAAAGGCTGCCCTTGCATAATTTAAGTCATATATTACAAATGGATCTATTTAAATAAAATGCTTTTGATTTAGTTGATTTTCAAAAATCACCATGAAAAGCCTTGTAAAAGTGGCCTTGCTCCCATGCTGCAGAGGCATTTAAATATATATTTGAATAATGTTACTTTATAAAGGAAGTGTTAAAATCATATAGGCAGCAAAAGCATTTTCAAAACCCATGTATTTGCTTTGGTGCATTACAGAACATTTAGAATCTCTCCTTTTCGCTGTGTTGCAGAAAACTATGTGCAGGCCCAAGAACAAGAACTATAATAAGAAAAACTTAAAGTCTTTAGTTAAATTATTTAGAAGATCATGTTTTAAAATTTAAGCATTTAAACTCTTAAAGTATCTATGGGAGAGGGTGGCGATCCAGTGTAAAAGAAATTAAACTCTGCTTAGAAAGTGTTCAAGAAAGAGAATGCCATGGAAACTTATATATATATATATGATATAATATATTGTATATATGCTATATACAATATATAATGTATAATAATATATTATTATTATATTATATATACACACATATTCTGAGGGTTAGGAGATGCTTCTTGATGAATATTAAAGAAACACAACTTTTTGGAGAGCTACTATATATTTTGATATATACTATAGTGTGGTGCTGGTGTTGGCTGAGTGAAAAGGATGAAACTATAATGGGCTCAAGAGGGAAAATTTCATGAAAAATAATATGTAACAGGTGACTTAAGGAAGCTGGAATGTCAGAAGATGTTCTTGACATTCTAAGGTTATTTCTGATCTTTTCCCAAATGTTCATTTAGGGAGAATGCCAGTATTGCAGACAAAATACTCTGGGTGAACAATACATCTGAACTGCCCTTGAATAAAATCCTTATAGCCCAGATAAATAGTACTACTTAAGATAATGCTCTAATTCTTCTAAATTTCTACTTAACACAGAGTACAGTAGTTATGCAGCTAGTATTCTATCTATAGATACAACCTCCAACCTTGAAACCTTTGACTCTTAGAAGTGTCAACAGATTAGTAGCCATGTCAGATCACTTAATCTGCTCTTTAGTTGCTTTCAGGAATGGTTAAGGTTTTTTTCTCAGAACCCTATAGAACAAAAAAAGGCTTTTGGATATGAATTCACATAATATTAATTCAGTTTCAGTGCAATTAATGCATTCACAGGAATGTTTACTCTATTTACATGAAACAACCCTAATGGCTCAATACCTCTGGCACCATTTAGCCACAGTATTGTTTTGACACAGCTGATCCTTCTGTTTGCCAAGATTTGCCCCAGAAGTTTGCATAGTATTTATAGAGCCAAATCTGTCTCACAATGTTGTTTAAAAGCAGATGACAAAGGAAGTCTAGGACCAAAGGAAAAACCGGTCTCAAACGGACTTTGTGTCTTGATAGAAGAGAGAACTTTTAGATGCCTTGAATGGCATCACGTCACTGAGTCCACTGTTTGTCTTTGGAATTTTCCAAATGTTTTCAGCTGATTTTATGGGCACAGCCTTTTTGGCGATTGTGTTGAGAGCTGTACCCGAGTCACACAGGCAAAGTATAGTCACTGAATCAAAAATTGCTTTGGCCTCAATAAGCAGGTATCTTCCCGCCAAAGTCAATACCATCAGCTTAGAAAAGGAAAGAATATCTGCTTCTGAGTTGTCTGCTTAAATCACTTTGGAGTTTAAAAATGGCACGGAGTTTCTTAAAAAAAAAAATACACACAAATATATATAGTCTAGTTCTAGGAAAGGATGCTACTTTTTGGCATTGGCAAAAGGCCTGTATGAGGTACATGTATCCTGTAAAGTCACTTTGGCAATATCATTTAAAAAAATGAATTTTGTTGCATGTCAATATGAAGAAAAGAACAGACTGTGTATAGTACAGTTCCAGGGATGCCCTTGTGAGGAGGACAATCTGTCTCAAAGGAGTGACCCAGAGCACCTTGGAATTGGAGTGTTAGTTTTAGTTAGCAAACATGAATAGTTAGGGCCGTACCGAACTCCAAGGGCCAGCACTCCAGGCAGCATCTTGAGGACAAGCATGTGTGTTACATTGCTCTCGATCTGGAGGCTTGTCAAGAATTTCACAGCTCAGATCTGGAAATCGTTCCCCGCTGGGCCTCTGACAAACCACCAGCCTTGTTCTCAAGCCTCCACCACACAGCTTGGTACACTGGAAGAACAGAAAGGAAGGTTGCAGTTATTCTGTCTGAACAGCCAGTGGCAAATTTTCTTTCCCCATGAGAAAAATGTTTTAGCCAAGATAGATTATGGCACCAGGCAAGATAAACCTATAGGCAGAATGAAGCTGAATTACCAAAAGCAATATGTACAGCAGACTGGAGTCCTGTCCTTTTATGATGTGTTTGTGTGTGTTAGTCGCTCAGCTGTGTCTGACTCTTTGTGACCCAATGGACTGTAACCTGTCAGGCTCTTCAGTCCATGGGATTTCCCAGGCAAGAATACTGGAGTGGGTATCCACTCTCTTCTCCAGGGGATCTTCCCAACCCAGGGTTTGAACCTGGGTTTCTTGCATTGCGGGCAGATTCTTTACCATCTGAGCCACAAGGGAAGCCCCCTTTCATGGTAGCTATTGTTTATTAAGCATTTGCTCTTCATCTGTACTAAATAGTTATATATATGTTATCTCATCAAGAAGAGAGTGTTAATTATATAGGGCAACTGAGCTTAAGAGAGCATAACTTGATTAAGGTCAATTCAGCAGCAGGTGTCCAGGATAAGATTATAGCCTTTTCTTTCAGGTATTCAAAGCCCCCAAATCAAAGAAACAGATAAAAATCTAAAATAAAAACCACTTAGTACCAAATAAAGGATATAATGACTGAGCTGGTTTCTTTTCTGGCAACCTCTAGGAAGCTGTCACCAACCTTTCGGCTATTCTGTGACTCCAGTCTCCGTAGACCTTTCTGACATTCAAATATTTTATGCTATCTCTGAATCTGAGGATAACGATGGCATTCCCCTAGGATGAGTCAACAGTGTGGTGGGAATGCTGGATACAGTTCTGACTGTTGGCTGGACCCACGCTTCTGAGACAGGAACAAGTTGTATTTCTTGGACAGTACCGTGGAGCTTACATCCAGGAACACTGTTCCCCTGCTGTGTCAAGGCCAGATCTCCCATGGAATCTGGAATGATCTGGTCTGTGCTGACAGCCAGCATCCCAGCAAATGCGTGTACTCTCCTGGCTTCAATCCAATTACAGAAGCTTATGCACAGGCCCCATGGGACAGCTTTATGAGGAGTTTCAGGAAACCCACAATATATGTGTCTCCAAACCTGACTTCCCTTTCCGGTCTTTCAGCAAAGCCCTCCAGAATGACGTACTATCAACAGAAGTTAACAAAACTCTGTTATGAGCGCCTATGACTACTAGGTTACGTGAATGAAAGCATGAAATGTGGACACAGGATTTCGATTAGCGAAGGGGTGTAGATTAACATGCCCCTCCATCTCATGTGTCTCTGTTCCCCTCTTGGTGGGCATAGGGGGCCTCCATGATGTTAATCCTTGTGTTTTATTTTATAAATTTTATAGTCAAGACAGAACAACTCAACAAACTCTAAGTATGTGCTCTCCCTGTAGATTCAAGAGTAGAAATATATATTCTCTTTTAATTAAATACAAAACAATAAACATCTAAGTCCTACACATGATAGTGGCTTAAAACCCCATTCAATAATATAGTAATACTAATGATAATTATTATTAGCAGTAATAACACTGATTATCATTATTATAATAGCAGTTAACTATGATTGAAGGCTATGGGCTAGGTTTTGATGTGCACTATCTCTTATCCCATGGACGGAGGAGCCTGGTGGGCCAGAGTCCATGTCGCAAAGAGTCGGACACAACTGAGCGACTTAACTAACTAATCTCATATAATAAACATGAATGTTATGAAGTGGGTGCCACTATTATTCTCATGTACAGATGAGAATACAGATATTTGGCAAAATTATATTATTTGTCAAAGCCACAAAGCTCGTAAGAGCCAGCGCTGGGACAGGGGCCCAGTTTTGTCTGCTCCAAATATTCCACGGCCTTTCATCAATCATAGCTGACAATCCTTTTTTTTTTATTATTATTAATTTTTATTGGCATGGAGTTGCTTTACAATTAGTAGTACAAAAGCAGTAGCTTTTGTGTTAGTTTCTGTTGTACAGTGGAATGAATCAGTTATATGTTTACATATATCCCCTCTTTTTTGGGTTTCCTTCCTATTCAGGTCATCACAGAGCACTGAGCAGAGTTCCCTGTGCTCCACGGTAGGTTCTCATTAGCTATCCATTTTATACACAGTAGTGTATACACGTCAATCCCAATCTCCCAATTCTTCCTCCCCACTCCCCCTTGGTATCCATTCATTCGTTCTCTACACCTGTGTCTCTATTTTCATAGCAAGCAATTCTTAAAAGGTTAAGAGCTGAAGAATTTCATTATTTGAGACTGCACAGCTAATTATTCACTTCTATGATTACAATGCATCACCTCTGATAAGAATAACAGCTCCTAATCCCTGATGAACAACAGCTGGTTCATTATGAATTTGAAATATTGGGAGACACAATGCCATGAGAACAAGGGTGCACCACAAACACCCCCAAATTATGAAGATGGCGAAACTTTCATTAATTAATTTAACACACATTTCCAGTCACTTTAAAAGCACCCATGTTTTAATCAGCAGAGGTTAACATTTTAAACTAGCATTATCTGTATTCTTTCCTAACTCATCTCTCCTATGTAGTCAAGCCATCTCTATTTGGTAATAAACGTACTTTTAAAATAGTCCAGAATTAAGATGGATCTCCTAGTTAATCTGAAGTCAAGAAGCTTTAACTAGAGCCAGTTCTTCTTCCTTCAAATAAACTGTGAACAACAGCACTGTTTGGTATTTGTTTTTTCCCAAAGGGTATATAAGTGGAGTTTGCTCTCACCTCTCCCCAGCTGCCATAAGCCCACTGAGGGCAAGGGCCAGATTCGCAGGCTCTGTACTCATCAGGTTTGATTCTCTCCACGCAGTCGTTGGCAGTGTATCCATTCTCATCCTGGCACACAACAACACGCCGCTGGGACCCACCAGCACAGGTACTGGAACACTGAACACAGCAGACGTCGGTCAACAGGTTAATCCCCACCTCAGGCTCCCCTCGAGGACACAGAAAGCAGCTGGCTGAAGGGTCAGAGACAAATGTGGCAGGAACCACTCTCAAGTCGTCCACAATGGACAGAATGTAATCCTGAGCGGACCCTTCCATGGAGCTGCTTAGTGTTCAGGTCTTAGCAATATTTGCGGGGCAGAAACACCACTTCCCCCTTGTGCATGTTAGGTCTCAGTAGGTGTTTAGGAACTGCCTAATGAGTGATCATGTCTTGTGATTTCCAGAGCAATTCGATTCATCCTCTGCAACTAGGAGAGGTGCAGACATACTGACTGACACCACAGTCTACTGGGAAATTCTTTTTCTTTTCAAAACTGCTAGCACTTATTTAGAACCAACATTTAACCTCCCTTTCAACACAGGGGTCAAATCACTTGCTTGAGGAATTGCCAGTTGTTGAAATTAAGCTTCTATACTAACTCCTTCAATTATCCAAGGAAAACATCATGGAATGCACTTACATATCACTTCCTCTCAGCTAACATTCCCTTCTCTCCCTTCACAAAAGCCTCTACTTTCGTAGGTAATGTAGCGAGATTTGTTTTTCTTCTTTATTCTTATTCCCCAATGAACTTGAATTCCATATTGACAAACTTCTCTTCAGGTGCATGAGCCCAGCCATGTCTCTCATGGTTACCACAGAATTATGGTCAGCCTTCAGCTTATTTCCCACACAAGCTTCTCATAGCTCTCTTATTTATCTGCATCTTGAGTGTTTTTTTTTTTCCTTTCCATTTTTTCCTTATCTTTTGAAACCCGATGTGTTTGCTAGTCTCCTTCACTCTGACCCTTAACTTGTAAAATCTGTTTGCCTGTAAAAAGTCCTCTAAGCAGTGCAATTCTCAGGACTTATCAAGTCTCAAACTGTATTTGCAACATTGTTTTGAGTTCCAGGTTCCAATGGTTGATATGTGCTATCAAACTCCAGCTCAAACTAGTGTTATTTAAAAATATCTGTAAATACTGCTCCTTGCTGGTCACCTTTTATATAAAGATGTGAAAAAGTTTTTTACTTATTGTACTGGACTTTAGTTCAATTTCCTTGCCAATGTTGGTCAAATTATGAATGATTTTCAAATATACTGAGCTTAATTTTTTAAATGCAGAGCAGGAAAATAGATTTATTAATTCTGTCTGAGCAATTATTTAGGAAATTTTGATTTAAAAAAATCCCACCTCTCTGAGGGTTCTGTTATACTTACTCTAAACTTAAAAATACTTGTTTTCTACTTTTAAACAGCTTAGTATGTAAGAAACACAGAGAACTATTATTTTAATTGGCTTTGTTTGGGGCCAAGAATTTGATATCTTAGGAAGGACCTTCAATAGTATAAAGAGATTTGGAATATATATTTTGGCCCTTGGATTTTTCCTTTGATAATAAAATCTTGATTCATCTGTTTATTATTTCACCTATGTTATTGTCCCCAACAAAAATGATAAGTCTCCTTAGAGAACTTCAATATTATACTTGTATTCCTAGTAGGTTCCACAGTGCTGGTCACATGATTAGAGTTTCTGGAAGGAATAGTTTCATAAACCACAGGCTATCCTCCCTTCAATATGGCAGAGTGGAGCAAGGAGGGACAACAGAGCCATGGTCAACTTAATGCACTGGCTGCCTAGTGACCAGTCCAATGCTTCCTACAGAGACTCTGACCAGAGACAGAGGTCAGCTGGGGGCCAAGTAACTGCACAGCACAGTCTAGAACTCGCACTGCACCATTCTAAACCCAGGGTCAGTCAGAGTCTTTATACTCCCACATACAGGTGAAATATTATACATGATCTTTCTCCAGGTCCAATTTTGCCACATTTTTTTTTTTTTAATTAATAAGGATTCTTCATTCCATTCCCATGTTGCAGAATTTCACTCTGGACTACTTTTGTTAATACTTTTCCTATCCTCTTTAGACAACATATTTTCCTAGGTAAACATTCCTTTGAACAAACCCTGTATCTATCATCCACACTCTACAAAATAAGAGAGAATGGCCATTAGGGAAGCAAGAGATGATGGACATCTGTTTTTTTGTTTTTTTTAATCTGTTGTATATTTCCCATTGATATCTGGCAGGCTGGATTTTCCTTTAAGAAATCCATCAATAGTCCTTAGTGGGACTGTATTTTTTTGGGGCCATGCCATGCCGTATGAAGGACCTTAGTTCGCTGACCAGGGATCAAACCTGTGCCCCTGCAGTGGAAGTGTGGAGTCTCAATCACTGGACTACCAGGGAAGTCCCAGTAGGACTATCTTTTAAGAAGTTCTACACTTTCCTGATCAAGGAGTAAGTGGAACTGGCTGAGCCAATCAGACTTTACTGGGAATTAGAATCCTGAGCAGAGCAACCCAAGGGTAATTCAGAGTGAAAAGGGTTCATTAAGATAGATAGTTCTTAAAGAAATGATCTTATAGATAGATATTGTTCCATCTAAACTGGCAAACCACAGCCTCGGGGCCAAATCCGGCCTGCCAGCTGCATTTATAACTAAAGCTTTATGGGAACACAGCCATGTCCACTTGTTTACATATTGTCTATGCCTGCTTTTGTGCTAAGACGGCAGAGTCTGTTAGTTGCAACAGAGACTGTATGGTCCACACGGCTGAAAATATTATCTGGCCCTTTGCAGAAAAAATTTACCAACCCCCAATGAGATCCCTGAAGATTCTCTGGGCTCAGTCTCTACTGGGACTAACTGAACAGTTTTGCTTTCCCTTGAAAGAACCAGTTCCTTTTCTTTCGCTTACCACCGGAGACCCCTAGTCGCTAACACTGAAAATCTCATAGAAGGTTTGAGTTTACACAAACACATCCTGGAAAACGAAGTTCTGATTCCAGAATCTACTGAAAATGCTAGATTCCCATTCTCTAGTGTTCATAATTCTCTGCTGCCTTTCCTGCTGTTGCAGTCAGGAAGAATCAAGCATCCCAAACCACGAAGAGATGCATATGCATGCCACACACTCCTGGGAGTAAGTCAGGCAAGTCAAGCAAGAGCTGAAAAATCTCATCATCCACCTTCAGCCTCACTTAACTTAGAAAAAAAAAAAAAAAATCCCCAAACAAAAAACAGGCACAATGAGGAGAAGAATGGTATTGCCCATTGCTGCAAAAAGGTTACTTAATCCTCCTTAATTGGGAACTCTGCCCAAGGGCAGAATCATTCAATCTTAAAGGAATGCATTATCCACAAATGTAGTCCTAAATAAGAATAGCTTTCAATTTTTTTTAAGTTCTAATTTTATCATTAGAATACACATGTTTAAGCTGTGAATTTTTTCAACTGGAAAAATCATGGGACACTCTGTGATGACCTCACTTGATCACTCTTTAATTTCATAGAACCCAAATTTCTTCTAACCCAGGCAAAACAAGTTTCAAAGTGGAAAGTAAGGGAGGAGAATGAGGTGGTGAAGGTCCCAGGCAGATGTTCTGCTTACAATCAAGAGATGCAGTGTATAAAAACCCTTAGGGGCCATCAACATTCACAGGAAAGTAAGCCTAATTCATTGAAACATAACCATGGTAGAAAACTGACCGGTTCCTTCTAATGCTTTTTAATTCAGAAATAATTAAACACAAGGTTAGCAGTATAGAAGGAAACAAATAATAAACAATTAAAAAGAAGACTTCATGAGAGATTAATAAACACCAAACTCCCCAAACCTCCCCCAGGATCTCCTACTGCCCTACCTTTCCTGTAGCTCCTTTAGACACGTCTAGTATTCCAGATATAATTATTATTTGGAAAACTATTCAGTAAAAATTTCTAGAACTTTTGAGAGCATAGAGCATATTTTTCCTTTGAATGTTAAATACTATTTGTCAAGTTCTTCCTAATTTGAAGGATAAAGACAATGATAACAATAATCATCAACATTTAATTTTCACTCTATGGCAGGGAGAGTGTGAAACAGTATTTGCATTGCTTGATTTAATTCTTACAGCAACCCAGCAAAGTCACCACTATTGTTAACTTTGTATTAGAGATGATGAAACAGGCTCAAATTGGAGGGAGGACCAGCTGAAGACCCCAAAATTGGAAAGTGCAAGTCCTTGGATCAAACAGAGGCAACTTCTCTCAAAGCCTCTGTAGTTATTCAGTTATGGTATTTTTCCTCTAAGCACAGATTTTTCCCAGCTGAGTGTTTCTCTCCTAATCCGCTACTACAAATGGCATAGCAATTGTGCCACTTTAAGACGGCACTCATCTGGAAAATAGCAAGAAGGAAAATTACTTTCATTAAAAATCTCCTTTCAGAAAAGTTCTTCTGCCCTTTGAATTTTCCTTCAGGTAAGGAGGAGTCGTCTGCCAGCTCCACAATCAATCATCATGGCCTTCAGAGTACCTTCTAGGAGGCTGCCTGATCAAGTCACCCAGCAGCGACACCCCCTCCTCCACCTGGTTAGAGGTTAAGGTAGCTTAGAGTTGTCTCAAGTGACACCTCTTCCGGGACTACAATTAACCCCAACAAATGAAAAGTGCACATCAATCCCTCCTGAGATAAAAATGTTCCAGAGGTGTTTCTAGTCTGCTTCTCTCTGAGCACTATATCATGTGAAAAAGAAGGCGGCAAATTCGGGAAAGACTTGAGGGAATACTCACCGCTCCCCAGGGGCCTGTCCTCCACTGATTTCCTCCGAGCACGTGGGTGCGGCTAGGGCTGATGCTCCTGGGGTGATAGTCCTCATTCAGGAAAGGGTTCTGAGAAAGGTCTGTGTCTGGGGTCCACTGAGGGCATGGTGACATGGAACAGTCCTGGTCAGTTTCTGGGATATAATCTGCGTCGCACTCACTTTGATCGATCACGTGGTCACTGTAGTTGACACAGACCACTTGCCGGGTCGTCCTACCTTGCCCACATGTCACGGAGCACTACATTGGATATTCAGAAAGGGAAAGAGAAAGGATATTCAGCCAGCTGCTCAGGCCAAAAAACCTGGCATATATCCTGGTGGCTCAGATGGTAAAGAATCTGCCTGCACTGTGGGAGACCCGTTTTTCATCCCTGGATTGGGAAGATCACCTGGGGAAGGGAATGGCTACCCACTCCAGTATTCTTGCCTGGAGAAGTCCATGAACAGAGGAGTCTAGAGGGCTACAGTCCATGGGGTTACAAAGAGTCAGACATGACTGAGTGACTAACACTTTCACTTTTCACATCCCAGTCTCTCCCCTCTTCTTCCCACCACAAGGCCATTTCATGGAGAATGCCTGTTGTGTATATTCAAAATAAACCCCCAATCAGCTACTTCCCATCATCTCTGCCATTGCCTCCCTGGTCCAGGCCACCACCTTCCCCTGCCAGGACTATTGCAGTAGCCTTTCAGCTGGGGTCCTGTTTGTAATCTTGATGCCTTCACCCACAATCCAAGTCTGTTATCCACAGATATGTCAACCATATCATAAACCATGACCCTTGCGAACAAAACTCACATCATGTCATTCATCTAGTGACTACCCAATTCACTGTGAATCATGTCCAAAGTCCTTACCTTGACCTGGTAGGCCCTTCATGATGTGGTCACTGGCTACCCTTTTGACACATCTCTTTATTCTCTATACACTGAACTCCAGACCCACTGACCTTATGGATGTTTTTTGACTAGGCCAAAACACCCCAATCTCAGGGTCTTTGCAGCCACTCTACTTTCTGTTGCACAACACAGATATCCATGTGTCTCACTGCTTCACTTCATGCAAGCCCTGGTCAGTGCAATGTGGGGACTTTTCGGACTACCTTTTCTAAAAGCACATCATCTCCTTCTCTCCACCATCACTGTGCTTGACCTTTTTTCTAGTACTTATCAGTATCTGGTGCTGTATCATGTATTTATATCATTATTTGCTCATTGACTGGAATTGCCACTGTCATGATCTTCATAAAGGCAAGGGCTTTCTTATTTGTCAGTCACTGCCCTTTCTTAGCAAGTTTTACAAATACCTGGTGAGTAGACTGATGGATGTGACAGACATCTGTGTGTGTATGTTTGGAAGCTCAGGGCATGAGAGTGAGGTTATCTACCATTTACTGAGCACCTTTTTCATTCTAAGCATTTAACAGACAGACTCTCAAACAATCCTTACCACCTTATAAGCTATTCTTTTTAGCCTCTTTTAAGAGCAGAAGAAATTGAAGTTCAAGGATTTACACCAGACTGCCCAAGGTCATGCAGCCAGTTAATGTCAAGGTCTGGATGTTTACACAGCTCTCTCTGAATCCAAAGATTTGGATTTTCACAGATTTGGATTTTCTTTCAGATTTCACATATGTATTGATGGTGTTTATTGAGATATTCATCTCCATTCTCTTTAGCTATCCTGATCTTTGGATTTCCTGGACTCAGAAGCGTTTTGCAAGGCAGAAAGCAGCTACCTGAAGAGAAAGGCTTTTTCTATTTTTATAAAAGCCCACAGGTGATTCTCAGTGGGCACAGGAGGCTGGGTCCATAGCGTTAGCTGAGGATTCCCACTTCTTGCTCTTGGCAGGAAAGCAGAGGCACAGGACTTCAGGGAGCCACAGGACGCAGGAGGCACCCAGATCCAAACTGAGGCTCGCCTTCACTCCCCTGCTTCTCCCTGCCACTCCTCCCTGGCACTCCACAAGCCTACTACACTCTAATGTGGCTTGGCTCAATCAAAACTGCATTTTTCAATCAGCCCAACAGGATGTGGGCTTAAGTAGACTGTAAGTTGATTTACACATTTTGAAGAAATGTGCATTTCTTGCACATCTGGCTACGATTCATACCAGCTGCACATAGATGGAGAAAAGTAACTCACAAACCAAAGTCCAATTCTAAAATAGTACTGATTGTCCTTCTTGACCCATGACTGGTAATTCTTCTTACGGCTCCCCCAGTCCTCTCCCAATTCCAAAGAATTCACTTGCTTACAGGGTTCCAGTCCAGGGCCTTCCACTGCCCGCAGGGAGTCACAGAACATTCCTCCTTTGCCACTGGTCTAGGCAGGGTCGCACAGGCACTGTCATCAGCCACAGAACCGTCCTCATCCCGACAGCTGACATATCTCATCCGGGTACCTTTTCCACAAGTGGCTGAGCACTGGGTGTTGGGGTGAAATAATGCAGAAAGGTTATTTGAAATGGTCATTCACGTGATAGAAACCTACTTCCTAAAGTCATGTCAGGGAATATCTGCCTCTCCTTCCACCCTCTCCACTTCTTCCATTCTACTTCTTACTGGAGTCCAGGACCCAAATCGCCACTGGGTCCTTGGTGCACTGTGTGTGCTTCTCCTTGCTTCCGGGGCAGCTGGGGGAGGGTGACAAGATGGCAATTCACAGTCCTAGAAGAGGATGGGAAGAAAAAGCCAACGTTACCTTTCAGCCACGGCACATAGGGATATAAGGACTGATAATTCTAAGATCTCAGGCTTCAGTGTGATTTGGGGCAAGTCACACAACAAGTCACATGACATCTTGGGCTTCCCTAGTGGCTCAGACAGTAAAGAATCTGCCTGCAATGCGGGAAAACTGGATTCAATCCCTGGGTCGGGAAGATCCCCTGGAAAAAGGAATGGCAACCCACTCCATTCTTGGTAGTCTTGCCTGGAGTGGGTATTCTTGCCTGGAAAATTCCATGTACAGAGAAACCTGGTGGGTTACAGTTCATGGAGTTACAGAGTCGGGCAAGACTGAGTGACTAACACTTTCATTTTCACATGATATCTCTCAGTTTCAACTACAAATTCAACTGTAAAATGGGATATAATCTGAGTCCCTTTGTGGGTTCCTTAATACAAAGCAAGAATTTACTTTATAAATTTCTTTCTTTTTTTTTGGCCATGCCTCATGCCACTTGCAATTTTAGTTTCCCAATCAGGAATCAAAACTGTGCCCCCTGCAGTGGAAGCAGTAAATCTTAACCACTGGACCACCAGGGAACTCCCTACTTCATGATTTTCAAAACCATATTTATTTACCTATTTGTGTGAAGAAAGATATTATAAAATGGCACATAATTTAGGAAAAAGCAATATGCACTTTTAAAATCATTATTACTTAAAAAATTTCTGAATGCCAAATTCTGTTCCTACATTTCATTTCCTAGTCAGATTTTGCTAACCATGAATGTGCTTTCCAAGTGTACCTGAAGATACTTCCTGAAGCCCTGAAGAAGGTCAAATCTAGCTATAAGAGGTGTGTTCAAGATCCCAAAGCCTAGAATTTGTATCACATCCCTCAATCAGAGGAAATTCTTATAATGGATTGAGGTTATCCATGCATAGATAATATTCCCAGATTTACAAATGGGAAAATGGAAGTCCACACCTGATTACTATTCCAAGCATCAGTGGTTATCAAATGTTCTTCAATTAAACGCATACCCATTAAATTCCCAGGAAGCCCTGGGCACAGTACAAACTGCTAGAGGCTCAAGGCTGAAGTGACTTTAGGAAGCTTACAGACTGGACAGGAAATTCTGTTATCTGGCTCCAGACCTTGCTGATTCCTCTGCCTGGGTCCAAAGAAAGGCACAGGGAACTTGGCACACAGTGAAGAATTTATTCACATGCTACAACTGCAGAAGCTTCCCTATAGTCAGTCCACGAATATTACTGAATAACTTAGAAATATACTTTGTGAATTTTAAGGGAGTTGCTAAGCCCTCATTTCTTTGATTGTTCAGATGTCACAGCTAATAATTCCCAGTTAACATGCAGTGGGTTGGAGCATTTCAATAAATAAAACTAAGAATGACACAAGTCACATGTGGTATTTGGTTAACTGGTCAGTGATGACAACATGAACTATAGCACCATACTCATTTCCTTTTGAGACTCTTCACCCATCAACGACCCAAGTTGCAAAGTGGCAGAGTGAGGGTCTCAGAGCGAGGCAGTACAGCTGCCAGATGGGGCCTCAGAGCGTGCGTTCTGGCATAGTGTGGATTCAAATCCTATCTTCAGCAATTAGCAAAGTTGATGTGAAAACCCGTTTCTCATGACATACTCTCTTTATATAAATGATACCAGAAATCGAGGTCCACATTGAACAGTATACTGGTGAATGATTATCAACTAGATCTCTTGAGAAACAAGGTGTGTTTATAAATACAAGTATGTGTGTGTGTGTATATATATACCTGTATATATATGCTTATTATAAGTTTTTTCCTGATATAAATAAATGTGCAGCATAAAGTTTACAAATAGTAATAAGATATAAAATTTTAAATTTTATATTCCATAGAGCCAATTAATTCTTACAGATTATTTTTGTTGAGCTCTTGAATTTAGTGCCAAACTATGGCTGTCATTGCTAGACCAGAGTAGTTCTGACATGAATGTTAGCTGATATTTTGCTTACAACTAAGAGTACTGTGAAGGAGAAACAATGAAGATTCATGTCAGAACTTCACTTATTCACCAATGACAGGAACAATTTCTTTGCTGAGTCAGGCAATAATTTTCAAATAACAGAAAGATATTTCTTTAATTTTTTGTGTGTGTTCTTCACAACATAATAGCTGCAGACATAAGACCGTTTAAAGTTGACTCTGCATTATTAACACTTGTTACATCACCTTTTTAAGCTGAAATAATCAACATGAAAATCAATTAAACTCTGACTCACAGCATTTGCTGTTTTCTGTGGTATAAGTACTCTCACTACGGCCAATGTCAACCTAACAAGTTAGTATCAGTGAACACAGACTGGGAAAGGATGTGCAATGGTTCACCATCATATAGTATTTTCACCATGGAAATACATACAAATATAATGTAAACCATAGTAATAAGAAATAAAATAGTAAAATATGGGAAGTAAAATATAGGAAGATAATTAGAAAGTGATAAGTTCTGAATATTTCTCAACCTATTTTTAATATTATCTATTTAATTATATGTTTTTATTTTCAATTTTCAACAATGGCAGTATGTAACAACCAGCTTGCAAAATCTCTGGAAATTTACCAACCATCACTTGTGAGCTGGAATAAGACAGGTCCAACACATGCAGCCTGAACATATGATACCATTTGCTGAACCCTACATTGGAATTATTAAAAAAAAAAATCTGAGTTCAACAAAACCAGCATGAAGAGTCAATCTTCACCACCTAGGAAGAATCAGAATTAAGAATCTACATACAATTCAATGAAATAGAGAAGACAAAAGTGCTACATCAAAAAATTAGATCCAGAATATAACACATAAGTAAATCCAGAACAATTTAGTTAATCTACTGTTTCCTCTACCTACATACTTACCTATGAAAGGACTTCTGTTTTGACTGAGCTCCTGGGAAGTTTTGGCATCTTAGTGCCCAAGGTCAATAACTGATTTTGACAAAGGAAACTTACCTGGGTGTCAGTTGGTCTAGTCGCTGCATTGCAGTCATTGTCATCCACCACTGACATGTAAGTCCCGATGATGCATTTCACCGCTCTTAGCTGGTATCCCTGTCCACAAGTGACACTGCACTGAGGGGAAGAAATCAAACAGAAAGTATACACAGTCTAGCAAACGTTCTCTTTCCCTAACTTCACACGTAACATTCACAAGAGAAAAAATATTTCCATCCTAGTGGGCCAGAGGACTGGCACTCCCAAGAAATTAGTTAAGAGCAGGTAATTCTACTTTGTTCAAATTACACTGATCAATTATCAAGACATCACATGGAATTATTTCTACCTGCCATAGGAACGATGTCTGTAGTTTAATTCCTTGACTGCAAACCCCTGGAAGGAGGGGAGTACATGTCAATCAAATACCTAGCAGAATGCTGTGCCTAAAATAGGTACTTTGTAAAGTTCTTATTTGACTTCTGAAAAATTTCCCTAAAGAAATACAGTTTGCATCAATATTTCTATACAAGAATGGTCATCATAATATTATTTATAAAAGACAAAATATTAGAAACCACCTAAATAGGGAAGAACCAAAGTCAATTCAATGCACCATAGCAAACAGATCATAAAGGAAATATGTCCACTAAGGCTAACTGTTATATTTAAAAGTTGTTGGTTAAAAAACAGTAAGTAGAGGGAGTGATGTCATGGAAAGGGCAGATAGTAAAGAACTGACCCATTCCCCCTCTCTGAAAAAGCTATCAAACTGGCAGAAAGTGGCAGAATCAAGTTTTCTTTCTTTTTTTTTTTTTTTTTTTTTTAGAATCAAGTTTTCTTAAAGAAGACGGTTCTTCAGAATTTTGGACTCTGTGGGAGAAGGCGAGGGTGGGATGTTTCGAGAGAACAGCATCGAAACATGTATATTATCTAGGGTGAAACAGATCACCAGCCCAGGTGGGATGCATGAGACAAGTGCTCGGGCCTGGTGTACTGAGAAGACCCAGAGGAATCGGGTGGAGAGGGAGGTGGGAGGGGGATCGGGATGGGGAATACTTGTAAATCCATGGCTGATTCATGTCAATGTATGACAAAAACCACTACAATATTGTAAAGTAATTAGCCTCCAACTAATAAAAATAAATGGAAAAAAAAGAGGGTTCTTTAAAAAGATAATAAGATTTATAAACCTTTACCTAGACTGATTAAAAGTAAAACAGAGAAGATGCAAACAATTAAAATCAGAAATGAAAGTGAGAGTACTTCTCCTGACTATAGCAATAAAAAGGGATAGTGAAAGCAGTGTGGACAATTCTATGCCAAAATATTAGCCAATCTAGATGAAACACATGAATTTCCAAACCCATACAAACTATCCAGAAACACACAAATCACATCCAGAAACACACAAATCACAAAATCTGACTTAAGAAGAAACAGAAAAGAAGTAAAAATATTGACTCAGCAATCAAAGATCTCATAATAAAAAAAAGTCTTAAGACCAGAGGACTTCACTGGTAAATTCTACCAAACATTTATAGAAGAATTAAGCACTATTCGGACTTCCCTAGTGGCTCAGACGGTTAAGCGTCTGTCTACAATGCAGGAGACCTGGGTTCAATCCCTGGGTTGGGAAGATCCCCTCAAGAAGGAAATGGCAACCAACTCCAGTATGCTTGCCTAGAAAATCCCATGGACGGAGGAGCCTGGTGTTCATGGGGTCGCAGAGAGTTGGACACGACTAAGTGACTTCACTTTTTTTCACTAAGCACTATTCACAATGGCAAAAAAGTGCAAACAACCCAAATGTCCTTAGAGGGATAAATGGATAAATTACGGTATATGCACACATGGAATACTATGCAGACATAAAAAGGGATGAGGTATAGATGTGTGCCACAGCATGATGAACCTCAAAAACATGCTATGTGAAAGAAGCTGGCAACACAATCAATCATGTATTGTATGATTTCATTTGTATGAAATACTTAGAATAAGTAAACTCGTGGAGCTAGAAAGCAGAATGCTGGCTACAGGGTTGAAGGAGAAATGGGGAATAACAGCTTGATGAGTATTTTAGCATGATATAATGTTTTAGAACTAGACAGAGGTAGAGGTTGCACAACATTCTGAATGTACTAAATGTCACTGATTTGTTTACTTCAAAATGGTTAATTTTGTTACATGAGTTTTACTTCAATTAACAAAATAAGTACAATTCTAATACTAGTTTTTAAAAACATAAGAAAATCATAAATGTATTAACTCTGAAATACAGAGTTAGGAGTATGGCTATCGCCTTTTTGTTAAATTGCTTTTTGCAAAACTTCTCTTATAAACATGAACTATCCTTCAATAATATTAAGGGAAAAACAACAACAACAAAGAATAGTTGGTTGCCGTGAACTGCATGTTTAGTCAAAGGAAGGACAAATCTCTGGCTAGGACTGACATATAGACATATGTCACATATAAGACATATAGACGTATAGACATGGAAAAAAAAAAAAGGCCAGTTAGTTCTAAAAGATGTTATCTTCAAATCTTAACAGTGGCCCTGAGCTGCACTCTCCACCTGTTACTATTCACAAGAGATATGCAGATGTAGGCAAAAAGGAGGCAAGGTATGGAGTGCAGGCAGACTCCACCCATTTACTAAGTGTGATCAAACATGATCAACCATTCTGACCACCAGGGATGCTGTGTTAACAGGGCATATTCAGAAGAGTCCCAATGTGAATGGTAGAAACTGTAAAGATGCAGTAATAAAGCTGCTCTCACTCACTGCACGCGTGCTGGAAATGAAGACATAAGCCAGGGGGCTGAAAAGGCGGTGGCTGTGGTTGGACTGGGTGGAGGGAGAGGCAGTCTTAGAGAGATTACGTAAGTGACAGCAAACAGCTGCTTTGCTTCTCTAGGGAACTTGGAGTGCTACTTAAATAGTACCCAGAACGCTTTTGTTTCTATATTAGGAAAGACTTAATTCTAAGAGTCGGGGCTTCTTAAATGCAAGCCCAAGGGAGATTCTCACTCTCTCCTTTCAGAATAGTTCAAGTGACTGTGAAACCAACAATAGGGACTTGGAAGAGATTCTTTCAAAGAGACAGGATGCCTGCAAACTTTGATCTAATTAATTTTGTTAGAAAAGCCTGACTTATTTTTAAGAGGTGAGCTTAGGAATCATGACACTGGGAGCTAAAACATCCCTTTCAAATCCCAGCCCAGACCCTCCTGCCAAAGACACTGGCGCTGGATCACATTCTGTTACCGACCCACAGCCACATGCAAGTAGATAGCATCAGCCAGGCACAAGGAGATCTGTTGTGAATTTGTTCAAATGTGAGTGTGCTCAAGCTACAGTTTTAACCCAAGGGCGAACGCCCACACGTGGGCCTGGAAAGGGAATGATCAGCTCCAGGAGGGGAACAACAACCCTCAGAAGTGTGGCAGACCAGCTACAGAGTTTCCAGCGCTTGGCGCCACAGAGGTACTGCGCATGCCACATGCTACAGCGGTGAAGTCCCTGCTACTGGAATGTCCCTCTGCAGGCCTGCTCCAGATAAGAAGGAAAGAATGTAGTTAAGAACTTTATCATTCAAAATACCTGTCCCCAGGGACCCGCCTGCCAGGACGCACATTCTGGCTGCTGACAGGTCTGCATGGAGGTCGGTTTGGTCTCAGGGTCACAGGTCCTATCATTTAATCGATCTTCGCCAAACTGACACCAGACCTGGCGGTGCTTATGCCCTTTTCCGCAGGTGACCAAGCACTGTAAGGAAAGGCACAGCTGGTCAGGGTCGTTTCTGAACAACGCACTCTGGTTTTTGCGGATTAGACATTGATTAGCACAGCCAGGTGTGCTCTTTTCCCAGAGCAAATCTCTCTCCTTGCAATCTGTAAACATATCAAGACTTATGCTTTTTGCTCTGTCACTCATTCATTCATTCTGTCTTTAGCCAGGCTCTGGGCCAGTTTCAAGCACAGCATAAACTTCACACAGCATCGAGCTCTGAAATCCTGAAAAACAGCATCCATGGCTTGGTAGCATACGAGTTAAGGGTAGGGAATTTACGAGTCAGATTAACTTGGGTTTTAACCTAATACAATTGACTATGGGTAGTAAGTTAAGTGATCTTCCAGTACTTCAGTTTTCTTGGCTGTACAATGGGAATACAATAGTGCTAATGGCCAGTAATTGTGAAAACTAAATGAGAAAAACCCAAGTGAAGTGCTTAGTTCCTGTTCATTTAGGGAGTCTTAAATATAATAATCATTGTTATCTACATTCATTGTAGACAACTTGAAAAATACAGAAAAACATAAAAGAGAAAATTATAACAAGCCCCAAGTTTCACTATCTACCTAGGGATACTATTATTAAAATATTGCTCTTTTCTTCCTCTTTTAAGTTATGGAACATTGGGATCATACTGAATATTTATTTTGATATTTCCCACCTCTATTTCATTATGTATTTTTGGAAAGATTTGTTACATAACTTGATATGATACTTCATCTAGTATTAGCTATCTAGGTAGAACTTAAATCCAATGCCTTCTTTCATCTTTTTTTTTTTAAACCAAATATGGGATAGAGATTGAAGCTAAGGCTGCTTTTAACATAAACACAAGCACTAGCTTTCCTGTTAATCTGTCCAGGAGTCAGACACTGTTAATCACATGTACTGCTACTTTTCTGCCATTTAGAGACATTAACAGTATTATTTTAAGACTGAGATTTTATTTAATGCTGAAAGTAAACAGTTACTATTGCACTTACCTGAATGAGATAAGGGAATGGATACAGAAGCTGTAGAAATCTCTTTCCCCCGACATTCCTGACTTGGCCCAATGAATAAGACAATTTCTGTTCCCCTGCCATGTGTTCCTCTGAAGGAAGGTGCATTTGAGGTGGGGGGGAACGGGGGACTTGCTCAGAGACAATCTTACTGGGAAATATTAGCACTGTCTATAAAATTGAGAAAGAGCCTTCATCTTCTTTCTCTTGCTGTCCCGGGACCACCTTGCCAAACAATTTGATATGATCAAGTAAGAGACAAACAAAGCATTAACCTGGAACACTCAGCCTGGTCCTTTCTCTTTTTCCCCAAGTTTCCCACTAGCAACTGGATGGGTAATCAAATAGGTCACTTGCTAGGGTTCAATTCTCTCATTTCAAAGATAAGCAATCAGGGAACCTCATTTTTTGTAAACTTCAAATCTAAACCAGTGCAGCTTTATAATTAATAAAGCTCTGATTTCCTTTACAGCAACTTAACCAGGTCTGAAAGACGAGAGAAGGTGAGGGACTGGAACTTCAAAGATCCCCAGTAGAAGCTATTATGGTGGGTGATCCAGCTAAACCCACTGCGATTCTGAGATCACCCATGGACCAGTCATGTCCAGTTAAGACAATCACAGGGTGGGTGGAAGAAGAGCTGTTTCTTCAATGGGAGGTGGGAGAGAGGTGCAGGTGGTTTAACTTTGGACTGACCTGGAGAGGCTCAGAAGTGAGCATCAGAGATGACCTGCTGGGGAATTAACAGCCTTCCCATCTCACCTCTGACCAGTCTCCTGATTTCCACTCTGGACAGGATAACTCACTGCACTTCTGAATGGTGACTTTCTCTTGATGAGTGCATTTGCTGTCATCCAGTACATCATTACGGGTGTTGACACAAATAGCCCTTCTCCTCTGGGTTCCACCATCACAGCTTTTAGAACACTGAAAGGAAAAACAAAATTAAGCCGAAGTGTTGCTAAGTTTCTCATCAAGCATGCTCAAGATACTGGCTAGGCTATCTTGTCTCTTCCAATTCTAAGGAAACAACCAACCAACAAAGCCGGTCAGTTCTACTTGTTCTTTTTAGGGGTATATGTTTATGGTATCAATTTATTTACCAGGTTCATAACAAAGCCAATATTAGCAAATTGGCATAGGACAACAAAATCAGAAGTGGCCTGTGGGATATGAAGAAAGTGTTAGGCTAAGTTGTTCCACCACTTCCAATTTTCCATATGTTATGCCCACACCAGACATTATACATCAACTGTATTACTCTTTTCTGTAGTTTTAATGAAGGCAGGCATTATAAGTTGATCACGGTACTCTTGATGACATTTCCTCAACGCAGCTCTGTAAGGAGCCATCATCAACTAATCAGATTTCACATCCAAGAAGACTCTGAATGAGAACCAACTTACTTCAGTCCAAGCTGAATAGCGCCAGCCTCCAGTGTTACACTCTCCTGAGCATTTTTCCTGATTGCTTGGTTTGGGGTGACTACTGCAAAAGCCGTCATCAACCTTCTCAGTCTTCCCATCGAGCCTGCTGTACTTGGCACAGTAGATGTCTAATGTGCGGTAACCTAAACCACACTGGGCACTACATTCACCCCTGCTGGCCACGTGCCACCTATGCACAAACCATGGGGGAGAAACCAATATTACTGTTAAATATATATGTCTTATCTAGACTCAATTGGTAGAAGAGCTGAATTCTGTTTTTTTCCTTGAATACCATGAACCCCAAACCACAGTCAGTTACTGAAATTCAATTTGAAACCAACATTTCCATGTATTTTTCATCACTGCCAACATACATGAAAGCCACAGAATGACAGAGCTTCTATCTTTGTGAAGATTCCCCCCAATAAAGTCAATGTGAAATTCAAGCAACTAGAAAGAAAAAAAAAAATGGAATTCAACAGAGAAAAAAAAAACAATTTTATATTTAAAAGACTCATGCAACCCAGCATTTTGTTAGTCATGTAGGCTGCTTTTTTTTTTTTTTAGGCTGCTTTTTAACAGAGAACAAACAACTGTCAGAAACATTCCCTGGGAAACTTCTAGGTGGCCACGTGCTGGAAAATGCTGAATGGACATTCTATGAATTAACAAATGAATGGATTACAATTAATTAAATACTTAATTGGAACTATAACTGAATTTCAAGTATCATAAACTTTACCTGGTGAATAAAGATTGTATGGACCATATATATAACTCAATTACAGTATTTTTTAAAGACTAATGTTTTTAGAACAGTTTTAGGTTCCATGACAAAACTGAGAGGAAGGTACAGAGATTTCCCCACACCCCTGCCCCCATACACCCCTGCTCCCACACATGCACAGCCTCCTGATTATCAACACACCCCCAGCAGAGTGTAACATTTGTCACACTGATGGACCGTTGTTGACACATCATTATCACCGAAGTCTACAGTTTTCCTTAAGAGTTCACTCCTGATGCTATATATTCCATGGGTTGGACATATGTATAGTGAAACATGTCCACCATTATAGTATCACATGGACCTAAAAATCCTCTGTGCTCCACCTATCTATCCCTTCCGGCCCCACAATCATTCACTTTTAAAATTAGATTTGAGTCTACAAACTTTTGTAAACTTTGTATCCCTAGCACATATAATAAGCCCTTCTTGGCACACAGGAGGTGCTCAGTATGTACTGATAAATCAAGTGGCTCTTTTAACACTCCAGCAATGGTGGAGAAAAGAAAAAAAAATTACTTGAAATGAATAGAACAGTCTAAATAAATGAGCTTGAGACATGTTACGTTGATCAAATTTAGCAATCCCAAAAGGATGATTTCACTCTTGATCATTAATTTTCTCCAGCTCAGAAACTCGGTGGTTTGTTGAATACCAAAGCCCTAAGAGTTCTCCCTATACTCAGGAAGAAAAGAGGAGCACTGGACACACGCTTATCTCGGAATTTCTCAAAAATGCTCAAAAGTAGGTCAGAGTTGACCCACTTCTACATTTGGCATATAAAGTGGGCTACTGAGATGTTCTGTGAGAGTGACATAGTATTTGGCGGATTTGTTCTAACCGGAAAATGTTATATGGGGATTGTACAACAGTGCTTTATCTCATCCTGTCAAAGTTTAATCTGGGCAAACTCTCACTTCCCTGAGGAAGTGAGCCAAGAAACATGGACCAATTCAACAGAGGCATCTGGAACTTCCATCTGCCCTTTGATTCCTGGTTACCTTCTCTTTGCCCTCATCATCACTTCCCTGTGGAAAGGTTATTTTCCATCCTGGAAAAGGGAGACAGGAATCCTCCTCCCCTCCCCACAAGAACGCACACCAGCAGCTTGGGCTGGAGCAGTGTGCTAGAGTTTCCTTGATGTCCACAGTCCCCGGAATTCGGGCAGAGAATGCGGTCTGTGGAAAGGTCACAGTACTGCCTTAGGAAAGGTCTCAAAATGCTATTACTCACTTCATTTATTCTCACCTGGAAAGTCATCTCACCCTCACCTGTTTTGAATTCATTCATTCATGTCACGTGACAATTTATATTGCAGAAAGGCAAAGTATTTGTTAATAAACGGGAACAGAAAAAAATTGTATTTCTCTGTGATTGTGTGGGGCATTGTGGCATTAAATAACTTGGGAAACTACTGATATAAGTAGGTTCTTCTATTGCAGAACTTCTCAAGGCCCTCAAATCGTTAATCCAAGCTACAAATCTTCACATAGTGGAGGAGACAGTAATTCTTCTCACATACTGGTTTGCTCTGGATCATCTTGCTGAACTAGTGTTCCATAAAAATGTTTTGGGGAAAACTAAGAGTTGGAGCAACCAGTGCAATCCTCTCTACTATTTTTCCATTTTGCACACAGATGGTTGGCAATAATTAGTATAAATCACAATTAATAGCAATTTTCAGGTTGACAGAAGACAGTAATGCTTATTTGAACTTTGTTTCTGCATCTGCATGTTTTTCAGTGAATAACTTTATTCTTCCAACAATCTGTAAACACCAGCAAGATATGCATTTGAATGCTAACAAATGAACATGATCTTCAAGGGAATTCCCAGATGGTCCACTGGTTAGTACTTTGCTCTCACTGCTAAGGGCCTGGGTTCAATTCCTGGTTGAGGAACTAAGATCCCAAAAGCCTTGTAGTGCAGCCAAAAAACAAACATGATCTTCTACTTAATTTAAGATGTGAGCATGTACCTGTCTGGTTATAAGGCTGTGAAAACTAGCAGTAAACTTACCGTTTTTTCTTTTTATTTCTCAATTATTATCCTCAAGGTGTGTCACTTCTACCACAGACACTTGTATCAAAAAGCAAGGCTAAGTTCCTTCACTTCCTCTTCTTTAATCAGCCAGAGGGGCCATCATCATCCAAGCCTGTTCCCTAAGCTAGTTTCCTCCTTTGGTATCAGTAGAGTTTAGGTTTTTAGTTTTTTTAAGCTAGTATTAAAAAAAAAAAAAAGGTGACTTTCCCCAAATGGGGATTTGAGAATAGCACCTTTGATATACCTCTCTCAGACTCTGTTTTCCTTATTTCTGAAGTGGAGATAATACTACTACTTCACCACTGTGCTGTTTGAGGAATTAATGTATTAATTTTATAGGATAGATAAATAAGTAGGATGTTAATTAAGATTATATAACAATTAATATACAAATATTAGGATAATTCGTGCTTTCTCAGTCACTTCAGTTGTGTTTGAATCTTTGTGACCCCATGGACTGTAGCCAACCAGGCTCCATGGTCCATGGAATTTTCCAGGCAAGAATACTGGAGTGGGTTGCCATTTTCCCCTCAAGGGGATCCTCCCAACCCAGGAATCAAAACATAATGTTTAAATATGGTTCTTAGTAAATGGTCAACTCTACTGATGAATGATATTTACAGTACTAATTAATACTAGTTAATTATTATTATTTTCAGTGATAATTTGAAATAAGGCTAATCTTATATCATCTTTCCCAATTTAATGAGGCTAAATCAAGCAATCTATTTACCAACTCAATGTTTTTTCCCTGTTTTAGTGATTAATGCAGTTCAGCAATTAGCTAATTATTTTTTGAAAAGACTTTAAGTCTAATTTAACTAATTTAACTCCACTGACTGAAGCAATGGGTTTATATGGACATAACTCAAAACAAATTAATACTGCCTAAAGAGTAATACTGCCAGACATGACTAGCTAATCACAGCACTCCTCTCTTCTCTCAGAGCCTTGAGGGTACTTAATATCTTTACTCCAGCCCTAGGAGCTGACAATACCACTTGATAGGATTTGGCATGGTGACACAGAACCTGAAAAATATCTGTGTTCATTTTGCTATTTATGAATGATGAGACCTTAACAATTTCCCAAACTATTCCCTGCTGGTAATTTCTTCTGTGAAAGGAGGACAAGCACCAGCTTATCTTACCTGCATTTAACTGACATGTAGACTATACAATGCAACCCCCAGGTTGGTGAACATTCAAACATGACATGGTCAATTGCAGGAAAATGGAAAAGCTTTATAATTCTCTACTCACTCACCATTTGCTGCCTCAAATTTCATACTTTTCTTAAATATTGAACTGTCTGCATGAAAGTGAAAAGTTAAGTCGCTCAGTTGTGTCCGACTCTCTGTGACCCTACGGACTGTAGCCTACCACACTCCTCCGTCCGTGGGATTTACTAGGCAAGAATACTGGAGTGGGTTGCCATCTGTATATAAATTTTCCTCTAGTTCTTTCCATGAATACCTTAGTGCACTACAACTTTCATGTATATAAAACTTCTTATACTGGTGATAAACATTCTGGGTGGATACTAACTATTAAACGTACTTTGATGGGTGAGGTCTCCTGTTCTGTAGTTTTTCAAACAGAAAAAAAAAAAAAAAACCTTCAAAAAAAAACAACAAAAAACACAAACTTTTGCATTCAGTGTAACTCAGCCATAATAATACCTATGAAGCAAGTTGTGAGGGTCCAATGAGAACTTTCTTGGGCAGCTGCCATACTGTATTAGCTATTTTTTTAATTCTTAGAAGAAGAACAAGAAATCTGCAGGTATATGCTTAGATAATCAGTTTCAGGGGGATGGAAAATTGACTAAAGCTTATTTCACTGAAACACAAGGAAGAGGCCTAAAGACTAATATCCCACCTGCTCCTTGCAAAACCTTCACAACTCAGTGAGAAAGACCATGAGAGAACACTGGCCTCACCTCAGGTCACAGTCTGCGCCACAAGGCTCAGTAATGGGTGCCGGCTGAGGCAGTCGATCACATCTTTGATCAGAAACCGTAAGCTGATCAGATTCCCTGGTGCAAACAGGTTTTCGTTTCCGCTCCCCTAAGCAAGGAGGAAAAAATATTTTTCAGACAAAGTAGCCTATTCCATCAACTATTTATACTAGAGACTGGCAAATGTTTTCTGTAAAGGGTTAGACAGTCAATATATTTGGGTTTGTGGGCCATATGATCTCCATTGCAACTACTAAACTCTTGTTATAGGACATAAGCAGCCACTTACAGGTGTAAAAAGTTGTGTTCCAATAAAACTTTATAAAAGCAAGAAGTGGTTGAATTTGACCCATTGGCTGTAGTTTGCCAACTCATAAATTAGACAAAAGGAAACCAGATAAATTGCATATAATATGACTACTAAATTTATGTCTCTGGAAAGTCAATTTGGGAGAGCTGATTTTGCTTGGCTTCACACATGATGAGGAAACCAAACATGTCCTAAATACCTTAAACAGCTCAACTTGCCAGCCCAAAGTGACCATATAGAGGTAGAGAAAGATTAGGAAATGGATGCAGATAGAAAAATGTATGGATTACATGCATTTGGCTGCCTCCACAAAAAAGAAAGAAATAAAGAATTAAAAAACACATCAAATCCCCCGAACTCAACCTAAAAGTAGATACCTTGGCAGGGTTTGCTGCATGCTTGCCAGGGTCCATGACTGTTCCAGTAAAACTGTTGGGGTTTGTCTTCAATTGGAATATTGAAAGAATAGCGCACATCGGGGTTGTATAACTTTCCCACCGACAACACCTGGAATGCACAGAGAAAATGGAGAGGATGGATGTGGGCATGCCAATTCAAGGAACTAGAAAAGGGGCATGGGCTCATGGCCAAGTTTTTACCTGAAGCAGAAGTTCTTGTTCAATGCGACCTGTGGAGTTGATTCTTTCCACAACATTGTCGGACCCACTGTATTCTATCACAGCATTCCCAACACGGATTTCCCTTTTAGACATCGTGACGACAAAGTCTCCATTGAGCAAGAATTCACCTTTACTGCTTGATAAAGCTGGTGGTGAGAAAAAAGAAATTATTGATTTGCTGCCATTTTTCTGTTTGCAAAATGAAAGAACACACTGATAGGCAGATAAAGTGTGAAGAATGTGGACTTTGCAGTCAGACACATACAGACTGAAATCTGAGCTTTGCCACTTCCCAAGTACATGGCCTTGGGACATCACTTTCCTACTCTTGGTCTTGATTTCTTTATCTCTAAAGTGGAGATAAAGACACCCACCCTTCATGGTGCCTTTGAAAATTAGCTGAGATATAATACAAGAGTGCTAATTAGACTGGGGTTTGTGATACAAGCCCTGCAGTTACAGGGTTACAGATGCAACTAATGAATGTGGTTACCAGAGGAGAAGTGGTGGGGGTGGGCAGGGGTAGGGCAAAAAGAGTAAGGGGATCAACTGGATGGTGATGGATGGAAACTAAGTTTTCTGTAGTGAGTATGCTGTAGTGTACACACAAGTAGAAATATAATGTTGTACATGTGAAACTTACATAATGTTAGAAGCCAACATTGTGAAAGTCGTTCAGTCGTGTCCGCCTCTTTACGACCCCATGGACTGTAGTTCATGGAATTCTCCAGGTCAGAATACTGGAGTGAGTAGCCTTTCTCTTCTCCAGGGGATCTTCCCAACCCAGGGACTGAACCCAGGTCTCCCACATTGCAGGTGGATTCTTTACCAGCTGAGCCACAAGGGAAGCCTAAGAATATTGGAGTGGGTAGCCTATCTCTTATCCAACAGATTTTCCTGACCCAAGAATCGAACTGGGGTCTCCTGCACTGCAAGCAGATTCTTTACCAACTTAACTATCAGGCAAGATCTCAAAAGCAAATACAAATCACTTACAGGTGAAGAAACTCATCTCAATCTGTTTGTCAAAAGTAGCATTTCAAGAATACTTTGCAGAGAGAAATCAAATCTAGCCTTGTCTTAGCCCATTCCTAACAAAATCCATTTACCCAACTAAATTTAATCCAATCTTAGAAAATCCTGATCACGTGTAACTCTTTGCCTATACTTCAAGTTCAGTTCAGTCGCTCAGTCGTGGGCGACTCTTTGAGACCCCATGAATCACAGTACGCCAGGCCTCTCTGTCCATCAGCAACTCCCGGAATCCACCCAAACCCATGTCCATCAAGTCGGTGATGCCATCCAACCATCTCATCCTCTGTTGTCCCCTTCTCCTCCTGCCCTCAATCTTTCCCAGCATCAGGGTCTTTTCAAATGAGTGAGCCCTTTGCATCAGGTGGCCAAAGTACTGGAGTTTCAGCTTCAACACCAGCCCTTCCAATGAACACCCAGGACTGATCTCCTTTAGGATGGACTGGTTGGATCTCCTTGCAGTCTAAGAGACTCTCAAGAGTCTTCTCTAACACCACAGTTCAAAAGCATCAATTCTTCGGCATTCAGCTTTCTTTATAGTCCAACTCTCACATCCATACATGACCACTGGAAAAACCATAGCCTTGACTAGATGGACCTTTGTTGGCAAAGTAATGTCTCTGCTTTTTAATATGCTATCTAGGTTGGTCATAACTTTCCTTCCAAGGAGCAAGCATCTTTTAATTTCACGGCTGCAATCACCATCCACAGTGATTTTGGAGCCCAGAAAAATAAAGTCAGCCACTGTTTCCCCATCTATTTGCCATGAAGTGATGAGACTGGATGCCATGATCTTAGTTTTCTCACACCAAAAAGCTTAAACCACTTTCAATACCAGATATCAATTTTGTCCTGAACATTGTTCAGATAATATGAGCCTGAAATTTATTCTGGCCTGATTATTTTGTCTTTTTGAATATTTATGAGTATTTAATTTCCTTTAAGTCAATTAAATAGAGCTCTTTTATGAATTAACTTTAGGCAATATCACACATCTATAACACACATATAGACGCATATGAACACATAAATACAGAGACCTCATAGTTCCTGTTCCAGAATTTCAGCCATGATCTTGAGAACCCAAACTATTTTTCCAAAATTACCTCAATTTAAAAAAAGAAAGCATATTATTTAAACATATATTATTAATGAAACGAACATTTATAAAATTGGTTCCTACCCAAATAACTCTTTCTATTTCATTCAATAGTTGAACCTGTTGAATCTTTGTTAGTCCTGTTTTGACAGATGTTGAAATTAAAAATCCATAACCACTATGATGCTCAAATATCACTTCTTTGGCAAGACCCATAGAGGTAGTCAGCCTCTAATATGGCCCCAGTGATCCTTGCTGTCTATATCCACACCTTGTGCTGTCTCCTCCCACACTGAGTTGTACTGACTATATAATCACTAGGACACTGTGATGTCCAAGGCTAGGTCTAAGTCATTAGACCACTGCTCTTCCTGAATCTCTGGCTTTGGGAGAAGCCAGCTGCTGAGTTGCTCAGATACTCAAGCAGCTCCACCGAGAAGACTTCTGCAAAAGGCAGCAAGGAACCAAAGCCTTCTGCCAAGAGCAATTAACTGAAGCATCCAGTAAGTGGACCTGCTGGCCCCAGTTAAGCTTTCAGATAGAATCACAACCCTAACTGAAATCTTCACAGCCACTTCAGGAGAGACCTCAAGCCAGAAACACCCAGCTATGCTGCTCCCAGATTGCTGACACATGGAAACTTGTATACTGTTTACACTTGTTATTCTAAGTCACTAGATCATGAGATAATTTGTTGTATGGTAAAGCCTACCTGGATCATTCTTTTTAAACCTTCAAATCCCTTCCATCCGAACTTTTTATCCAATTCCTAGCTTAATTTTTCTCCATAGCACTTTGTTTACGCTCTCTCTACTCTCCCAGAAAAAGAATGTAAGCAAGGATTTTTGGACTGTTTTGTTCACAGTTATATCTCAGCTTCTGAAAGAACACATGGTAGATGCTCAAAAAATAGGTTTTTTTTGGGGGGGGGAGGGAGAATGAATGAATCTTACTGCAAATACTGCAAAAGATGAAATAATCAGTGAAGCTGAAAAAGTAATGTTAGAGAACAGCTTGTGTCAAGTGCCAAAACACCGGCCAACTGAGAACATGACAGAGTTAGACCAGTCAGACATTTAAGAAAAGGAAAGAAAATGGACAAAGAAGATGAGATGACAGCTGCTTCAGAAGGAATAATTTAGTTCTCCAAATGTCAAGAGAGATTGTTGGGAAAGTAAATAAAAAAAAATCTCAGGAAGCTTTTTAAAAAATGACTCCTTTTCAGATTTTACTGTTGAGCTCAAACTTTAACCAAAGAATGTACCATTCTGCTGTCATATAACTTGACTAAAAAACTTAGGCAAAAATATTTATCCATTGACATATTCTCCATTCTAAAAACCTGAGCATCAATTCCAGAAAAATAAACGACCCAATCAAAAAACGGGCCAAAGATCTAAACAGACATTTCTCCAAAGAAGACATACAGATGGCTAACAAACACATGAAAAGATGCTCAACATCACTCATTATCAGAGAAATACAAATCAAAACCTCAATGAGGTACCATTACACACCAGTCAGAATGGCTGCTATCCAAAAGTCTACACGCAATAAATGCTGGAGAGGGTGTGGAGAAAAGGGAACCCTCTTACACTGTTGGTAGGAATGCAAACTAGTACAGCCACTATGGAGAACAGTGTGGAGATTCCTTAAAAAACTGGAAATAGAACTGCCATATGACCCAGCAATCCCACTCCTGGGCATACACACCGAGGAAACCAGATCTGAAAGAGACACTGTATCCCAATGTTCATCGCAGCACTGTTTATAATAGCCAGGACATGGAAGCAACCTAGATGCCCATCAGCAGACGAATGGATAAAGAAGCTGTGGTACATATACACAATGGAACATTACTCAGCCATTAAAAATAATACATTTGAATCAGTTCTAATGAGGTGGATGAAACTGGAGCCCATTATACAGAGTGAAGTAAGCCAGAAAGATAAAGACCAATACAGTATACTAACACATATGTATGGAATTTAGAAAGATGGTAGCAATAACCTATATGCAAGACAGAAAAAGAGACACAGATGTATAGAACAGACTTTTGGACTCTATGGGAGAAGGCGAGGGTGGGATGATCTGAGAGAACAGCATCGAAACATGTATATTATCAAGTGTGAAACAGATCGCCAGTCCAGGTTGGATGCATGAGACAAGTGCTCGGGGCTGGTGCTCTGGGATGACCCAGAGGGATGGGATGGGGAGGGAGGTGGGAGAGGGGTTCAGGATGGGGAACACATGTATATCATGACTGATTCATGTCCATGTATGGCAAAAACCACTACAATATTGTAAAGTAATTAGCCTCCAACTAATAAAAATAAATGAAAATAAAATAAAATAAAAACCTGAGCATGATGAAAATCAAAATATAGTTTTGTTGAACATAAGAAAAAATAAAATTTATTTTCATACTTTTTGATTAATTTTTCAAGACAAAATCCCAATTATATCATGACAAAAATCAAATAATATCCCAATCATATTTTCTCCCTAGTAGTTATTAGCTCAGTTGGTAAAGAATCTTCCTGCAGTGTAGGAGACCTGGGTCGATCCCAGGGTCAGAAAGATCCCCTGGAGAAGGAAATGGCAACCCACTCCAGTAGTCGTGCCTGGAGAATTCCAAGGACAGAGGATCCTGGTGGGCTACAGTCCATGGGATTGCAAAGAGTTGGAGACGACTGTGCAACTAACTTTCACTTTCAGTTACTATAAAAATTTTTAAGTACCACTTTTTTTTTCCAGTACAACTGCTCTTTCAATAATGAAGTATTCCATGTTTTGAGCCTGACACGTAACAAGTACTCAAGAAAGCAGAACTACAGAACATCTGAGCTCTGAACAAAATATTAGAATGAGGCCCCTTCTCTTTTGTAAGTTGTACACAATTAGCATATCTCAGCAGGGAGGGAACCCTTAAAACACACAGGTCATGTAAATATTTAGGTGAATAAAAGGAAAGTGGAAACTTCACTCAGAGTTGGCAAATAGGATTCTTCCCAGACACCAATGTTAATCATTTGGTACTAGTCACTCAAGAAACTATGGAGAACAGGATTTCTTTTCAGCACCATGTCTCAGCATCTTAAGTGACATCTGTCTTGGTTCTGGGATGGGAAGAAGCCAAGTTATCCCAGGTACCTGCCACATCCTAACCTGTCTTTCACCATGCAGACCAGAAGCAATGCATATGCAGAAGAGGTTGAGAGGATTTAGGGAAATTAGATATCGAACTCTTAAGTGGAAATGAATGAAGGCTGTGATGTAGCTCTGAATAGACTCTGTGCCTCAGTGGCAGCAGGGTGCTTGTTTTTGTAGACATGGGAACCTCACAGAGTTCACCCAACTGGGCACTATACGGATGCAAAGACTATTCTTTGCAGGCTCATGAATGAACTGCATCAAATTTAGTCCCTAAAGCAGTGCTTCACCTACCAGAATTTCTACCCTTATAAGCCTTTTCTTGGCCCTGAGGGAACAGTAAGATGCCTTCACTCGAAATGGTTGGGAAGACAGTGGTGACACAGGAAACAAAGCCTTTAAAAACATAATCTTTTAAAAAGGCAATCCAAGATCTTGGTTTCTTTTTGATTCAAAATCATTTGATCGTCCCTACTACCAACAGAATGTTGTTCAAACTCCTTAGCATCACTCTCTTATCTTGACCTATTCTTCCAACCTCACCATTCACTCCCACTGATAAACCCTGACTTCCAGTCATGTTCATCCCCAGGTCAGCTATACATTTTTCTATGTGGAGGCAATAAACTGAAGTGGTTAAAGGTATAATATCTGAAATCAGACTCATAAGGATTTTAATTCATCCCACTTTGCTTGTGTGACCTCGGGGAAGTTTCTCAACCTCTCTAAGCCTCAGTTTCTTCCTCTGGATAACGGCTTTCTTATAAAGTGAAAATGAAAGTGTTAGTCACTCAGTCCTGTTGGAATCTTTGCAACCCCACGGACTGTAGCCTACCAGGCCCCTTTGTCCATGGAATTCTCCAGGCAAGAATACTGGAATGGGTAGCCATTTCCTTCTCCAGGGGATCTTCCCGACCCAGGGATCGAACCCGGGTTTCCCACGTTGCAGGCAGATTCTTTCCTGTCTGAGCCACCAGGGAAGCCCAGCTTTCTTATAGAATTGTTGTAAATATTGAACAAGATAATGCATATAGGCTTTGGTAGCTGGCAGATCAAAATGCCTTCAAATGCACTGTCTTCTCATCACACTTTTACAGATGCTTAATTAATAGATAAGAAAAGCATGACTTAAATATTATTAAAATGTTTTCTGAGGCCAGGTGACTTCTAATCACGGAAATCTATCTCCAGAGCCTGTCAACCACCAGCTTTTTTCAAGAAGAAGGCCAACAAATGTCCATGAAATCAGTGAATGATTTCAGGCATTCTTTACCTTATGTGCAAATTGAAAGCAAATATCTTTAGCTATAGATTTTCTTAAAAAAATTAAGTTGTTGATTTTGCTAGATTGCATGAGCCTCCTTAAGTAAAGTCAAAAGGCGCTTTGTAAAAGCCTAAGAAAGATCCCGGCCCATAGTAGGTGCTCAATTAATGATGCTGAAAGAACGAGTGACAGATTGAACCCGATATTTGTGACAAGAAGAACAGAGAGCTTTCAGCCAAATAACTGTCCTCCTGTCAGTATAAACCTCTGACAACCTCGCCTCCCGCAGCTCCTGCAGCACGAGGCCCACCAGTCACGCAAGACGCAGGTCTCAGTGGGTCACCGGTTAGCGATGAGGTGGTTCTGTGGCGCCTCGGGCCTCCCAAGGCTGCCTCCTGAGGCGGGCACTCGCATGGCAGTGGCAGGATGTGCTGCCAGCAAAACCACCCAGTGCTTTCAAGCGGAGTCGAAGGCTAGCTACCTAGCTGATGCTTCGATGAAAAGGGGGAAATGAGATGTCACAAGGCCGGTTCTGTAAATTAAGCGATAATCCAGTTCTGTCTGTATTCAAAGGGCAATCATCTATCCTAGGTTAATTCTGGGGACCCTTTCCCACATCTCCAGGCTTCCTCGCATGCTTGTGCTGACTTGGGGGCATTTCACCCTTCACTGCATGCTCTTTATCCCAGCAAATGGTGAGTAGGAAAGGAGATAGGAGTCATCAAGTGAAATGGAGTTCCTGCTTTATCTCCAACTGAATCGATTCCTGTCTTCTCGCTGACACCATTCATCAAAGGTTAGTATCCTGGAGACAAATAAACACCATGGAAATGACTCCTTTTTTCTCCTAAAGAAATACGAAGATGACAGCACTGGGTGCAACTTGGCTTTAACCCAACTGGAGGGAGGGGTCTATGTTGAAAGGACGACCTTTGACACGGAGGCTTTCTGCTTCGGTACCTTGTGAAACAAATAGTTTCCTGAAAACAACCATCTACTGCCCCACCTCCCACTAATGCGATTAGGGAGCTAATTTCCTGGGTTGGTTTCCCCCCCATTTCACCCATCAGAGCTGGGCGGCTACAAAGGCCCTGTCTCCTGGAAATTGCTTCTTCACCAACACATGCAAAAAGAGTATGGCTTGACTGACCTTAAAGAAAAATATGAGGGATAAGGATGATGATTGCTTAGCAACGAAACAGCTGGGGCTGGACTCCAGCAAGACTCAATTGGGGGCTTTAAAATCTTCTTAGAGCATTTGCTGTGCCTTCCTTCAAACCGAGAATAAACATTTACACACGCCAGATTTGGTAACAACATCATACTCTTCCTAACTTGTTAAGAAACCACAGTAAGGTTCAAAGGCTCTGAGGTCTTAACCTTCACACTTGGTGAACTGTGACGTGCCATCTTTGCTTGCACTTTTCATTTGCTTCCAAAGAGACGTTCTTTGACCAACAGGTAACTTTCCCGTAATATTCCATTAAAGAGCCATGACTACTTCAAACTGCCCGTCCCAGATGACAAAGCTTCTTTAATTTTGCTTTCATTCTTTACAAGGAGATTAAGAAACCTCTAGTGAGACATAAAAGGATATCAGAAGGTCCTCCCTAATTTAGGTGCCCAACCTGGTTGATGAATTGAACTAAGGCCACTGCTTGAAAGGATATTTTTCCCCAGAAGGAGAAGAACACTGGAGAATCCTTTTCCTTTTTGAGGAGAAGAAAGGAATGGCTCAACATGGCATTTGGCTCTCAGGAAATTAACCAATAAAGGGGGCTGCATGCAATGCTGCTGGATTTAATTAGGAAGTAGTAAGACCACAGCAGTCACAGGCTCTAATTTATAACCCAGTCCACGAAGAAAAATGCCTGACCCATTTTGTACGGTGGTTGAAGGAAAAATGTGGGATTCCCCAAAAATAATTTGAAAAGAATCCCCAAGAACTTTGTTAACTGTTTTAAAAGGCACCACTCCTTTGAGTGTTTAGGATGTGGAAAAGGTGATGTGACCACTGAGAACTGATTCCAAGAAAGATTTAACAGTCTTTCCTAAAAGAAGTGGAGGAGGAAATGGCAACCCACTCCAGTATTCTTGCCTGGAGAATCCCATAGACAGGGGAACCTGTTTTGACTTCAGTCCATAGGGTTGCACAGAGTTGGACATGACTAAAGCAACTTAGCATGCATGGTTAAAAGAAGGAGGGCTTCCCTGCTGGCTCAGTGGTAAAGAATCTCCCTGCCAGTGCAGGAGACATGGGTTTGATCCCTAATTCGGGAAGATCCCATATGCTGCAGAGCAACTAAACCTGTGAGCCACAACTATAGAGCCTGTGCTCCACAGCCCAGGAGGCACAACTACTGACCCACGTGCCACAACAACCGAAGCCCTTGTGCCTGAGCCTATGTTCTGCAACAAGAAGAAGCCACTGCAATAAGAAGCCTATTCACCCTAACTAGTAGCCCCCCACTCTCAGCAACTACAGAAGAGTCCTTACAGCAATAAAGACCCAGCACAGCCAAAAATAAAGAAAGAAATAAATTATAAACAAATAAAAGAAGGAAGATTCTATATATTTCCATCATAATTTCATCCCCATTAATGGTAGGTACTCAGTACAGATGGTGTGAATGATGATTATTCAATAACTCAGCCATCACATACTCAGTTCATATTATGTAAAGGCTTTAGATCTTGAGCTAAAGATACAAAATCACAGCTTCTGATCCTAAAACACCAGTGGTCACATAAATATATAAGAAAGAAGTCTCAGCTGAGTTGATAGTGACTCCATTCTTTCAGCTGCTCAGGTCAAAACTGTGGAGTCACCCTTGAACCTTCTCTTTCTCTCACATACCATATTCAATCCACCCACTAGATTATTTCAATAACTTCCTAACCAGTCTTTCTGTTTCTACCCTGTGTACCCTTCCCCCTGGCCACCCCCCCATTCTGAATGTAACAAGTAGGGTACTCTTTCGAAAATATAAATACGACTATATCATGCTAGTCCGTGGTTCAAAATATCCAGTAGCTACCCTTGTCTCTTACAATTCAAGTTCTTTCAACAGTTATATGGCCTTCTCTGATTTAGTCCTGATACGTGTTTAAATTCATCTAGGACTCTCCTCTGTGCTTACACAGCTCCAGCCACACTGGCTTCCCTCTATCTTTGGAACAAACCAGACGCATTACTCTTTTAAGGGTTTCACACTGGTTATTCCCTCTGCCTAGAATGCTCTTCCCCAGATATCTGTTATCGCTTGCTACAATTCAAGTATTTTCAATTCTACTGTTCCTGCTCTACCCTCAGTATCCCGATTTCCTCTATTTTCTAATTTTACTTATGACCTTCTAACAGAATATAGTTTGCTTATCTATTAAGTTATTGTTTATCATCTATCTCTTCCCACTAAAAAGTAAGTTCTAAGGAAAGAGAGATTTTTATTTGTTAATGTTTTTGTTCAGTTTGTTTATCATGCCTAGAACAGAGAGAGCCTGGCACATATTAAATAAGTGGCTGACTGAATGAATAATGAGACACTGCAGAAAATGCTACAACAGAGGAATTTGTTGTAGAGCCTCTATAGAGGATGTATTCAAGATGGATAAGTAGAGTCCCTGCCTGGGCATTATAAGAAAGTCCATTCATTCATTTCTTTTAAAAATTGGCAGCCCAGCAAGACTGCCCTGATTTCTTCTAGATTTAAGTGCAACTCCTGCTGTTTTTCATAGCTAAGAAGAGTCTGGTGGTGCTAAGTGACTAGCTCAATCCTTTTCTGTCATTATCCCAGTCCCCATGTCCTTTTTTTAAATTAAAAATGATTGGGTGAATTTCCTAATCATTTATGGAAGTTTACAAAATAATAAATTGAAGTGGAACTGGGATGAGCCACCAACTGAAAAAAAAAAAAAATGAACACAGAGTTCCTGGTGAGTTGTGGTTAGAAAACAGGAATAAATTTGAATTAATCATGATCCGGTCCATGGTGAGAGAAGGATGGAGAACCTACAGAATAGCAAGATGGGCCATGTTAGTAATGACCTAAGAAAAATATTGCTAGCATACAACTTTTTGGAATGATCAGGCATAATGAAATATTGAATAAATCCACCTGTGATCTGCTATTGGTTAAGTTAAGTAACAACTTTATGAAAACACTGGCATGTCTGTTACTCAAAGGACAGATTTCTTTTTTAATGACTCAAAGATAGCAATGATTTTATGCTAAACTTAAAAGGCTAGTGCTTTCAAAATTTGATTTGGAGCATTTCTATTTTCTAAGATCCAGAATCAATTCCTTGATATTGACTAGTGTAACTACATGACTCTTAAATCAACATACTGAGGGTATAATGTATGAAGGAGAAATAAAATAATGAGTTTCAAAATCAATGTCTTTTATGAAAATACATTAAATCTGAAAGCTCTCTACATGCTATAGGGAAAAGGAACCAGAATTCCTACAAAAGGCAGGGGCACCCATCTCACCTAAGTAGTTATCATCCTCTGATTTCCCTGAGAAACTGTGCTGCCGCACATCGATATTGGTAGCACCAGCTGGAATTAGTACCACAACGTTGTAACCTGAAAAGAATTGAGCAGAAATTGAGCATTCCACAGACTGGTTCATTTTCTCTAAGCATGGTGTAAAGGGTGGTGACAAAGGAATATATCAGAATTCTCACTGTTAGGTGTCTTATAGCCAGATGGGTAATATACCTTAACAAGACTGATTTTATGTTTTACACAAATACTTTTATATATTACATGTGGTTAATAATGTTAACAGTTTGACTATTTTTCTTCTCACAGTTCTTAGGAACAAATTCTTACCATAATGTACTGTGTTAAATGTTCCTGCCACTGTTTTGCACGAAGAATTATCGCCACCACAAACCCCACATTTATCTCTCCGGGCTTTTGAGTTTAAAACATGATCGCATCCAGCTTGCTTTTAAAAAGAAAACAGTTGAAATACATGGTAAGTATTAGAGAGGTTATAAATTCTTTGGTAATGTGTTTCTTTGAAAAAGGGGCATTCAAAATGACAAGAAATTAAAGTCTTTGTAAACTTTTAAGCGTGGTGAACTCAAATAGTCTTTATCCTTGCTATAGGAAAAATGTGGTCCTTGGACCAGCAGTCATGGGCATCCCAAATGATGTTGGGGATGCAGAATCTGAGGCCCCACCCAGATTCACTGAGTCAGAGTATATTTCCTGGCATGTAAATAAGATTTTTGGTGCTTCAATTAGAAATTAAAGTTTGAGAAGCACTGGCCTACAAGTAAGTAAAGTAAATGAGAAAAACAGCTCAGGAATGGGAAAAAAAAAATTAAGGAGTGGCTGAGGGCTATCCCATTAAACAGCTCACACCCCATCTTAAGGTAGCAGTCGCTGTCTAATCCAGGATACTGCTGCCAGGCAGAAACAGGAGGCTAGTGTTGACATTTCTCAATTTTCCAAGATCTTGAAAACTTGATTTCATGTGAAATCCCCTATGTTTAAACACTGGCTATGAATGGAGGACTAAAGCATGACTGCAGGCTGCCAGGTTGAGGCCTCAGCTTCCAAGCGGCCTCTTCACTGTCTTCCTACCTTAACACAATGCAGCAGAGCAGACTAGAGTCTGAAAACGTCAGTGGCAACCACCAGAAGACCAGGAGGACAGAGTTCACATTCTCATCTATTTTGCTCCTTCGAATGAACCAGTCTCTGAGGAGAAACTCCATGTTTTGCTCTAGCATGAAGTGACAAGGAAGTCCTCACTATAGCTGTGGTCAGGAGTTGGGTGAAGTTCAGAGACTCTTTTATCAAATCCTACCAATGAGGAGCTTCAATGTGCTCTGGACTGCTTGCAAGGAACAAATGCATCATCCTAGAGCCTGGCTGTGTAAGAAATGATTTCTGACTAATGAGAACAGGAAAATAGTGCCAAACTATTTTTTTCAAGAAATCAGTGCTTTGATGCTTTACTATCTGCCAGAAGTGTTATTCAATTTCTAAAACTTGCTGTCAGGAAGCTTTGGGGTTTAACCTTATGCACAATGGTTAAGGTATAGAAGTTGTGTATAGTGTCGATTATAATTTCCTCACAGGGAAGTTTCTTGCAGGCCCCCACAGAAGAGTGTGGTTCTCAAACTTTGGCATGCATCAGAATCACGTAGTGCTGGGAGGGATAAATTAGGAGTTTGGGATTAACAGATATACAGTACTGTATATAAAATACATAATCAACAAGGACCTACTATATAGCCCAAGCACAAGGAACTACACTCAATGTTTTGTAACAACCAATAAGAGAGAAGGAAGGATATATATATATATACATACACACACAGATAAATATAATTGAATCGCTGCACTGTACACCTGAAACTCGTATAACATTGTAAATCAATTACAGTGCAATTTAAAAAATCAAATAAAATAAAACAAAGAAAAAAAGAGAATCAGATGGTGCTCAAGCTGGTCTGAGGACCCCACTTTAGGAACCACTGCCCTGGAGATAATGCACAGACACAAGCAGCTGCTATTGTATCGAGGAAGCTACACATCGCAGCTTGGTAGCAGGACAACACAGTGAAGAGCGCGCCATCTGGGACTCACCCGGCACAGGCCTTGGACACAGATGTCATTGGTGTCCTGGCCACACGGCGTTCCATCTATCACTCTGTCACGGAGCTGATAGTAGGCTGTGCTCCCTGCCACCCTGCAGAACAGCTTGCAGCGGTCCTTCATCAAAACTAGACAGGAGAAACACCACACGACGTGACTTTCGTGCCTGGACCCTGTGCCAGCCTGCAGCCGTGGGCACCTCCCCAGATGAACTTACTTCCACTGTACTTTGGGACCCAGCGCACATTCGGATGCAGACCATTGATGTTGAAATGCTTTCCGTCAAAGTGAGCACACTGTTCGTCTCGGAAGTCTCGCTTCTGCTTGGGACACGGCTCTGTGTTGCAGGACTTAAATTTCATTCTGCGCCCTACACAATACTTGCCACCATTTTTGGGCCTGATGAAAGGTAAAGAACACACAGGCTGTATTATACTATATTTCTGTAATGTATTATAATGTTTTATGTTATAATGTGGCTTCCTGTCTTGGAGGGAGGCAAATGTGAAGTGCTAAGGACAAGGGCTCTGGGGGACTGGGTTTGTATTCTGCCTTCAACATCAGTAAGTGTATAATCCTGGGCAAGTCACTGAATGTCTGCAAGCCTCAACACTTCCATGTTCAGAATGGGAAAGTACCATTCTGATAAGGTAAGGCAGTTTTGAGGATAAAATGAGAGAGCATCTAACTTAAAGTTTGAAATATAAAACCTGGGGTCTATCAGGTCATGTTCTGTCCTCCATGCCCTGAACATCCACACTCCTTTAATGATACAGAAGAAGAAAAGGTACAAATGAGTACTTGGAATGTTCCTGTCTACCTCTGTACCATGGTATTCTCATGGGTGACCATCCTAAAATTTGCCCCATTCCATTTCCATTTATTTCTTTCCCTCTTCTCTCTTTCTCTCTCTCCCTGCATGACTATTGTTTTTTGTTTTGTTTTACAAATAAGATGGAATAGGATGTGCTCATATTTTGACTAAACTTAATAGGAGAAGCAGGAGAGAGTGTACTGGTTTCATTAACTTGTGTGTGACAAGAGTATGGAGGATGCCTTGCAAAGAACCACAGAACAATTTAATCTCAGCATGCAACCCCGCTCATGGATTTTCCAGATGTGACCCAGAGAGTAAATTATATAACCCATCTCCCAACGGTCAACAGCTTGCCAAGTGCATCACAGAAACGGGAAGATCACAGAATCAGAGGAAATCAGACTCACCCACCCACAGCTAGAGCAGCCTGGATATGTAGCTGCTCGAAGGCACCTCTCAAACTGAAAGATTTCTACCTTTTGTCTTTAGAATAAATCTTTCAGAGTAATTCAGACAACAAGAAGTGGTTTGTTTTTTTTTTTCCCTTTGTTTTCTTTTGTTAAACTAGGACTTGGGAAATGGGAACTCTATCCATGACCATAAAATACAGAATCAAGGGCAGTCTAGCAGAGCTGGTAAAGCTCCAGAGTTGGATCTGGTTCCCCGTCGTGGCCCCAGCCTCACTCTGAGACTAGAGACAACGTTCCAGCCTCCCACAGATTCGGTTTTCCTCTTCTCTAAAATGAGTGCACACAGCAGATGCCTAAAAATGTTAGCAACTATGACGTCATATTTCAGCACAACCCAACCCAATCTGATCCAGTTTGTTTTGAGTACTGCATCCGAGCTATGATGTACGGGTGAGTCAGGTCTCACTGGTATTGCTGAGTGCCTGAGTCTCAGCAAGGGCTTCCTGTGTATGATGCTCTTATAAACATGTTCCCTCCACTGTGCAGAGGGAGGTAAGAGTGTGGGCTTTGCAGTCACAAGCTGGGTAACTGTGTGTGAGCTACCTGGCCTCTGTGAGCTTCGTTCTGCCCAAGTAAACACAGATGATACCGTTCACCTGAAAGGCTTGTTATAAATGAAGAGTTCAATAAGGAGTATGGTAAGTATTCATTGTCATTTATCATGAAGGCTGTATCTAGGGATGCAAAACAGCACATAATCCAGCAACATCTATGTATGACTGTTTCCCCATTAAGCCACGTGGTTTACATCTGCCTTGTGGGCTTGACTAGCCCATACGCACGCGTATCTTGTGCAAGGGAAAGCCAGGTGAGGTACTTTTATACCAAGAGTTCAGAGAAGTTCAGGACTTTGCCCAAGGTAACACAGCTAACAAAAGAGCAGAGACCAGACTGAAATTCAAGCTTCCCAGATTCTCCCTCTGTGCTCTTTCTGTTTCATTACCCAGGAGCTAAAGCCCCGAGTCCTGTCTTTTTCTTTTTTGGTACCATGTAGAGATACAGTCTTGGTTTCCTGGATACCAAGTTCTTCTCTCAGTACCAAAGCAACCTAGTTTTATGCATAAAATATCACTGATGACACATGAATAACAGAGCAGGCTCACAGAGCTGTAAAATTTGTTTTTCCATTTATAAGGAAGATCCCCTTCAATTTTTTCCTCAAATTGAAACAAACTTCGTGGAATTTTTTTTTTTTTTAATGTTCCAACTAACTACAGTGGGATCCATCAGGTCATTTACCTGTTGCCTGAAAGTAACTCATATTTCTTCCCTTTTGAAAATAATTTATTTTACAGTTGATTTTTCTCTTCCAGTTCTCTTATATAAAAAGTCTTTTCTGACTCTTGAAATTGAACAAGAGCAGCAAACAGTTAACATTGGCAGGTGGCTTCCTGTTTCACATAGTAACACTGTCCACCTTTGCTTGCTCTGACCAGTGCCAAAAGAGCATTTTTAAATTTCTTTTTATAACTGATATTTAAAAAAATAAAGCACACATAGAAAACACTTCATGTATGAGGCAATATTGCTGAAGGTTATATACGGATTCTGGAAACAGAAGGTTTGAACCCCAGCCCTGTTTCTTAACAACGGTGCAATCTTAGGCAAATCACTGAATCCCTCTAAGCTTTAGTTTCCCTATCCATAAAAGGGAGATGATGCTAATATCTACTTCATGGGGCTGAGTGAGGGTTTTTTGGTTAATAGATCTGAAGCACTTGAACATGGCCACCCACACAGTAAATGTTAAGCTATTCGAAGTGTCTGTAACTACAGTCCATGGGCCAAATCCAGCCTACTGTCTGTTTTCATACGGTTAGTGAGCTAAGAATAGTTTTTAACACTCTAAGATAATTTAGAAATAAATAAAAATAATATTTTGGATCACATAAAAAGTATATGAAATTCAAATTTCCATGTCTATAAATAAAAGTTCTGTTGGGATATAGCTACACCCACATGTTACATATTATTAACGTATGTTTCTCACTAAATCACAAAGTTGTATAGTAGGGACAGACAGCCAACGCTCCCCAAATCTAAGATATTCACTATCTGGCCTTTTACAGAAAACGTTTGCTGACCCCTGAGCTGGTCTAGCATACAAGGCACCATGTCACCTGCCAAGATGTGTCACTGACTGTGCACAGCCGTCCTGGGTAGTAGGTAGTGACACCCTTGTTTCTGAACCTTTGCTTGAACTGGGTTTAGGATGTTAACTAACCTGGCAAGTTCCCACGCCAGCTAAGTGAGACACAGAGACCAGGCAGGCCTTCCTGACCCAAAGCCCGTGACCTGGCCTCCCTCCCACAGCGCCGCCCTTGACACAGGTCTCTTCCCATTTCAAAACTCCTTCTATGACTTTGTTTGCTTTTTGTATGAAGGCAAATGGTATTTTATGAATGAGCATAAATTCACCCTTTAAAATATATAGCTTTTAAAAAATATCCTAGACAATAGGATCTCTACCAAATCTGCATGGACTGTGTGATGGGGAGGGCTTTAGACAACTGAATTTCATGGAAAAATTCATGTTTTAATTTAATAATTTAGCTGAGTGGGAGTTTTATTCTCCCATAGGCAAATACTGAAAATTATAGGAAATGTAACTTTAGAAATAGTATTAGTCACATTTTCCAACTATTAAGATACTTTTAAAATATTATTTCTCAAATAGGGATAGAAAGAACTTATGGAAATTGCTAATTACTATGAAAGTAACTGTATTCAGCACAGGCAAGTTGAATCATATATACAAAGAAAACGCACAATGCTGCATGGCCAAAGCTCTGGGAGAATTTTGCAAAGATCATTGTAGGTGTATTCTACCTATAAGGAAAGTTAAACTTTGGTCTGCAAATGGGTTTGAACAAAAACCTCAACACTTATGTTTACTTACAACAAATTAGGGTTAGCACTAGGAAGAAATTTCTAATGATACAACAGGCAGCCTGAGAAGGTAAATGTGTTTTCTGTATCTGGAAGGTTTTAAGAAGGGGTCTAATGACCAATTATGAGGAATGCTGAAAGGCTATTCAAGGGTTAGATGGGATGGACCAAGGGGCCATACTAGCAATCATTAACAACTTTGTCAAATGAATAGTCTGTGGGACTGGATCTCTATACAGTCATTAGTTAATGGCTTTCCCAGAGCAGCCAATTCTCAGTATTTCAAAAGACAGATCTTTTTAGACTTATCATGGGGTTATGTCCTGATTAAACTCATTGTAATTTGAAAATATCTTAAAAGTTGAAAATGCATTTAATACACAACTTACTGAAGAGCCTGCCTTTAATATGCTCAGAATGCTTATGTTAGCCTACAGTTGAGCAAAATCATCAAACATAAAGCTTATTTTATAATAAAGTATTGACTGTCTCATAATGTATTGAATGCTATACTGAAAGTAAACGATAGAATGGTTATCTAGGTACAGAATGGTTAGAAGCATAATAGTTATTTACCCTTATGATCGCATGGCTGACTGGGGAGGTACAGTGGATGCTGCTGCCCAGCATTATCTGGGCATCATACTGCATATTAGCAGCCTGACAAAAGATCAAAAATCAAAATCTGAAGCACTTTTTCTCTTCTGCATGTGCTCCTGCTCAATTGCTAAATCATGTCCAACTCTTTGTGACCCGCCAGGCTCCTCTGTCATGGGATTTTCCAGGCAAGAACACTGGAGTGGGTTGCCACTTCCTTCTCCAGGGGTCTTCCAAACTCAGGGATCGAACTCTCATCTCCTGTGTCTCCTGTATTAGCAGGTGGATTCTTTACCACTGAGCCACCTGGGAATCCTAGCGTATTGCTTTTGCACCATTGTAGAGAAACCTTAAGTCTAACCAACATAGACTGGGGACCATCTGTAAATTCATCCAACTCAATACCTCAAAAAAACTTCCAAATGAGGAAGCCAAAAACTTCACAGTCAAATGAGGGACTGATTTTCTTAGATGAAATGTACGTATGTTTATTTTTCTATTTATGGAAGATTTCATAAGCAGTAGCTAGAGTCAAAGCCTAAATGGGAAATACATAGTTTACAATCTTGTCTTTTTCTCAAATCTATGAGCTTTTTCTTTAATTTGACCTACCAATTTAAAAGCAAAACAGAAGCATAAGAAGAAGGAAATACTTTGCCTTTCTTAAAAAAAATCTGCATGATTTTTTAGTTTGATAGACAGTAACAATTCTGTAATCCAGGTTTGTTCTAGTCACCGGGAACCTCAGAGCCAAATTTAAAGGACAAAATAAGTATATGGCCCAATGGCCTGGTAATGCATCTTTTATATCTAAAGCTTTTTCTTGTTTTGGGACCCCAAATTCTGTTTTTGGTGGTTCTGATTTTAAATTTCATCCTATGACATGTTTCTTATAGATCAGGTGACCATGTACTTGTTTAATTCAGGACATTTTGAGAATTGAAAGGAGAACTATCGATAACTTCTCCAGGATAACAGATGTAAATTGGAACCATCCTTACAAACCAAAACATACGCTTATCTTATATGTAGGACATAAATAAGAAATGGTATAAAAAAGTAAAGCATTTAAAGACAAAACATTAGGGCTCCACTGTCATGATGGTGTACCAACTGGGACCAAAAACATTTTGGGGATATAAAATTAGAGAGGATATGCTTTCCAAAGTTTGTTATTCGAGTATAGCATAATCCCATGCACATGACAAGGCTGCTTCCCTTTTTTAGCTTATCTATATTTAAAGAAAAAATACAGAGCTTAAAGTATCCAGATACTAAATAAATATATTATTGAATACAGTGAAAACAAAAGAACAATCCAGTGTTCTTGATAGAGGCCTACCACGGATTCTAAAAATGGAGCTCGTTATTATATTCTAAGGGCTTCTGAAACTGAGAAGAGCATTTTGCCAGCCAACGTGGGAGCCAGAGGTTTCGTTCTTTCAAACTTCTTGAGAATCAGGACAGCAATCACTGGCACATTCTACATAATGAACCATCTGCTCTGCTAATTTCTCTGAACAAGCTTTTACACTGATTTGGACCTGTTTTTCTCTTTCCAGTGTCCCTCTCTCTTGTCTAGCTGACTTCCCCAGCGCCATCGTAATCTCAATTACGAGAGGCAGACTCCTTCCTTAGTAGTTCACAGGGACATCCCAAAGTGCACATAACTTGGAGGAGTTTAATGAAATGATGTCAGTGCTGACACTCAACAAGGTGGATTGTATTATTTTAAAACTTCCCATGGCAAACATCCAGGACAAGGACATCTAACTGAAGTCTTTAATGATCGGTTCCTAACTTCTAAAGGCGAGTATCTCTGCTTTGCTTTGAAGCTCAAGATCTTTTCCTGCTGAGATCTTTACACTGGGTGCTTTTCTTTGTCTGGCTCATTCCAGTTATGGTATAATTTATCTCTTTCCACACTACTTTTAGAATTGCTCTAACACTATTAAAACAAAACAAACACACACAAAAACAAAAAACCCACTTCTTTTGAATGGAATATTCTTGAGTCAAAATGTTAAAAGTACCTACTATTTGCAATATCCACACCCCCATGATAATAATAGCTTATTATGATAATAACAGGGCTTCCGTGGTGGCTCAGTGGTAAAGGATCCGCCTGCCAAAGCAGGAGATGCAGGTTCAATTCCTGGGTCAGGAAGATCACCTGGAGAAGGTAATGGCAACCCACTCCAGTATTCTTGCCTGGAAAATCCTCATGGACAGAGGAGCCTGGTGGGCTACAGTCCATGGGGTTGCAAAGGAGTCAGAAATGACTCAGTGTCTAAATAACAACAGCAACAACATAATAGGAACAATTTGGTTCAATGTAGCCAAATGTTTTCAGTTTTAAAAAAATTCATCATATTTGCTGCTAGCTTAAAGTGTTCTGTTTTAAAACTTCAACAATATAAGCAGCTTAGATTATGTAACCAATCGATTTTAACAAGCAAGTTGTGGAACAATATATATATAGGATGACCCATACTTTGTTATGTGATACTTATTTCATGCAATACATATTAGATCTATAATCTCTTTTGAAAGTCTGGAATAATGCACAAATTATTTTTTAGTGGTTATTTCTTGTGGGGAGTAGGAATAATAATGACAGTAAGTTTTTATATCATATGCTTTTATATCTGAATTTTTTGAAAACACCTATTATATTTACATTATTTTTTTTAACTTTTAATTTTGCATTGAGGTATCACTGATTAACAATATTGTGACAGTTTCAGGTGAAGAGTAGAGGGACTCAGCCATACATATACGTATGTCCATCCTCTACATTATTGTTTTAAAAACTAATACTAAACAATAGACTTTATGGGAAAATCTAATGTGTATTAGTTTATATACATAGCTACAGGGTTAGTTTTACAGATCAGAGTCTATATCTTATAGCTTTTTACTTGTTCTTAAACATTTATATTATATGGATATGAAATAATCTTGGACTGTGAACAAAGATAAATTAAAATAAATTAATCACCATCTGTGATTTGAACTATACAGAGTGTTTATGTGACCAGGGCTTGCAACCACAGGCTAAAGCTGTATTCTTTTTTGTGTAACAATTCAGATTTTCAGTATTAAAAAATGGCACCTTTGTCAACAGGAGGCCCTTTTCCTGCTCAGGGAGAATCAGCTGGCCTGAGTAGCCATTACTATTTCAGGACTTCAGGGTTATAGACTCTGCAGTAAAACCTGGCCTACTGCACTAGCCCACTTTGCTCCTCAACCTGCTTGCTTCTCTCTCCTATCCAGTCTGTTATCCCTAATATAGGCTGTTAAAAATTAAAGAGTACTGCTGAGTCAAACCGTTTTGCATAATTCCAAAGCAGCTGGTTCTTAAAGATGGCTGTGAGTCTGCATATCTAAAAACTAATCTGGGAAGACCTCTTGGGCTATATAGCTTTGATGACAATAATAGCATGTATAATTTTCTGTTCCTTTAAACTTTATACATCTTAGAACCAGACAAAATATGATATCACTCCTTATAATGAAGATAGCAACTTTTAAAATCTGCTTATAAATAGCCTCTCCCCAAACACATGTCTATCATAATGAGATGCTGGGGGAACATCCTGTGGACTTTATTTGAACATGTAAGTTTCAACAAGGTTTGGCTGGTGGAGACCACTATGGTCACTTGCTGAGAATCATCCTGAAAAGCGGTTGTTGGATGGGACCTCAGGAGTCAGGGAAAAAACAGTTTGATTCAAAAGTAAATCCTGACTTGGGCTTCCAGGTCCCTTGGGGTTCACTAATGCCACCTTGGGGGTCTGTGTGCCCTTTTTAGCATTTCAGTTGCTAAGCAGAATATTAACATTTATCTACAATCTAGATGGAAATGTCCAATTTCTTTGTTTCCTAATGAACATCCACTTGTTCGCTTTATTAACATGCTACCTCAATTCTTGGTGGGGGTTGGGGGGGGCAGTGAGACATTCCCTAATGTCAAAGCAACACAGAGCATCTACCATTTAACAGATAAAGCTTTTAACATAAAGGGTCACAGGAGGAAAATAACACAGAGGGATAGAGCGTAGATACCATGGGTCTGGGAAGTCCTAGAAGTCCACCCACTTTATAATTTGGAAAGAGCTCTTCACTTGCCTCCATTTAAATGACTTCCTCTAGGAATTCTCCACCCCTGCCGCCCCAGTAGTAAGAGCGATGAGCTCAAGGACTTACTCTGGTCTGTTGCACTCGCGAATGGCTGTTTTGATGCCGCCTCCACATGTTCTTGAGCAGGTTCCAAAGTGACTCCAACTTCCCCAGGATCCATCAGTCACAGGGACCTCCATTTCTTTGGGAACACAAAATCCAAACTTGCAGTGCTGTATTTAATAAGGGGAACAGTGAGGGAGAGCTCGGTGCTTGAGGTATTGCAGGACCCACTGTCCTTTTAAATATACCGTACTATCATTGTTTTCCATGTGCTGGTTTGAAATGTTGCAATTTAATTATCTCTGTGAGTAATGGAAATGGTAGGGACTTTAACCTCTTAGTGATTTTAGGCTGTGTCTTCATTTACAACTGGCTTGAATAAAACTGGCCAATGAGTGGCTGGATCCAGGCTGTCAGGGAAAGTCCAATGGCCAGCCTTGAAGCGCTCAATTAGTCTACTTGGAAAAATGAGGCGTGGAAATGGGCTGTCTACTGGTTATAGACAGGGATGAAATGAGTTATTGGATTTGCATAGTGCATCTCCATTAACAAGGCCTAGAGATGTTGTGAGTCTGGTAAAATATAATGCTTTACGGTTCCTCATGGATTTGAAAACCCCATTTTAATTAAATGGGAGAGGGGGGATCAAAGCTAGTTACATGATTCCTATAAACTCACTCTAGCAGAAGATGAAACTAAAGCAAAAATGGACACATTACAGGGAGCCCTAAACTTTATTACTGTTGGATTACTAATGGTTTCATATTCTTCAGCCTGGAGCAGGAAGAGGGCCTTGATGCTTTAAAGCAAAACAAAGTAAAACTCCCCAGCAGGACAAGGGAGTGGAGAAGCCCATTTCAACCCTCTGCCATTGTTGGGGTGTGAGGCCCTGACAAGAAGCCGAGGTCACTGAGCAATGCACAAAGGAAGAGGGGCAGCAGGAGAGTGACGCCCCGCCGCTTGCTCGCTTGCTCAGATCTCTGAAGCGGAGCTGGTGGTGGCCACTGTGATTTATCTGCAGGGAGGACTCAGGTTGGAAGCAGAGTCAGGCGGTGGGGGAGTGCGCGGGGAAAGGGGACAGATAAGAGACTGGTGAAGCCCCAGTCAGCGGCCAGTCCTGGCAAAAGCCTGGCGAACAACTGTTTAAAAGAGCACAGTTAGGCTTTCTCTACTCTTCCCTTATGCTTTTTTCCTTATAATTATCCTCTTGAGTAACTGGGGCCACATTCCTCTCTCTGGGCTGTTTGGCTGAAGCTTAAAAGGTTCAGCATCCAAAGACTCCTGGATAACTCTGTACCCGAGAAATGTGGGCAGAGGCAGCAGTGACCACATCACTCCCCCAAATTATTTTATAGTTGTCTTTACAGCAATCTTGAACATTCCTTGGAATCTATGCACATAAAAATCAGTGAGACACCAGAGGGATCCGGTAGAGAGGGAAGTGGGAGGGGGGATCAGGATGGGGAATATGTGTAAATCCATGGCTGATTCATGTCAATGTATGACAAAACCCACTACAATATTGTAAAGTAATTAGCCTCCAACTAATAAAAATAAAGGAAAAATAAATAAATAAATAAATTTAAAAAAAAATCAGTGAGACAAGTGGGAGGTGACATGGGTAAACCTATGGCTGATTCATGTTGATGTTTGCTAGAAACCAATGAAATACTGTAAAGCAAATATTCCTCAATTAAAAATAAATAATTTAAAAAATCAATGAGAGAGGCAGCCTGGTGTACAGCATCACTATCTAATAATATAACGTGTGCCACACATATAATTTAAGAAATTCTAGCAGCCACATTAAAACAAGTAAAAAGAACACTGAAATTAACTTTAATATCTTTTACTTAGCTCAAAATATCTAAGACATTTCCATATAATCAACATAAAATTGTAACTAAGGTTTTCTTTCCACACTTTTTTCCATGCTAGGTCTTTAACATGTGGTATGTATTCTCATTTTAGCACATTTCAGTTCAGAATGACATTGCAAATGCTCGCTAATCACATGTGGCTAGTGGCTGCCCTATCGGACAGAGCAGATCTTAAGGGGACATAGCTTAGCAGGCAAATGGTCTGGTGGCGTGGGGTGGCCATTCTACAAATTAATTGTGACCTTGGATGAGTCACTGAACTCTAATTCCATAGCTGAAAAATGAGAACCTACTTGCCAAAGTTGTTTGAGTTTAACATGAGACAATGTATGGAAAGCAGCTAACACACTGTTGAGGACAGAGGAGATCCAATTGGAAAAAGGTTTGTGATAATAAGAGCAAATATTTACATTTAATAGCACTTAATAGTTGCCAGGCATTCTTCTAAGTATTATGTATGTATTAACTTACTTAATCCTCATAGCATACTATGAAGTAGGTATTGCTGTTACCCCCATTTTTACAGAAAAGAAAATGGAGCCACAGGGGGGTTGATGTCAAACATCTGTTAAGGAGCTGAGCTGATACTGAAACACAGACAATCTGGCTCCAGAGTGCACACTCTTAACTGTGATACATGCTGTCCTTCTACTGTTAGCAAATGGGAACAATTTTTGATATCTTAAATAGACTGAGATTTAAAAGCAAGACTAATGAGATGGTGAGGTGAGGCTGACACTCTGAGGTGTCTACCCAATATCATTCTGTTCTTCGTCCTTCTTAACAATCTATATTTCCCTGGATTCTTGTATAGGTAGAAATGGTCAAAGAAATGTTAGCAGAATTCATTGGATAAGATTCCTGGGAAGGTCCTTTTGCCTCTTTGCACCTTGTCCTTTGGTTTCATTGTGCCTGGGACTCAGAGTCAATGGCTTGAGCTATAGCAGCCATTTTGTGACCCTGAGGATGATGGCCATTTGAATATGATAGTAGAACAGAAAGCAATTAGGAGCCTGTGTCTCTTATTTTGTACACCTACCATGGCAGCTCCACGACCTGCCTACATCTGACTAGTTTTTGTGTATGTGTGTGTCAGAAAAAAAGCCAATTTTCTTACACTACTATAATTCAGTCTGACCTGAACAAAATTCTTAATTAATATACAATTGAGGTTACAGCCGATGCCCAAATTCAGCCCTCAAATCTTGATATCAGATACACATTTTATAAATTCTACAAACTAAAGAGAACATTCCTACGGCTAGTCATAGACTCCTATAATGAGAAGTTGTCTGGAAATATATTTTTTCCTCACAACACTTCAGTCTTTAGTCTGCTGACCTCTCTATTCTATAGACTCTACCTCCACACAAGAACAATATTCTTCAAAGTGACCATAATTCTCATTAAGTATTACCATAAACCAGGAAAGAGTAAGGGCATAGGTTAGTTAACAATGGATTAAAATGTCCTTATAGGGTCACTTCTTAAAAGAAAACCTAAATAAAAACTCATCTGCAACTTAAATATTTCTTGCTGATATGACCACTGATGGGGGTTCAAAGGGAAGGGAGAACCTCAGAGGAAGAGGGAAGAACCTGATGTGAAAGAGGCTGGAAATGGGGACTGTTTGGCAAATATGCATCAAGTTAATCTATTTTACCAGGAAACTAAACAAACGATCATTATATACTAGAAAAACCATTACATCATAACAAAGCATTAAGCAACTGGTGGAGCTGGAGCCAAAATATAATCGGCCTTTCCTAAAAGCACCCAGAATCATTTAAATGATATTTTACATAAATGTTTTTCTAAAGAGACTGGAAGAAGGACTTGGAGGTCAATTTTGTCCCAAAGAAGCTTAAAATACAAGAGTTTCAAACCTCAGATTTACAAACAGGGTTAAAATGAAAATGTTAATGGATTTAACAAGAGAATGGAAAAAATAAAGGGACATGAGAGAGCCATTCATCAAAATAACATTGTGTCAGCAGTCCAAGACAGATTACTGCTGAGGGAGCAGGGCAGAGAGAAGAGAAAGAAAAAAAAATTTAACCTAGCAGCAAAGGGAGTTAGAATTTGCTAGAGAAAAGGATAAAGTTTTACTGCCAATTCAGTGAAAACAAAACAGAATAGAGAAACACAGAACATTTGTGCAAACATATTCACCATCTTATTTGTAAAATGAATAAATGTTCTTCTGGGAAATAAACACACCAACAGCCATGTCTTTAATATAAGCTACTAGACTTAGCCACTTTACTAAAACAAACTAAAAATGTACCCATCATGTTCTCTGCATAGCTGCTTCTCTCAAAGTGTTCTGAGTCTGCCCTTTGGAATTCCTTGAAGTCTCTTGCTTTTGCTGAACAAACGCATACAAGGTAAATGTTTTTTTGAAAGATTTCCCCAAACCCCCCATTTATCAGGTATGAGATTATACTATAATCTTCTATCTTCTGCTACTGTTACAAAAACAGAAGATTAGAAAAAGACACAACAGACATCTTCCCAAGTACTACATGGAGCTTGGTAGCTTGTACATGACTATTTTACTAAATACAATTCATTTCATCATATGATTGAGAGTTCTTCTTTGTTAAGGTTTTTCCATCAGTAATATGTATCAGATTTAGACAAGTAGGTGGGTATATCAGATTGACTAAGAACCATGACACAATACAAGTGCTATCTTTGAGCTCAAACAGACTCAATTTAAATGAATAGTTGGCTGGTTTCAACTCAGATCAACTAACTAAGCTGTCAATCATGTCTATTGTCATCTCCCAGCAACTGATAGCAGTTGTATGGGTGACTATGTAGAGAAGGACTCTGAAGCTACATCTTCACTGAGGAAGAACGAGTGAATTCTGATGGCTGACGTGGAAACCTGGGAACCGTATTTCTGCTCAAACCTAAGATTCTCTGGCCATCAACACAGTTAAATGTTTTGCAAAAAGTGAAAGGTTCACTCTGACCAAGTAGATATACTTCTAAGTAAGTGAAAGCGGCAGTGCTAAAGTTGATATGCTTATGTCCTTACACAGTTTTGTCAGGCTGCTCTTGGAGAAAGCTGTATTCTCAAATGCTGAGGTCCTAGCCGTAAAGAAGTGAGACCAGAGCTGACAGAGTAACCAAGCTAGGTCAAGTACAAAATCATCTTCATTGTAACTTTATAAAACCACTCTAATAAAATTTAAAAAATTGAAATCACTCTGAGAAATGAGTGGATAAGCTACTAGTTCTCCTGTTTGACCACAGAAACTTCAAGAGCTCAGTGAGCTTGAGTTATGGCCACAGCCTGCAGCTGCAGAGCCTGCAGCCCCTTCAGACACAGAAAGCAAAAAGAAATAGAGAGGGAGGGACAGGGGTGTGTGAGGACTCCACCCTGAGTGAGGCTGAATGACCATGGGCAAGTCAGACTCTTAAGAGTCCCTTGGACTACAAGGAGATCAAACCTGTCAGTCCTAAAGGAAACCAGTCCTGAATATTGGTGATGGACAGGGAAACCTGGCGTGCTGCAGTCCATGGGGTCGCAAAGAGTTGAACACGATTGAGCGACTGAACTGAACTGAACTGAACTGAAGTCACTTCACCTTTGTGTTCCCTATCTATAAAATCAGGGATGGGATAGGTAAGTTCCTCATCTCTGAGGACCACATGTTTCCATGAAAACACTGGGAGCTACTGATTCCTAAAGTGGAAAAAGAGAAAATCAGATGAGAACAAAATAATAAACGTAAGTAAAGTGGACGATGAGAGAAGTGAGGAGAAAGGAAAAAACTTAAGGATGACATGAGACTCAGATATAGTACAGGGATTGCATCACAGGTAAGTGACAGAATACCATTTTCTTTACGAATTTAAAAATCAGGTTCACATCTAAAACTTTAGCTAAGTAAATCCTTAACATATTACCCCCCTTTTTTTTCCTTAAAAAATAGACACCAGGTGCAAAATGTTACAATAATAATACTTGTAGTTGCTGGGACATTGTTATCATTAGGCTATACAAGAAGCAGATTTTGTTTGTTTACTAACAAATAAATGGGAACTATTATAACCAACTCAGAATTTGGATTTGCAAATAACCCAGGTGATATCACAGCTCCATTAAGTGATCAACACTGGCTGGGAAAAGCCTAATATCCAAGTAGTGAACACAGTAAGTCTTTCTGTATTTTCTTGATTTTAAGATATTCCACCAACTTAATAACAGCCTTTTCCACTGCCACTCTAAGAGAGAGAGAGAGAAAAGATATGCTACCCTCACATTAAAAGTTCCCATAAATTGAAAAGCACATTGGAATTTAAAAAACATTAAGAATCAGAAAAATATGTCTAAGGAATTGAAGAAATAATGATAGCTATGTCCCTCATGCCAGTATTAGGCTGTAAGGTAAGTCTGCACAATTTTCAAGAGCAAAGTTGAACCTCCTACACCTCAAAAAAGTATTATGCATGCTGAAACACACTGCATTAACTTACGTTCTCAACAGTGGTGACTGAGCCTACAGCCCACATCTTGCCCACCACTGCCCCAAGACAGGAGGACAGATTGGGGTGTTACTTGCCTTTCCAGGCTCTTCACACTCGGTTCCATCAGCCCAGGGCGTGTGCTGAGTCCGGCAGCCTTTGTGCGCCCCATCCACGTTGTTGCACCAGAGCCGTCTGCACTGCATCTGCGCAATTCAGTTGAAGACAATTCAGTGACAGTGTGACGGTGACAGTGTGACGGTGACAGTGTGATGCAGTGACAGTGTGATGCAGTGACAGTGTGATGCAGTGACAGTGTGACGGTGACAGTGTGACGGTGACAGTGTGATGCAGTGACAGTGTGATGCAGTGACAGTGTGATGGTGACAGTGTGATGGTGACAGTGTGATGCGGTGACAGTGTGATGCGGTGACAGTGTGATGGTGACAGTGTGATGGTGACAGTGTGATGCAGTGACAGTGTGATGGTGACAGTGTGATGCAGTGACAGTGTGATGGTGACAGTGTGATGGTGACAGTGTGACGGTGACAGTGTGACGGTGACAGTGTGACGCAGTGACAGTGTGATGCAGTGAGTGTGATGGTGACAGTGTGATGCAGTGACAGTGTGATGGTGACAGTGTGACGGTGACAGTGTGATGCGGTGACAGTGTGATGGTGACAGTGTGATGGTGACAGTGTGATGCAGTGACAGTGTGATGGTGACAGTGTGATGCAGTGACAGTGTGACGGTGACAGTGTGACGGTGACAGTGTGACGCAGTGACAGTGTGATGCAGTGAGTGTGATGGTGACAGTGTGATGGTGACAGTGTGATGGTGACAGTGTGACGGTGACAGTGTGATGCAGTGACAGTGTGATGCAGTGACAGTGTGATGGTGACAGTGTGATGGTGACAGTGTGATGCAGTGACAGTGTGATGCAGTGACAGTGTGATGGTGACAGTGTGATGCAGTGACAGTGTGATGGTGACAGTGTGATGCAGTGACAGTGTGATGGTGACAGTGTGATGGTGACAGTGTGATGGTGACAGTGTGATGCAGTGACAGTGTGACGCAGTGACAGTGTGACGGTGACAGTGTGACGGTGACAGTGTGAAGCAGTGACAGTGTGATGGTGACAGTGTGATGGTGACAGTGTGATGCAGTGACAGTGTGATGCAGTGACAGTGTGATGGTGACAGTGTGATGGTGACAGTGTGATGCAGTGACAGTGTGATGCAGTGACAGTGTGATGGTGACAGTGTGATGCAGTGACAGTGTGATGCAGTGACAGTGTGATGCAGTGACAGTGTGATGGTGACAGTGTGATGCAGTGACAGTGTGATGCAGTGACAGTGTGATGGTGACAGTGTGATGGTGACAGTGTGACGGTGACAGTGTGATGCGGTGACAGTGTGACGGTGACAGTGTGATGCAGTGACAGTGTGATGGTGACAGTGTGATGCAGTGACAGTGTGATGGTGACAGTGTGATGCAGTGACAGTGTGATGGTGACAGTGTGATGCAGTGACAGTGTGACGGTGACAGTGTGACGGTGACAGTGTGATGCAGTGACAGTGTGATGGTGACAGTGTGATGGTGACAGTGTGACGGTGACAGCAGGCCAGGCAGGCTGCTTTCAACAGTCGTTCTGCCAGGGGCGCACAGTATAGGTTAGAAAGGGTTGTTTTTTTTTTTTTCTTGGTCTGATAAATGATAAAATATTCCAATGAATACAGAGGGCAGCCCAGGAGACACACTTCTATGTCTGGTAGGGTTTGCAGGGATGTCAAAGGGGAACCACTGTGCAACAGGAACATACAAGATGCCATTTGATCCTGGTAACGTCTCCCCAAATTACAGATGAGGAAACTGAGGCTGGCAGAACATAGTGCAGGTCAGTGTCACAATGCAAGTGTATGATGTGAGTTTAGGTTTGCAATGAGCTATGACTGGAGAGTGGGTTTTGATTTCTGTTGTGATTAGTTTTGGTTTGACTTGATGTTAAAACTAGTATTTTTTCCTACTAAGCCATACATATGGCTCTTTTCTAGAGGTTTCGGGGTTGTCAGAAGAAAAGAAGGGACAAAATATCAGTAATATTTTAGGCATACAAAAAATATGAACAATAACATAATGGATACCCATATGTCCACCTCCCAAATTAAGAAAGAAGACTTCATGGGCCCAGCCTTACACACTCATTCTCAATCCCAATCCCTTCTCTTTCTCCACATAACCACTGTTCTAGTGATGCTCATCAGCTTACCATTCCCACTGCTTTTACTGTGTGTGTACATGTGCTCAGTCATGTCCGACTCTCTGCGACACCATGGACTGTAGCCTGCCAGGCTTCCCTGTCCGTGGGATTTTCCAGGCAAGAACACTGGAGTAGGCTGCCATTTTCTCCTCTAGGGGATCTCCTGACTGAGGGACCAAACCCGTATTTCCTGCACTGGTAGGTAGATTTTTCACCGCTGAGCCACCTGGGAAGCTTATTGCTTATACTACAAATGTTTAAATATCTACTGATAATGCACAGTACTTTGGCTTTAAACAAATCAATGTTATTCGATACTTCAGAACATACAGATGCATCCTACAATTTGCTATTTGCTTCCTCTATGCACTGTGATTTTTAGAGTTATCCAAGTTGATATATTTAGCTCTATTTCAGGCCATACTATTTTTTTTTCTTGTAGTATAGCTTGTTTTTATTTATGCCACAAATATTTCAAAGAAATTACAAAATACTCAAATGGAAGGAACACAGAAACCACAATTTCTGGGTGTCTACTCTGTTCACACTGTGTAATCTCAAGGCAAACTACCCATATATACATTTAGCTTCAAGATACATATAAACGTAGCAAATCAGAATGTACTCTCTGCTCTGCCGCAGTGAAGTGAAGCACAACTTTGATGACAGTGAACAAGATACACGCAAAACATGGAAGAGCAAAACTCAACTCCAAAGCAAGGTAGGAAACCAAGGAGTTGGACTTCAAATACACTGCAGAGGCCTAGGGTCTCCTACACACACTGGAGCTCACCAGGTGAGCTTTTCAGGTTGTGGGTTTCCACATGGAAGAATCCCAGTGTTTCACCTGCGGACAAGGGGAGAAAACCAAAATCTAACGAGAAAATGCCTTCAGACTGTTTTCAAGTACAGACTTCAAAGTACTTCACTCTCTTCTTTGGAAACGTGGATGATAGAGAGAGGACAGAAAGAAGGTTTAACTGAACGGTAGGCATCATGGAGTTGCAAAGAGTCAGATACAACTGAGTGACTGAGCACACACACACAGGCATCATGTCCTACCCAAAGGGAGAAGACGCAGGGCAGGCAGGAGCAGGGCGTCTGTGTAGGACTGGGAACATCAGGAGCACCTGGCAGGAAGGAGCCTGGCTCAGAGGGGAAGAGCCTGCAGTGAGAGCCTGCCCAGGTATCATGTCACTAGCCCCAGGGACACAAGTGTCCTTAGCCAAAAAGATAATTGTTCCCATAATGACGAGAATAAACCATACTCACAATAGAAAAATTCAGAAGGTACTATTTTTTTTTTTAATAGAAGAAAAAGTTTTAAATGACCCAGTCTTTTCTGAAGCTCTTCTCCCCCTTTTACATTGAGAAAATACTCAGTAATATAATTCTTTATCCTGGTATTTTAATTTAAAACTATAGCTGGAGCATGTTCCCATGTACAGTCACTTTTCAATTTTTGTATAATAATATTCCATTAAATGGAGATGGTGCAGTGGTCAAGAATCCGCCTGTCAGCGCAGGAGACGCAAGAGGCTCGGGTTCAGTCCCTGGGTTGGGAAGATGCCCTGGAGGAGGAAATGTCAGTCCATTCCAGTATTCTTGCCTGAGATATTCATGGACAGAGGAGCCTGGTAACGGGTTCACAGTCCACAGGGTCACAAAGAGTCGGACGTGACTGGGCAATTGAGCAAAGCACACACATGAGTCTGCTTAACCTTTCTATTCTTGTGCTTGCAGGTCACGTCTAATGTTTGCTATCGTGAATAACAGAGAAATGAATATAATCATGGGTACACTTTACACAAAATATTTTGTTATTTCCATGGAACCGCTGTTCACCAGCTATCTCTGAACCTCTCCCAGAAAAACAAACACCCAAAGGAATAGAATGGGGCATCCCATAGAACAGTTCTGCTAAGCCTCTTGTTAACCACTGGATCATATCATTGGTCCAAATGTTCATAACACATACATCAAAGAATCACACACTTGCCAGTTGAGCTACCACCAGAAGTGATTTCAAGCCCCAGGCAGTCATAGGACATGGTATTGATGAGCTAAAACAGGGAAACAGTTTTGTCTCATGAGTTACTGAATCTAGAAGAGTCCCTATAATAAAAGTCTTCTGGACAAGCTGGTGGGAAGAAAAGGAGACACAGAGAGAAAAAGGCTGAGCTCTGTCATTACCAGCTCTGTTACTTTGTCCCCCCTGAGTCTCACTTACCCACTTATAAAATAAAAACCATAATGGTATCTTCCTTTTGGGCTGAGAATGAACTGACAAAGTGCAGGAAACTTCCAACACTGAGAACTATTACTGTTTATCCCCATCATCATTATTACTATTATCCTTAATAGCTAATGGACCACTCAATGAGTGGTGTATGTTAGCATTAGAATCCAATGGAAAACTATCAATAAAAAAAAGTTCACAATCCAGTTTTGAGGGTAGATAGAGACCCCAGACACTTACCATATACGGGCACACCTGAGAACCTGGTCCAAAAATCAATTCACATTGTTTATTCACGTTGTAGAGGAGGCCTGGCAGTTGATGAGGCAAAGGATAGGGTCTATATTCAGGTTCGTTAAGCAAACATTCGCCGTAACCAGTGCTGTGGGAAGCAGAAAAATACAGGTGGTAAGGGCAGTGGATAAGATGTGACTGTCAAAGTCTCCAAAAGACCGTGAATGTCATTCTGTCATTTTAATGGTAGCAGAGGTTGTTCTTTTGTGGTTTTGTTTTTGTTCTATTCTTTTCATCCAAATTTGAGTCCAGAAGCTGAAGTTCTACTTTTTGGTGTATACTTGTTTGTGGAACACAAACCACACATACAACACACATGTATGAATGCACGCTCAGTCACTTCAGTTGTGTCCGATTCTGTGACCCCATGGATTGTAGTTCCCCAGGCTCGTCAGTCCATGAGACTCTCCAGGCAAAATAGTGGAGTAAGTTGCCATTTCCTTCTCCACGTATACAACCAGGGGGAAATGTATACCTGCTTCAGCCTTTATCACATTTCAGGGCAATTACTCTGAAATGTTTATTTTTTGTCATCTTTTCCAATAGAGTATAAGCTTCTTAGGGGTAAAAAGCTTGTTTTGGGTGAAAAAAGTTTGTTTTTCACCCAAATATGGGATCCTGTCCATAGCAATCAGTGTTTAGTAAATATTTGCTGATTGAATGGGTAAGTGAATCAATGACTACAGTCAGAAACACTTTAGATCATCCGGTTAAAAAAAAAAAAACAAAAACCCCAGCAACCTGCCAGTTCTTCCATGTTTCTGCAAACACATCTTCTGGAAAATTCACACCTGGTGAGTTCTGATTAACAAGCCCCCTCTTCCCTGTGGTTGGGGAAATATACACCCAGTGACCTTGGGATAATCACTTAACCTTCTGTACATCTGGGAGAGAAGAGCAATAAATCTATGACACAAGAATATTGTATAAAGTAATTGGATCCTTGAGCATCCTGGTGGGAAACTTTAAAAAAAAGCAAAAAAGAAGGAGAAAGAGGGAAGGAGATAAAGAGAGACAGAGAGAGGATGTTTTTAATTCAACAACATGGAGGTCTGTGCAATTTTTATGCATCCTGTAATGTTCTTTGGGGATGTCTCACTTCCCTATCTCTTTCCAACCCCAAATTACTAACTCAGAAGCACATAAATATTTGCCTTCCTTCATCATGTTATCACATTCATGGTCTCTTCCCCAAGACCTGAACAGATTTTATAGCTTTACCAAGAATGAAGCAACATTTACATATTCTCTTTAAGATCTCAACATTTTCTTCAGCTCAGTCTGCAATCTTCTGGGTGCTGGCGAGGACATGAACTACACAGATGTCAGAGAGTATTTTTCTTTTCCCTCCTCCCAGGAATGTCAACAAAAATAACAACTCAAAAGGAATGCTTGACTCTACGTTTTCTTTCCCACAATGAGTTCACTGCATGTAGGCCAGATACTAGCATGAAGGCTGTACTCAAAGTTCGAGTCTTACTCTAAAAATTCAGTGATATATTTTCGACTGCACTTTGACCACATCCAGGGGTTGGTGTTGAAGTTCAATGTTGGGGCCATGACGTGCTGGGGGCTCTTGATTCCTTCTTCTTTGCACTTATTGTTGTCATCATGAGGCATGTTGAACCTAAGGCCAAGAAGACAATGATTAAAAAAAGTCAATAAATAATAAGGGACTGAGCTGTTATAATTGCTCTGAGAACACAGCTAAGAGAAAAAATTTAACAGACTACTGCATTATGGATAAGAATCTGAATCCTGGTGAGCAGAACAAAACTTACTAGAGGATTAAAGGTAGAGAGTAGAATAAAACATACTTCTGACTCAACTGAATGTAAAGTAACTTTAAAATGTAAAAAAAAAAAAAGAAAGAAAAAGATGTGAACTGGGCCATTACTTGGCTTAGTTGTATTTTGTGGAATTGCAGAGGCTCTGCACGTGCTGTAGCTGGTGCTAGAATACAGGAGTTGGAATTCCTAACAAGCTGTTAAAGGCCAATTTATAGAGTCAAGAATTTGGCAGGTTATGATAACACTGTTCACATAAAGAGTCAGTCAAGTGTCAAAACCTGAAGCCAAAAGCTTTCTAATGAGAGGCTCACGGTGGGTCTTGGCATCTCCTCCTTTTTGGGTCAGGCTGACAGATGCTAAAACCATGTAAGTATACCGTTATAGAGCTATACAAAGTTCGTGCACAATAAAACCCATTAAGGAAAGCTGCAAGCACAGAAACCAGAGGCGTGCCAATTCAGTTGGCTTAACTTAGAGGTGGCAAATAGTTTCAAGCTTCACGCCAATGACAACTGATTGGTACTGGCTTCCTGAAAATCTGGGCACAAAAGAATTCTTAAACTAATCCAGGTTCCACCCCAAAAAACGGTTATGATGGAGTGCCAACGTCCTCTTGGGTCTGGGAGGGAACTCAGCAGCAGCATTAACACATATTTGCCATTCTTGGCTTAGAGAAAGGAAGTGGGGAAAAAAATGACAGGAAGCATGTCTCAATCCAGAAACATCAGTTGTATGACCCACATGCCTTTCTCAGTAAGATAATTATCCACTGGGCAACAACCCCACAAGGGCTCTCCTCTTTGGATGACTATTCCTAATCACAAAACCGATGGATCTGACTAACTTGGCATTTAGGGAGAAATTCCCCTTACTAGTTCATCTTTAGATATGAAAACAAGAAAGTCAGACAGAAGTAAATTGACTTGCTTTATATAAAAATTAAAGCTGGAATAAAAGTCTGTGAGGTCCATCCCAGTAATTTCTCATATTTTATTTCCTTTTTCTTTTAAAACCTTAGGCCCCTCAATAACTGCCAGATGGGAAAACTCCAACTCTTCTGGTTGGACTCAATAGTAATAGATGCTTAAGAGTCTGTTTTCTTAAAGGAATGACTGCCCAGGATTCTAAAACCCAGACGCAGATTCAGTGTAACACCCCCATCAACAAATCTAACACAAGAAAAGCTTTCAAACCCTGTTTGTTTCTCTCTGGTGCAAAGGAGCTCATGTTTATTCCCCACGCCACCATGACTTGATAAAATCCAGTTTATTTCATCATGTAAACAGAAAACTTTTTTTTTTTTCATTCAAGTGTCAAGCACGTTTGTTCACAGCAGGGGTTGTATAACAACCATTCATCGAGCACTTACTAAAAAATAATTACCAAGACTTTTTTAGCATTCACAATGCACTAGTCAGTGTGTTAAATGCATTTGATGTTTATTTAACTTAACTACTTATTTGACCCAATGAATAGTGTGCTATTACTATTCACATTTTACAGAAGAGGAAATTGGGAAGTAGGAGGTTTAACTATTTGATCAAGGTCACATGATTATTAAGTGAGCTAGAACTGGAGTTTACTTCAGTCTAATACCTCCTGTTTTGGAATATATATAAACTACATTCTCTCCTATGAGGCAAGATGTGGACAATTTTTCAGGAACACTGTGTAAGGATTTCTGTGTTCAGTAGACACTCAATTACTTCCCCACTTCTTCCTGACTCTTAGATTCTGAGTGTCTATGAAGCTGGTACAAGGAGGCAGGAGCTATTTTTGAAGCATCCAATGATGCTCAACAAATAGAAGGTTGGTTGCTTTTTCCTCTGAGCAGCTCTTGGATTTTATTTTATCAGAAAGTCATGATCATAACAACTTAACATTTAATTTTGAAAAAGTTAATTAGAAAAATTTGTTAGAGAATATGATAGGAAATTAAAAAAAAAAAAAAGATTTCCACTTTTCTTAACAAAAGAACAAAGTTAACTCGAGGAAACAAAGTGCCAAAACAAAAATAATTCATTAACAGGCTAGGAATACACTTTCTGTTTAAGCCACAACTCATGTCATTCACCAATTACTTGATTTCTTACTTCCTGACACTTTTGAGATAAGGTGTATATGTATTGTTTCCATCTTACAGGAAGGGAAATAGCATATATTTTCCTCAAGTCAAAGGGAATGTTGTAACAATTCAGTCCAGATCTTGGCTATCTGGCTACCTGCTGACTTCTACCCTAGAACTGGTGCTCCAACATCATATGCTCTTATGCCATCATTAGCTACCACGATTTGGCTGGCTACTACAATTTGGTTAACTTAATATCTCTAAGTCAAACACACAGACTTAATAATATCTACCTTGTGGTGATTATAAAGATTAAGGGAGATAATATACATGAAAGCTCCTGGAAACATGTCAACAGCATAGTTTTTACAGGGGGAGTTGTCCATTAACTGTGAATTAAGACTTCTATATGGCATAAATATTTTGTTGTTGCTATTTAAAATTCTTATGTTCCTTAAAATGTCAATTTTATAAAATGGCTGTCTAAAAGAGGTTTATAAACTCTTTTGGGAAAAGGAATTAATAGGAAATTAGTTATATTTCTTTACACAGTATATTTTTGTTAGCCCTATTTTGGGAGGAAATGTTAATCTGTTAATCAAATACACCCTTGCCCTTGGAATACATTCTTATCTCTGTAACTCTCCCTGTTCCAGGTTCTGGGGCAGGAATAGTTGTCCCATTGAAACGTCACCCTATTCCTCACTATGAAATCTACATCTTTTATTTAAAGGTCTAAAGTAATTTACTAGGTTTCATGTAAAACAAATAAATGAAAAATCCTCCAAAGATTCTGTTAAAATAAGTATGGGGGAACTGAGTTAAAATCAACACCCGAGCTAAAATCAATACAGGACTTGTCAGAACCTTTACTTCATGGCATTTGGCCTTGGCACTCCAAACATGGCTAGGAAAAAAATTTTAAATCACTGGATTACAACACTCTTATTTCGTCCCATGTACCGTTCTCTTGGAATCAGTGTAAGAGTACCAAACTTTGGGAAATGTTGGTAGAACCAGTAATTTTCAAATCTAGTTCCAAGAAATCCTTGAGTTTCAGGAACGTATTTGAGAAATCAAGGGACAGAGAGACAGTTGACTAGGAAGGACTCTGATCCATCACAAAGGCTTAATTGAAAGTCATGCCTTTTTTATTCTGTAAATATTGAGCACCTGATGATATTTCCTTGAAGAATAAAAGGAGTATGCTCTTCAAATATGCTTGAAAATACATTCATTATATGTGGAATTGGGATAAGAGATTGTGGAACTGGGATTAGAGATTCCTCTACATATGCATATTGCATTACACCTACCATAGTACACTGCATATAAAGTGCCTTCAAAAAACATTTGGCAAATGAAAGAGTTTGCTTAATAGATGATGTTATCTCTAAAGTAAACATCTGACATGCAGATCAATACACAGCTATTTTTGAAAATTATTTCAAAAAGGTATAACATAAGTAATTTAATCACTGCAGAAAGAAAAGATGGCAGATAAAAAACTGGAATAATTTTGAGTAAATTTATACTGTTTTGCTCCACATTCTAACAAGGCTTTGTCGCTAAAGAACAAAAATGAAAAGCCAATTCCACAATGACCAAACACTTAATGATCATAAATAAGAAATGGTTTCTTTCTTCTCTGTATCTTTGTTCATTCTTTCCCCTGAAAGAGGGTCACTTCTGTTCTCAGAGGCTAGTATCTGAAGGACAAACTTGTATAACCAGAATCAGGAATGATCTGGGTTTGGGAAAATTGTGCAGGCCACAGCAATGTTGGAGGGCCCTAGTAAACAAAGATATTATGTCAGATAAATTTTCTGGGCTGATATACTCTCTGCTTCAGTGGAAGGGGTAGAAAGACCCCCTTTCTTCCACTTTGAAGTAGGAAAGGAGCATATTAGACCTTGCCTGGTAAACCTGTTTACCAGCTAAGCCAAAGAGACACATGAGCTAAATGCAGGGTGCATTGCGTTTACTCAGCTTTCTGAAGTCAAAATCATTTCTCCCAACAAGGTTTAAAGCTTTTCAACCCTGCAAACTATGCCTCGAGAAGTGTCTTACACCTTTTAAAGTCCAGTGAATGCTCACTGATGCGAAGGAACAAAAGTTTTAGGTCACTCCAAATTAAATGAAAATATGGAAAAGAAACATACACATGGCCCAGTTCATGGGCTATTGTAAAAGCTGTACTCAATCCGCTATCTTCACTGATAGAGCAGCTTCTGTATGGATCACAAATGGTTCCCAGTTCAGCCAGACCTATTAGAGAGGAAAACAAACAAACAAACAAGGATTTACTTTAAAAAGCATTTGTGGCTTGGAAGAAAAGCATGTCATAAAGTGTTGAAGCCAGAGCGGATACGCACAGTGGACTCACCTAATGTATCACATTTGTCATGAGCTCTGCAGATATCCTGTCTGAAAGCAAAGCAGACTTGCTTTAGGGCCTTGACACCCAACAGTAAACATCAATGCAAGCAAACACTTCAGCCTTTCACTACTTTAGGGATGGGGAGGGATGACAAAAACCTAGTTAACAGAGCCAAGGGTTTGCAACTCAAAAAATTTATGAATCACTCACTTACAGATTAAAAACTACATTGAGCCATCTCCTGTCAACCAGGGTGGCCAAGGGCAAATGAAAACCTTTCCATCCAGGATTTTCCTCATACCTTGAAACAAGTGATTCTACTTTCTGAAAAAACATTCTGAGAAGGCTATAACTGCCTTTCACTTAAGTTTAGTTAAGAATTTGTGGCCATATCAAAGACGGTTGATGGAAGACATGACTAGGCCAGCATACTTCTGTACTGTCTGAGCCACCAGCGAAGCCCAAGGCCAGCACACTTCTTTGTTGCCCTGCATAGCGTTTTAAATATTCTGAACTAGAAGCTACCATTTAAAAACTAGGAGCTTTCACATTTTCAAAAAAAAAAAAAAAATCCTCATTTCTGGCTTCTTACAGAATCACAAAAGCTGGCAAGATTGTATGTATATCCTGCACAGTCTGAATGGCAGCTGCCCCCTCTATAAGGGCGTTTACTTTCAGGACTGTCTAACACACTTATTGCCTACCTTAACCAGCTGTGAGTCTGTCCTCTCCCCCATGCACCCTCAGAGAGCATCTGACAACATCTGGACAATACTGTGGCTGTCACAGTCAAGAGGAGGGAGAGCTGCCAGTATACAACAGGTAGAGACAAAGGATGCTGCCAGCCATCCTGCAGGGCACAGGGCAGTCCCCACAGCACAAAACTATCTGATCCAAAATGTCAACAGTGCTAAAGTTGAAAAACTCTGGACTAGGGGCTGACTATCAGCAATATACAACCTTATCCCCTCAACTTGACCAGAAACTAAAAGACTGGAAGGATAAGACATCCATATACCTCGTCACAAGAACCGCTGTATCATGCTGGATTCCACCTGGATGGTTCTTTGAATGCTGCCACTGGCAAAAGTTTTTTAATGTTGTCTGAGCATTAAAAGATATGGAAGGTCCTTCCTAAATACAGACAAGAATTATGGTTGATCCACTGTAACAACACCAATTAGATATGCCATTTAGGACACAGAGAGAAGAAAAAAGAAATAAAACTTTATTACCTGTTCATTATGAATCACAACTAAATTCACAATAACAATATTAATTAAATTTCCAATACTTGGGTCTTTATAGATAGAGGCTACCTGCAACCAAGATAAATTTTTCAAAGTTAATTGTGAATTCTTTGTAAGCAATAAGCAAATCACTTCTTATGGTCTCCATGGCTTTTTATGTTTGATAAACATGCATTTTGGAGTTCTGAATTTTCATTCAGTCAACAAATATTTCTTAAAAGTCTCTTCGTAAAATGCACAGATGGCAGTTTCAGAGAGTAATAAACGCAAGCAAGTTTAAATTTCAAGGTGTTTTCCAAGGAAACCACACGGCCATGTAACTTAGCAGTTCTCAGTGCCAAAACACTGGATAATAATTTTTGATCAAGTTGAAGCTGGACTGCCATTTATGCAATCTCACATGGACAACAAGCTTGCTAATACTGCTGGTGTACCAAACATTTATATTCTCCATAATCTGGTAACTTTTTTTTTCTCCATTAATACCGTTAATTATGAGAGCTATACCCATTGAATGCTTGCTGTAGCCTAGATCCTTGCTAAAAACAGCATATGCCTTTGTATTTAGTCCCCATAGCAACACTCAAACTAGGTATGTCCATAATCTTTGCTCAGCAAATGAGAAAAATGAGGCTCAGAGAAGTTAAGCAACTTGTCCAAGGCTAAACAGAGAGTGGTAAACAGCAGAGCTGGAATTCTCAAGCAAGATCAATTTGACCTTAAGTCCATGCTTGTCATTAAAATTCTTGACAGGTCTGAATTTATGGGGCAGAAATGGAGTTGAGTCTGTAAAAGGCATGACTAGGTTTTTCTTTCCCTCCACCAGAATAGGAGAGGGCTGGGGCAAATGAGACTGAACTTGAGGAACGGGGTGAGGGAGAGTGGGGGGAAGAGGCAAGTGGGTAGGGGGATGAGGAACACAGCGGAGTGATTCACAGCACAGGTGAAATCACAGGGGAAGCACGAGGAGAACACAAGGCCATAGAGAGGAAAGAGGAAACGCTAAATGGATATTCCCAAAGGGCAGCTTTTCATATGCATTTGGGGAATGTAATACAAGTAGATTTCCATTCAAATAAACTAGGGTCAATCTATTAATAGGAATGCTAGCCTGAGGCTTAAAATGAATGAAGGCAGAGCATATGGACTATTATGGGACAATCTCCAATATTTTAAGAAAACAGGAATATGTAAAACCATATTACATATGCTCCATCTCTGAAAAAAATACACCCATACATGTTTGCCTAAGAAGTGTCCAGAACTTCACTGTCCAATATGGTGGCCACTTGCCAAGTAGTCACTGAACAACTGAAATGTGGCTTGTCTGAACTGAGATGTGTTCTGAGTGTGCAGCCCATACGTGGCTTTAAGGTCTTAATATGGAGAAAAACTTATCTCATTAATATTTTTGAAATAACATTTAGATATAAAACAAAATACACAATTAAAATTAATTTTGCCTGTTTCTTTCGTGTGTGTGTGGCTAACAAAATTTTAAATTACATACACCTATATTTTTTAAACATGGCTTGCATCATGTTTCTATTGGGCAGTGCTGGTTAGAAACATGGGCAAATAAACTTGCCACATAGGTGGCCTCTGGGAGACTGGGTAGGGGAAAGCACTTAGGATTTTCCCCTAGTCTTTGGATCTGCTTGATCTGTTTTTCTGTCATGCAAATTTATTACTTTTTCAATTCAAAATGGAAGCAGAAAAACTCAAAATTTAAGTGAGAGATTCCTAAGCCCCACCCCAAAATTACTTAATTAAAAATCCTGGGGGCGGGGGATAGAGACATTTCACAAAGCTCCACCAGTGACTCTGATTCACAACCAGCGCCCAGATGTCTTGCTGGTGACCCACACCTGGCTGTGCCAGTTCACACGTCAAAGGGCACTGATTTGGAGAAGTGGACAGGCTGAAGATCACACGCAGTCTCTAAGCTACTTTACTGGCTTTACATGATCTAGGACAAGCAACCCAACTCCTGTGAGGTTCAGTTTTCTTATCAACCAAATAGGAATGACAATCTACCTAGCGGAGTTGCCAGGAGGATTAGAAATGATGCCTTTTAAGTAAGAAGTACACTGTCTAATGCAGAATAAACACTCACTATTTATACTCATTATTGTCAGCCAATGAATAATCTTATGTTCTCTTCAGTCACTTGCCTGAATCGGTGAAATGACAGACCTGAATGATCCTCCAAAGCACTGGGTAGAAACCCATTCCCAAAGGCACATTTAGAAACATAAATCACCTACTTTTGAATATACTTACAATTGACATTAAAGTTAAAATATAATGTTGAAGGTTCGCTCCATGGTATAAAACCATTCTGTTGTCTGCTACCACCATCACTTCTACAAACCGTGGATAGGATAAAAAACGTTTTGTTCTTCTGTGGGTCCCCTTCTCCCTTGTGCTGTCTGTTTTGCTACCATTGGCAGGAAGCGTGCTTGTGGTTAAGCTGCTGCTTAACACAGCCATGTCATCAGCCAGGCTACTCCTCCCTCTCCGTTTTCTTGTCCTCGTTTTCCTCTTGTCCTTACTGTGACTATTTCTATGTTCTGTAACAAATCAGATGGCATGCATTATATTTCGAGCCACATATATTTCATACTAAGAATTTAATTTGACAAGTCTTAAAATGATGCCTCTGTAGTAAAATTACATACAAAAATCAAATTGTGCATGCTATGGACTCTCCAGGTAAAACTCAATCTGTGCTCTCATTTAAAGGACTAAAGACTTGAAATCAGCCTTCCTGTAAGCTTGTGTGTGTGTCTTAATCGCTCAGTCATGGCCAACTCTTTGCGACTCCGTGGACTGTAGCCCACCAGGCTCCTTTGTCCATGGGATTCTCCAGGCAAGAATACTGGAGTGGACTGCCAGTGGATTGCCAGTGGATTGCCAGCTTCTCCAAGGAAACTTCCATAAATGCTCACTTAAATTATTAGAAAAGCAGGCCTGAGTTTAGGGGAAACAATTGCTTACTCTCTTTATTTAGTAACAAAAGTCTGACTGGGGTTTAAGTGGTTTGTATTCATTGTTCTTTGCTATTCATAGAGTAAGGGCCAACAAGGCAGCTATAGAGCTCTAGAGAATGGAAATGGAGATGCTTCATGTACACCACTTTTCATATTCAATGAGATACAGTGTAGAGGGGCCTGAGCAGTGTGCAAGGTAATAGACAGTACAAAGGACTACTGAAAATGCATAACAGGGTTTATTCTATTACCATATTTAATCACTGTAATACATGAAATGTAAGAATAGAATCACTGCTGTTCAATGCCTACAAAGTTTTAATTATTACAGGGCTCAGCTAAGGAAGTAGATTATACTCAGAGAGTATGAATAGGCATTTGGGACTGTGATATGTAATACCAGATGGGCTCTCCTCATTTCTGATTCTAGCCTAGGTACCGCTTGAATTCTACACAATCTTGCAGCTCAAAGTGTGGTCCATGGACCAGCAACATCTGCAATCCCTGGAAGCTTGTTAGAAATATAAATTCTCAGGCCCCGCTCTAGACCTGATAAATCAAAATCCACATTTTAACAAGATCTCTAAGTGATTCATATTCATGTTACAGTTTTGACAAGTACTGAACCTGGTTTGAGGCTTGTGTTGCTGGTGAAAATACTCAGTCATCAACCACACAATAAACAAAATAAGCATAAAAGTGCCTGCTAAAATATGCTTTCAGTAAAAGCAGAACTTAATCAGTTATCTTGCCAATCAAATCATAAATGTGTTTCAAAGCTTTAATGCCACTAATCTGTAGTCCAAATAGGCAACAGAATTGCACAACTAAGAAATATGCTTTCCTAAAACACAATTAATGGAATTTATTACACCAGTAATAACAACAAGTTGAAGTTTTAGTCCTTTCATATTTGAGGGGCTCAAATATTTAACCATTATAAGCTATTTCTAAAACAATCAATTAGGCCAGCATGTGTATTTTGCCTAAGTAGAGTATTTTAGTGGTTGTTAAAACAGTGATATCAGTCCAAACTGTCAAAAAAGTTATATGTGGTACAGCTATAGATAATGTGACCAGCCCTAAGCCTGGTACACAGTAGGATTCGACATTAGACTACTTTTCTTCCAGTCTCTCTCTCAAGAATATTCATATATGTATGTGTGCATGCTCAGTTGCTTAGATGTGTCCAGTTCTTTGTGACCCCATGGACTGTAGCTCGCCAGACTCCTCTGTCCATGGAATTCTCCAGGCAAAAATACTGGAGTGAGTTGCCATTTCCTCCTCTAGGGGATTTTCCCCAACCCAGGGATTGAACCTACATCTCATTTGCCTCCTACATCAGCAGGTAGATTCCTTTACCACTGAGCCACCTGGGAAGCCCCATTCATATATGTATATCCATGCCATATAGGTACTTACGCTGTCATTCCAATTTTAATTCACCAGTGATTATAAATAAATATTAATCAAGCACCTACTACCTGCCAGATATCGAACTAGGACCTTTTACATGTTATCTTGCAATTCTCAGACAGAGAAAATTACGTCTACTGTACAGATGAGAAATGTAAGTCTCAGAGAGATGAAGCAACTTGTCGAATGTCACATATAGGGTGTGTTGGCATCAGGAATCAGGCATGGATTTGACCAACACCCTAAACAGTGCTCCTTCTATCACATAACACTACTTAAGAGTTAGGAACTGAAACAGGCTCATGATTCCGTTGCGTTTCTAAACCGAGCCCATACTGGAAAACAGTATCTGGTGCACATTTTCACAAACACTAGCTTTATATAACAGGTGTATGGTAGCCACATTGAAAACTGGATGTTAGCTTGTACTGCATTTCAGATTCCTCTTCTTTGTCAAGTATCTTAAAGTGGAAGGTTACATTTTTGATTTGAGATCTTTCTTTCTTAATGTGTGTGTGTGCTAGTCATTCAGTCATGTCTGACTCTTTTCGACCCCCTGGACTGTAGTGCACCAGGCGCCTCTGTCCATGGGATTCTCCAGGCAAGGATACAGGAGTAAATTGCCATGCCCTTCTCCAGCAGATCTTCCCGACCCAGGGATCGAACCCAGGTCTCCTGTATTGCAGGTGGATTCTTTATTGTTTGAGGCATTAAAATATAGCTATAAATGTTCTTCCAAGTCATGCTTTAGCTGCATCCCATACGTTTTGATATGTTATGCCTTCATTTTCATTTATCTCAAAGTACTTTCCAACTTCTTTGATTATTCAGGAGTGTGCTATTTACTTTCCAAATATATTTGAGTTTCCCATTTTTTTCTGTTATTGATTTCCAGTTTCATTTTACTTTAGTCAGAGAAGATACTCTGCATTACTTCTATGATTTTAAATTTATTGATATGTTTTATAGCTTTGCATATGGTTTAGTCTAGAGAATGTTCTATGTGTACTTCAGAATAATGTGTGCTCTGAAGTAGAGTGTTCTACACACATCTGTTAGGTATATAGTTGGTTTACAGTGTTGTTCAAATTTTCTATTTATTAGTTAATCTTCTGCTTAGCTAGTCTATCTACTACTGAAAGTAGTATTGAATTTCCAACTATTACTGTTGAATTTTTTATTTATCTCTTCATTTCTGTCAGTTTTTGCCTCGCACATTTTGGTGCTCTGATATGAGATGCATATTTGTTTATAACTGCTAAATATTTCTAATGAATGGACTCTTTCACCACTATAAAACATTTTGATAAACCTTATTATATCAGTAAAGTGAAGTAAGCCTGTCACAAAAGCCAATAAATTATATGATTCCAGTCATATGAAATTTTCAGAATAGGCAACTCGATAAAGACAAAAGTAGCTCAGTTGCTAAGTGCTGGAGGCAGGGTGAGGACCTTGGCTAGTGAGTTGATAGCTAATGGGCACAGGGTTTCTTTTTCAAGTAATAAAAACGTTCTATTATTGACTGTGATGGTGGGTGCACATAACTGTGAGCACACTGAAAATCATGGGACACTTTAAATGGATGAATAGTATGGTATGTGAATTATATCTCAATAAAGCTGTGAAGAAAAGAAAATATATTACTTAGTTTGTGAAAAGCAAATAATCTTTACTTATTGTCTTCCATAAATACTTTGACTTAAAAAAGATTTATTTAGAGAGAAGTATAACTGCAGCAAGAAAAATACTAAGGAAATACTATACAGAATTCACTCTTTCGACCACATAGAAGAATCACCTCTAAGAGAATCATCAGGGGGTACTTGGGCATGGGAAAACCTGAGAATAAATCAGGCATTAATTGCAAAAAAAGTACACTTAAGTAGCAAAGTTGAAAAAATTAAGACATTAATCACTAAAAGAGATTTCTAACAAAGAACAGAAATAATGGAGAATAAGTCATGCAAATCCTAATACACCTGGAAGACATTTCATTCACAACTAATCTTTGTATCAAAGAAACAATTTAGTATGCTATATATGGTATAAAAATCCAGGAATAAAATTATGTCTTCAGAATCAAAGACAACACCTTCTATTACATACTTTCCCAGTCTTTTACCTGTCTGACCTTTTATCTTAATGAGTTAAAATATTTATTGACCTAATTAGCCCAACTAATTTCTACCACATTAACCATTTTAGCATGCAGTTTTGAATTTGGCTTTACAAAGAGTAGGAGCTTTAAAGTTTAGAACATTCGCTATGACTACAAATGCAAGAACATTTTTACTGAGAATGGAAAAACCAGACACTTTAACTGCTATATCTGCTCAACTCTCTTGCCTCTGAATAGAAACTGTTAATACCAGAGAACGATTTTCACCAAGGGACACACGTTGCTAGGATAAAAAGAAAGTCATTCACATTTCTCTTTAGTGACCTGATAGCATAATGGAATAAGCTTAGTATTTCAAATTTGCAATGTCACTTTGCTAACAGTTTTATCAGAATGAGCTACATAATGAAATTTCACCCTGGTAGAAAGCATGGTATAAATGATCAGTGTACTTTTGCTCTTCATTTCACCCACATAAAGTTTTACATTTATTATCACTTTTTAGTAAGATATAATTTTAATTATAAAATTCATATTTTCAAAGTATACAGTTCAATGTTTTTTGGTATATTTATAGAGCTGTGTAATCATTTCTATTACCTAATTTTAGAATACTTGTATTGCCAAAAGAAGAGACACTGTACCCATCAAGTTATCACTCCTCATTCTTCCTCGTCCCCTCAGTCTTTGGCAATCATTAACCTATATTTCGTTATCTATGGATTCGCATTTAATACAAACGGAGTCATGCTCTTTATGTCTGGCTTCTTTCACTTAGCATAATGTTTTCAAGGTTCATCCATGCTGTAACTTGTAATCAGCACTCTATTACTTTTTGTTGCCATCTAGTATTCTACTATATAGATGTATCATCTTTTGTTCTTCATTCATTCATTAGTGGGCATTTGGGTTCTACAATTCAACTGAATAATGTTGCCTTAAATAAGCATGTACAATTTCTTTCTGTGACTACGATTGGACTTCTCTCTAGGGAGAATGACTTTTTTTTTTTTTTAAACAATTTTCTGGCTTAAAAATAATTCTAAAGACAAGCTGTTTGTACCCTTAAATGATCTTTTCTGAATCACTTCTCTTGGCCTTAAGTTTTCTGACCTCTTCAGTGGGTATATAAATAGTTGTTTACACCCTTAAGGGTATTTTGAGACTTAAATAAGAAAGTATATAGAATTACAAAATGAATTTTAAAATCTTATTTTTTTGCATCTATTTTGTGCAAAGCACTGGCCAAGTAAGTTGAAATAAACAACAACAAAACAGAAATAAAACTTGGGGAGGATCCTTAAAAACAAAGTATCATAAAAACTTAAGATAGTATCAATATTAAAAAACGTGACAGCTAAAAAAAAAAAATTTGTTTATTTACTGGCAAAAATGTTTTAAATGAGCTTCATTTCACATTGCCATGCCATAAAACGCATATGACATTACTAAACAACTGGAATTATTTTAGAAAATAACATCCAGGCCTGGTTATTCTGAGTGAGTTACTCACTGAGTGCTTCCCACCCACTAGGGCTGAGCTAAGGATTTTCGAATGTTAACATTAACAGCTGGGAAGTTAATCATTGCTCTCTATGTTTATAAGGTTTATCAAAATTTAACTGAATCTTCCTTGAGGCACTGAGCCACCTTGTGACCTCGTGGTCTAAGTGGGCAGGGGAATCACAGCACAGGACCAAAGGGAAGGCTGGAGTGCCAGGATTTTAGCAGGTCCCCTTTCTGCTTCTCCAGGACTTGACAGCCAGAAGCAAGTGGACAGGAGTCCACAGAGGTTCCACACCTGGATTCTGGAGCCAGACCAGCCCTGATTCATGGTCCTGCCTTAGCATGCCTCTAGCTGCCCCTTCTTGGGCAATTTCCTACCTTAAAGGTTCAGTTTTCTCATCCATAAAAAGAGGATACTAATAGCATACACTAAGGGTAACTGTAACTGTTAAAAGAGATAATACGAAAAATGCCTATTACACAGAATGTGGCTCATAGGAAAGCTCCATTTAATACTTAGTGTGATAGGAATTATTAGTTGTTATTGCTTTACTAGCAGTATGCAAAACAGCCCCTCTTTATAAATTAGAATGTTGACTTCAGAGTTTCTCAAACAAAACAATTCTATTTTTGGAAGAGTCTTCTAAAGGAAAGGAGGGAGGGAGAGGAGGAAGGAAGGAAAGTCGTAAAGACCAGCCCCCTGTTCCCTTGGAACTTGCAATCTAGGTAAGAGGCACATGCAGACTGACGTGGGAAGACCTAGTCTGAGATGGAAACAAATGCCACAAACACTTCCACCTCTCAACTGGCTCCAGAGACTGATAGCATACAACAAACAAAAAGTGGAAGCTGAGGGCAGCTCCCGCCCTCTGTTCTAGTGATGTTTAAGATCTACCCTCAAAGAGTTATTCAGTGAAACCGCCAGAGAGAGACTTGATGAGACAGGAACCACAGTCTACTGGGATCAGAGGAAGATGGGTAAACAAGCACAATGTAGGGAAGAAAGAGATAAAACATAAAAACAAAAATAGCCATAAAACCAATGAATGTTCTAATATAAAGAACAATGTGTTTCCAGAAACTGGATGGAGAAGGAACTAAGGGAAGGAACTGTTCTGTGTATATAAATTTCTAAAGCGTATGAATGAAAATCATCAAGACTTAATTTTTTTTAAGGGTACTCAGTTTGACAGCCTGAAAAACAACAGTGAATTCCTAGATACTCTAGAGAGTCACATACCCAAACGTGTCCCATTTCTCTGGACAAACTGTTAGTTTTGGGGTGGGGCGGGGGCGGGGTGGGGGAATGGCACGCCCAGTCCAACATCTAACAGTGCTCCACACACAGGGCTAGGGGGACAAGGGTGCAAAGGGCAGTGGCGGGAGAGATTTCCCTTTTGGCTGGCCAGAACCTTTATGGACAATGTTTCCCCAGTAGCAGTTTATGGAACGTTAGTCCCAGAAGATATTTCCCAAAACAAGCCAAGTGGGTTTGCAAAATACTTTATACAGCATTTACAATTGGGACTTTTTCCATACACATTAGCATTTTAAGAGCTCTGAGAAGTCTTGCAGAAAAGAAACCAGTCTATGTTTTGTTCATCTATGGAATCAGGAAAATTATGGGATCTGGGCCAATTTATGAGGGGATTGAAAGTCCTTGGAAATAGAACGAGATGAAGAGGAGTGTACTGACAGACTTTCCTTTCGGGGAGAGAAGGAGATGCCATTGGGAGAAAACAATTAGAAGCTTCTTGCAGTTCAAGGGGCTGTGATGAGTGGTTGGTGGTGGGTGATGGAAGGCATATCTGAGGGTCATCACACCACCTTCCAAGGGCTGGGTGCCTCCCCTATACTGGGGAGGTAAATTTGCTGACTCAGGTGCAGAAGCTGAGATTCTTGCCCCAAAGGCCCTGCTGCATCCTCCCATATTCAGCATCCCCCAGCTCCTTCAACTACATGCAGTAACTACAACACTGACTACCTTGTTAACAATAATCCTGGCTCATATTTGCTTTAAGCTTTCCACCATGCCGAGCGCTGCTGAAAGCACTTCACGTGGACTAACCTGATTGCTCCTCACAGCACCACATGTGACAAGTCCTACTAGCTCCATTTCATAAATGATCAAACTGAGGCACCCTTGAAATAACTTCAGGAAATATTTAAAACACATCTATTTGAAATAGCACAATGCTGAACATACCCGGGCCTGTATTTTATAGGTCTTAGAGTTTGTTTGGATTTGCTATTAATATCCTGAAATAGATCCTAGGGAAATGTTGGTTTTGACTCACTGCATCTCTAAGCAATAACGGGAGATGGGCCCTTCTGCCCAGCGGGGTCCCAGCTATCTACAGTCACCATGCACTGTCTGTAGCCTGCTTCCAATGGTTGTTTCACAGGCCTTTTTGTGACGTGACGTGGATCTTCCAGGCCAGCGGTCTCCAGGAGAAATAAAATGTGAGCCCCACATGGAAGATAAGAATTTCCAGTAACCACATGTTAAAGAGTCAAGAGAAACAGATGAAATTAATTTTAATGCTATATTCTACTTAACCTAGTACATCCAAAAATACTGGGCTGGCCAAAAAGTTCATTCAGGTTTTCCACACCATCTTACAGAAAAACCCGAACAAATCTTTTGGCCAACCCAATATTATCCTTTCAACAGCCATTTCAAGGGCTCCGGAGCCACATGGAGTTATTGGCTATGGTACAGGCTGGTACATTTAGGCATTAAGTGTTTGCAGTGTGAATACAGGAGGCACTGTGATGTGCTGCTAAGAGTTTGGGAGTCAGAGAGACCTATATTGAAATCCTAGTTTTTGCACATTCAATCTGGGACCTTGGGCAGGTCACTGAAGCCCTCTGGGCCTCAGTTTCCTCATCTGTGAAATGGAGATGATGATGATTCTTCCTTACCAGGGCGGTGGGAAGGGTTGAATCACTCAATATACAGGGAATGTGCTGAAATAGAGCCTGGTGCAGAGTTAAGCGCTGGCGGCGGCAACTTATTACTAAGGTTGAGCAGCCTTTTAGGGCTGCTAGAATAAAGGGGCTCCTGCTAAAACATTTCTGTGTAGCTCCTGGTGGCCCTGTAATGCCCACGGTGGGTCTAGGTATGGCTCCCATATCACAGACTAAAAGGCACTTGGGCTGGAGTCCTTTAAAAAGGCTTCTAAACAACTCCTAGAGAGCATATCTCCCACATTCCTTTGATACACCAGTCTCCCAGTTTCCAGGCAACTGAGGACAAGTTTAGACTAGGCCTGCAGCAGAAACCCCTCATCATGATGTCCATATTCTGGCCACCACGGTCCTGAGTGCTGTAAAGACACACTGTACTCTGATCACAGCGTGAGCTCACCAGGGGCCCTCCCAGCCACAGGCCACCGGTCCGCAGCACCCTGGCCTGGCTCATATGTTCAGCTGCTATATATTCAGCGCTTGCTGTGACAGCTTAATCCCTTAAGTGATTAAAAGCCTAATATCTTTCTCTATATTCTTGATATAACTTTTTAAATGCTCTCATTAGTTTATTCATAGTTATCATTACACTTAAACCCAGTGGCACTTCCAAAATCCCATTTGAGTTGCACCTCTGAACATCCTCTTTCCAGGCACCATGCAGTGATTTATATTTTATTTTTATATTTTCCCTGATTTACAGCCTGGAAAGAATATAGGAAGGACGAGGCCTATGTTTGTTCAGGGCTCATTTTTCCATTCACTTTGGCTCCAAGATTATGAATCCCTTCAAAATTCAGAGCCTCAATCCTCTTATCCACAAAGACAGAGATGAGAAGTTCTCTAAAGTTCATTCCAATATTGAAAACTGATGAGTTCTCATATTTAATAAGATAAAAGTGAGAAATGCTGAAAATGAAGTCCTAAGATTCAAAAATTGCAAAACCCAACAGTCTCCTCTCTTGGCCACTCAGAGAGGATATGAAAAAAATAACCAATGATACACAGGGTGCACACATAGAAGGAGACAAAATAACTGCAGTGGAGAGAGACCAAGAGAAAAGAAGTGTGCTATGCGTGATGTTAAAAAATATCAAGGAAGGGACCATATATGTACCTCCATTTCTCACTGCAAAGTGCTTATTTTGGAACTGCTAACATAGGTGACAGTTTATAAAAACCATTTCTATTCTCTAATTTGACTTGTTTCACTGGAATAGCATCAAATGTCAGGATGAGGACATAGGCTTAAAAGAAAAAAACAAAACAAAAAACTAGCTCATAATCAAGTTACCTTTCGAAAACCATTATACTGCCCACAAAGCACAGAATAGGAACTTTGCGGGAAAATGGAGTCATGTCTCCCATTCCTGTTTCCCCCAAAATGTGTGGTCATATACAGCTGAATCTAACACTGCTTCTTCTATGTGTGTCTCTGTCTCACTGTCCTCTGGCTTTCTCTCCTGTGTGCACATAATGTGAAGTAGAACACAGTTGCATTCTTAGGAATTCAGGGTTTCCTTTGTAAATGTTTTCATCCATTAGGCAAGAGGAACCTATTCCTATCATTAACTACACAGGCTTGAAATTGAAAGTTGTGTTTCTAGATATCAGCTAGAAAGAAACACAACAATGTCCCTTTCCATTGGCACAGACAATGGCTTCGAATAACTAGACTTAAAGAAGTCTTTCTGAGTCCATCTCTCTGCACCTGTGTCTTGAACAAACCCTATGCTACACTGCCTACTATGCTTTCCTGCAGTGTCATCCCGTGACAGCATGAAATCCACGGAGCATGAAATGTTTGCAATAAAATAAGGAAGACATATATGAAATAAAGGTCTGCAAATGAAAAATGAAAAGACAAGCTGTAGTCTGGGAGAAAGTATTTGCAAACTACATATCTGATAAAGGGCTTATATGAGAATGTATAAAGTACTCTTCACTTCACTAACATAAAAACAGATGTTCCAGTTTTTTTTTTTTTTTTTTAAGGAATGAATTTGAACAGACACTTCACCATAGACAATACACAGATGGCAAATAAGCACATCATTAGTCATTAGGGAAATGCAAATTAAAACTGCAATGGGATACCATTACACATTTAATAGAATGGGTAAAATTAAAAAACAAAATCAGCCAAATAAAATATTGCCCATACCAAGTGCTGGTGAAGATGCAGCAGAACTTTTATACCCTGCCATTGGGACTACAAAATGGTACAATCACCTTGAAAAGCAGATGGGCAATTTCTTATAAAGTTAAACATACGCTTACCATATAACTCAGATATCTCACTTCTAGGTATTTATGCAACTGAAAACGTATGTTCACCCTGAAATCTGCATGAAAATTTTTAGAGGTTTCATTTTTAATTGCCAAACTTTATCCCTCAACTGGGTAATAAACAAATCAAGGTCTACCCATACAGTGGAACACTATTCAGCAATACAAAGGGATGAATTACTGATGCAGGCAACAGTGTGTATGAACCTCAAATAACCATGGTTAATGATTCCAGTGATATGACATTCTGGAGAAGGCCAAACTAGAGAGACAGAAAATAGGAGGCTGCTGCAAAGCACAGCAGGAATCATTCTCTATCTTGGTTGTGATAATGGTTACCTGACTGTATGCCAAAACTTGAAAAATTGTACACTGAAAAAGATGACTGTTTTCTGAGTATAAATAATACCTTAATAGAAAAAAGAAATTAAGAAAATACTAGAATATATTATATATATACATATGTAGTATATATATAATATACTTTCCAATATAATGGAAAATAAAAATATTTGTAAAAAATTAAAATCTTAGGAAAATTCTGAGGTCTATCCCATTAATTTAAACTTTTCTCACACATCACACAGGCCAAGCGCATTCCTAATACCCTACCCTAACTCTAATGTCATGTGAGAGATGGGGAATTGATAAAAAAGGAAGCATTTTACCAACATTTGCCGCTCATTTATTTTTACTCCTTCTCAAAGGCCACTGCCCACAAGTACACAACCACGGTATTTTGAATCTCCTCCCGCTCCTCTCTGTGACATGCAAAACGCTCTCGACTCACTAATGATTCGGGGTTGCACAGCATTTCCACGCAGAAGTCTGGTCCAGACACAAGCAGACTCTGCTGCTGCTGCTGCTGAGTCACGTCAGTCATGTCCAACTCTGTGTGACCCCATAGACGGCAGCCCACCAGGCTCCCGTCCCTGCGATTCTCCAGGCAAGAATACTGGAGTGGGCTGCCATTTCCTTCCCCAGTGCATGAAAGTGAAAAGTGAAAGTGAAGTCGCTCAGTCGTGTCCGACTCTTCGAGACCCCATGGACTGCAGCCTACCAGGCTCCTCCGTCCATGGGATTCTCCAGGCAAGAGTACTGGAGTGGGGTGCCACTGCCTTCTCCCAAGCAGGCTCTAGTTACCCACAAATAGCCATGACAAGGATTCTATAATAATCTAATTATCAAAGAACCTAACTTTGGCAGATACAAAGTTCAAGAATTTAAACCTCCAATTACATCTCAATAAAGAAGCAAGAAACGAAAATTTTAAACCTCAACTATATGGGTAAATAGCACTTTATTAAATGAATGGGTTTAGATGAAGAAAACCCTCGTAAAAAGAGAACCATGAGCTTCTCCGATGTCTTACTCCAAAAAGACAGCCTGCTTAGGTGAAGGTCTGAAAGCCCTCAAATTTACCCCAAGTACCTCCTGTGGCCATCAGCTTGCACATCTGATGGCTGCCCTCTGTCCCAGGTTTCTGTCATTTCTGATATTCTTTCTTTAGAGGACATGCATCTTAACTGTTTCAGGGGTTTCCTGGGAAGATGAACAAACTAGCAAGTATTTGTCTGACCTTTTTCCTCGGCAATGAATGGGCTTTTGCAGAAAGGAAAACAACTGAGATCTGATGACAGGTGACAGGGAAAGGTCCTGATTTGGGACCAAAGGTGAAATGGTCCACCCTCGGGCTAACTCTGAATCCAGAAGTTTATCAAAAGGGCTCGTGAGAGGGGACAGGAAAGTGTGTCATACATCACGGAGACCTTATTTCACATCCAAACCTAACCTGCCATTTCACATTCCCAACTGCAAACTGGCTCTTCTGGGTTTCAGAACACATGTGAGTGAAATTCTTGAATGGTAGATAAGGTAGTCTCAGTAAATATTGTAACCTGAGGATCTATTGGTCAGTTTTTAAAAAAAGGGGGAGGAGGTTTTCAGGAGACTCCAGACAAAGGGTCAGGAAAACAACCTAACACACTACCTTTTGTGCTCAAGGAAATTCTCTGACAAGTGGCTCATTCCTGGTGGCTTTCTTCTTGCTGTGTTCTAGGTTTAGGGGCTGACCCTGCTCTTTCAAATTGTTGCAGAGGCACCCCGATCTTAGGGTAATAAAGAAGAGTCAAAGAGTAAAAGAAATGGAAAAGAAAAGAAGAGTCACAGGGAGCAAAATTAAAACTAGAAAGAAACCAGTGATTGTTAACAACAATGGCAATGACAACATAGTGACAAGTTCCTTAAGAGACCTAACAACCAACTGCAGTGTGTGGACCTCGATTAGAACATCATCTGAACAAATGGACTGTAAGAAGGCACTTGGGAGACCACATGAAAATGCCGACATAGACACTATTCAGATGATACGGAGTAATTACTATTGATTCTGTTCACCATGACAAACACTGTCACAGGTATGTTAGAAAATGTATCTTCATTTTTCAGAGACATATATTAGAGTATTTAGAAAATGACATGATACTTAGGTTTACTTTAACAAAAAGGAAAAATAAGAAGCAAATATGGGGAAAAAACTTTCTCATCATTAAATGTAGATGGTACATACTGGTGGTTCATTTTACTTCTGCCTGTACTTTTCTTGAAGATGTTCATAATAAAATGTTTTTTAAAAAACATGATGAAAAATTTTTAAAAATTAGATGAGAACAGGTCCTGTATTAGAAGTTTCTGTTTTACTACCCTTTGCCAATTTTATTGGTGTGCTGCACTATTAGTCCTAATGTTAAAACAAAATAAAAGCAATATTTTAATATAAATGCTACACAGAATATAAAGCTGAGAAAACAAGCTCAAGAATTCAATTATTTAAAACAGTATTTTTCTAGTAATTTACAGAGGATTTTAGAAGTCATTGCTGTTACTGACTATTTAATAGACATAAGGTCCATCAAAGAATTTTAAAAAGGGGGGAAAGGCATATAAAGATGGATGAGGAACAAAAAGAGGTAAATGAAAAGAAATTAAGCCAAAACAATAAATCCCAACTGGCAAAATCCATCTTTAAAGATTCCAATAGACCTTGGGTTTGAGGGTCAGCTGTTTCCTATTTACACAAGTTCGTTCATGTCTCTTTGAGTTCAGTTTTTTCATTTGTAAAATGGGTATAACTGACACATCTTCCTCCTGGGAAGCTGTTATAGAACTAAATGAAAAAACCCACAATGTGCTTTCACATTGACCAGCACATGGTCCCTTCAGTGTGGCCTGTTCTTAGGTTAAAAGGCTGAGGGGAAAGGATCTAAGGAGAGAAAAAGGCTGTGGGAAAGTGGTGGCAGGCTGGCCTCTCACACAAATCACTAATTAACCAACAACCACAGGGGACTTCCCTGGCAGTCCAGTGGTTAAGACTTCACCTTTCAATACAGCAGTTGCAGGATCAATCCCTGTTCAGGAAGCTAGGATCCCACATGCCTCTAGGCCAAAAAACCAAAACATAAAACAGAAGCAATATTGCAACAAAGTCAATAAAAACTTTAAAAATACTAAACACACACACACACAAAACACCAGACAGGCTTAGGGCCAGGCAGATGTAGGAGGTCAACCAAAGCTTCTGTCACTGCCTGGAACCCTCAAGCTGTCCCAGAATTGTTTACTCGAAGACCCCTTCTGAGGTCTGTTCCTTACGTCTGTCTCTCACTCCATTTGGGCCCAGCTCTCAGGGCAGCTAATCTAATCAGCTAATCTATGCTAAATTATTAATGGGATACACGAGGTTAATGTGTAACAAGTATATACTCCAACAGAAGCAAATTGGAGACACAGGCTTCGTGAGTCATCAGAACCTTAGTGGGAATTCCAGGCAGCAGGCAATTCTCCTCCATAACAAATCAGATCCTAGGAATGCATTTTAAAAAACTGTTCCAGCAAAAAAAAAAAAAAAAAGTTTCAGCAAAAATAATTCATACACAAATGCAATCCAATCAACAAAGGGACAGGCCAAAAAACTACTTTAGCCAGACCAGGACAAAAGGGTTGTGGAAATCGGTATGTTTAGGAGCACTATAACCCTTAAGGACATTTTCTATGTCTCTGTTTTCCTATCTGCAAAAATGAAAATTGAGGTAAAGATTAAATATAATCCATGGGAAACACTTGTAACAGTGTCTGCCATGCAGTAAGCACTCAACAAACATTAGCCACTGTTAGTATTATTTATTTATTTATTTTTTGTTAGTATTATTTAAAGATGAGATGATATAGAAGTCAAAGGGGATGCCCTGAAAACTTGAGTGAAAAAAGGATTTTTTTTAGATGGCAGCTTCCATTTGTGTTTTCAATGAAGTTCTGCTCAGAGCAGAGCAAACTGGAATCAGATCTGGATTCAAGTGTCAGGCCAACTTCCTACCAGCTGTGTGACTTTAGACAAGAGGCTCAACCTCACTGAGATGTAATTTACTCAACCGTAAAATAGGCTAATGATATTGACCCCACAGTATTGATGAATGAATTACATATGACAATATATGGAAAGTGTGTATCACAGCGATTCCATAGGCATCCTGTATTTTCCAGGCTTTACAATCACATCCTTGGGAGCCCAACCAAGAAGTGACAGTACACTCTAACAAGGGTGACAGGCAGAGGTCCCGGCACCTAAGACTAAGCCAGGGTAATCCCATTATAATCCCACAGTTAGTTAGTACAGCAAGGACAAGGCAGTTTAACTAGGTGGGAATGGAGCCTCAGCTTTGACCAGCCCTGGTGTCCCAAAGAAGTAGCCACAAGGCAAGAATTGCATCTACCTGGGTGTTGAGATTATCTCATCCCAAAGACAAAAACGTGCGGTTTTGACTTGGCTATTTGTCCCTGGTGACAAGTGTCTTGGGATTACAAAATAATTACACGCTACTCCCCCTTTTATTTTCAACTGCATTTTTTGATTATGAACCTATTATAGAATCATGACAAAAATATAAGAATATAAGCTAAAAACATAAAGATTGCCTATGTTCCTACCAACAAGAAATAGTCCCTTTTAATATTTGTGTGCCTACTGCTTCAGATCTTTTCCTTTATACATGCATGCTCTCCCACACACTCTGTCATTATTTTAAAAAATGAGATCATACCCTCATATTACTTCATCACTTGTGTGCACACTTAGTATACCTATTTCTGGGTTTGTTAACCTAAATTCAAGCCATCACTTTTAATGGCTGCATAGGAATCCACCAAATGCAGACTTCACCAATTATTGATCTATCCTTCAACCAAAGGCACTTAGGTTGTTTCCAGTCACTTGCTATAATAAACACCACCAGACACAGTATATAAACCTGTTTACACAAATGTCCACAATTACTTCCTTAGAAGCGGCGTTGATGGGTCAGTGAGTGTACAACTCTTAAATGCCTTAAGGGAAAGCAAAACAGCTAGCCTTGCTGAGATGGGAGGGTGAGAGAGGCATTTTAGTTACAGACAGTCACTGTCTTTTAGGTCCAGGAAAACAGTCCTGGGTGTGCACTGGAAGGATTGATGCTGAAGCTAAAACTCCAGTACTTTGGCCACCTCATGCGAAGAGTTCACTCAATGGAAAAGACCCTGATGCTGGGAGGGATTGGGGGCAGGAGGAGAAGGGGACGACAGAGGATGAGATGGCTGGATGGCATCACTGACTCAATGGACATGAGTTTGAGTAGACTCCGGGAGTTGGTGATGGACAGGGAGGCCTGGAGTGCTGCAATTCATGGGGTCGCAAAGAGACATGACTGAGCGACTGAACTGAACTGAACTGAAACAGAACAACCTGCTGTTCATCTTTTCTCCTGCCTTCCTCTCATTCACCTATTGGGAAATTCATCTCTTTCACTGACAGAAACAACTAAATCCTCTTGCATAAAATCCAGAGGCAAATAGCAAGTGTCTGCGAAACAGAACTTGGGGTGTCATCTAGAAATGCAATGCAAAGGATCAGCAGGAAGGGGCTTTTAAAAAGCAACAAACTCTCCCACACAGCTCCCATGAGTCTACCACTCAGCCCCTCTGGCGTTTAGGGTGAGCAGACAGTCACCTCAAAGACCTCTACTGAGGAGCCAGTGGCAAGGGAGACCAGTCACAAGGGCCTGCCATAAGGAAGAGAAGCTACCCCACAACCCATCCTGAATCCTGCTGCTGCTGTTGCTGCTGCTAAGTCGCTTCAGTTGTGTCCAACTCTGTGCGACCCACAGACTGGAGCCCACCAGGCTCCCCTGTCTCTGGGATTCTCCAGGCAAGAACACTGGAGTCGTTTGCCATTTCCTTCTCCAATGCATGAAAGTGAAAAGTGAAAGTGAAGTCGCTCAGTCGTGTCCAGCTCTTAGCGACCCCATGGACTGCGGCCTACCAGGTTCCTCCATCCATGGGATTTTCCAGGCAAGAGTACTGGAGTGGGGTGCCATTGCCTTCTCCTTCTGAATCCTGAGGAACCCACAAACAGGATGGAAACCACAAACCAATGCATAGACACTCAAGTGGCCAACGGGCACACAGGCAGACACAACCAACGATGGGAAAACAGAGACACAGACACTGAGCTAAGAGAAAGTAGCAAGAAATAAAATTTCAAAATGCTGCATTGCTGCTGCTGCTAAGTCACTTCAGTTGTGTCCAACTCTGTGTGACCCCATAGACGGCAGCCCACCAGGCTCCCATCCCTGGGATTCTCCAGGCAAGAATACCGGAGTGGGCTGCCATTGCCTTCTCCAGTGCATGAAAGTGAAAAGTGACAGTGAAGTCGCTCAGTCGTGTCCGACTCTTCGCGACCCCATGGACTGCAGCCTACCAGGCTCCTCTGTCCATGGGACTTTCCAGGCAAGAGTACCGGAGTGGGGTGCCATTGCCTTCTTCGAAAATGCTGCATTAGGTAGAGATAAACACAAAGAAAGGGCTCTTACACCTGCCACTCACTGGCAGGGGCACCATGGGGCAAGGCTCTTATTGGCCTTTTATGATCAGGTGACCAAGAAGCTCTAAGCTTAACCTCAGGGATATGATTAACTTTGAGTTTTGGTATTTTGAGTCTAAATACTAAATTTTTTGAGTCATCACACCTAGCTACGGTATCTTAATTTCTATTTTTATGATCATTAAAAAAAAAAAAATCTCCCATTCAGTGATTGTCTACCATCTGTCCCTGGAGTTTTCATTAGTTCATACTCATTTAGTCCTACCTACCCTCTTGGAAGGGACATGTTACTCTTACTTTATGTTCTAAATGCGCTTCAGGTCACATATCTAACTAAAAAGATGGTTTAATCCTCATGGCATAGAGGAGTTACTCAATAAATAGCTCATGGCTGAATGAATAAATGCACACATTAATGAATAAATTATGTTGTAGACTCCTTTCTAATTCCATAACATTTTTACTCCAGAAGACTCCTTCTACATGTCTTTTTAATAGAACTTATCTCAGAATCCTTTTTGAAAACTCAACATACATTAACCATCAGAAATGAGCAAGACCTCTATTCCGTCTGTAGGAAGCAGTGCCACAGCCACAGTGCCCTGCCCCCAGGAAGACTCTCATAATCCAGCAACTGAAGGGTTACACCTAGCTCAGCAGAGGGCTGCCAGGTGCCTGCTTCCAGGCCTGGGCCATCTTAAATTCTGAAGGTTTCTTGTTGAATATTTAAGTATCACTCCTGTAAACAAGTCACTTAACATCCCAGGCCTCCAGTTTGCACATCTGGGTAGAGTTAGCATGTTGACCTACAGCTAGTTTCTTCTAACTTGAATCATCACTTTATGAGAAGTGAAGACAGAAGGCAGTGATGGAGATGCAAAGACACTGCCAGCTATGGACAGTGCTTACTGCCCAAAAACCCACTTTAGTGGGAACTCTCACATAGAACTGAACTTCTAAGTCACTTGGAATGCTTTTTAAACCCCACTGATTCTTGCTCCATCTCACTTCCCTGCAAGGGGAGTTTGTTTAAAGAATCTGCATGAGGCTCCCAGGGCACTTTTAAAGTTTACCTCTGATTACCAACCAGTGCTTTTGGGGGGATATCTCTGAAGCTGAACGAACTGATATTTGCATTGGCCAGATAATCCCTAGCCAGAAGGACTTCTCCCACTCCTACCTACTTTTACTCCCTGTGCCAAAGCTCCCTGGATTTTGGAGGTTTCTGATCTGCTGGTCCATGCTGTTAATGGCTGCTGGTGAAATGTGCCATGTTCCAAAGTTCTCTCCAATTGCTCTGAGCTTCCTGTATCTGAACTCAAAGAAGGGGAGCTGAAGCAGCTGGGAGAGAAAAACCAGAGTGGGCATAGTCCAACAGCAACCTTTGAAAGAGCCAATCAAAACTGCCGGCCTTCTGAATCATCACACAGGGTGAGGGAAGGGTCTGCCAGATTGGTCACCAGCAAGCAAAAAATCAGATAGAAAACTAAAAGTTGGCACTGGTGATTTGGAAGATGGCTCAGAGGCCTCAATACTGATAATTAGAACACAAATAAGTGGTTTTGAAAAAAAAAATTTTTTTTCCAAAAAAATGGTAAAGACAGCAAAGGCATCTTTTGCTGTCCTCTTTTCTTACCTTTGCAGATTCCCTCTCTTTTGTGTCTTTAACTGAACTTACAATGACTTCTCCTCTGGTCCAGAAAACCAAATGTCTATTTATTTTGGTAATTAATTTAAGAAAATGAACCCAGAGAATTTTTGGAATGATAGTATTAAGAAAGACTCCTCTCTCTCTCTTTCACACACAAACACACACCCGAATGTACACACTCATACACATCACAGCTGCACACAGCAAAGGCTGCAAGATAAGACAGGAAATCATGGGTTGTCATCAAGGACTAGTTGTGAGATCTTAGGCAAGCTGTTTCATCTCTGAAAGCCTCAGCTCCTTTAACAGGCACAATGGAGGGGTGACTGGTGTCTGTCTCATAGGGTTGCTGTGGTGATGATTAAGTGAAGTCGTGTAGGTAAAGTGCTTTGTCCAATGTCAGTAAAAAATAAGACCATAATAAATAATAAAAGGCAGTTTTTAAAAAACAGTTTGCTTTCACTTTAGGGAGAAGAGTGTCAGAAAGTGCCAATGTTCAACAAATTGATCAATGAAAATGTTATATATCTTTTGAATGTACATAAGATGGAAGTGGAAGAGAGATATTTCCTTTCTTTACACATATGCATAAAATAGGCACTTCCTAGTTCAGATTTAGGAAGTCAGAAGTTAAGGTCTACATTCTTATTAGGAGGGCCACAAAGATGTGATAAATGTCTTGCCATTCCACTTGCAGATGGCTGGCAGTCTTGGCACCCTAACGTCTGTTTCTGACTTCTGACTCCCATCTCTACCCCTTGGCTCTGTAGAGAGGCTAGACAGAATATTTCAGTTATGTTCCAATTAGCCCTGGTGGTTAAGAACACAGGACTGAGTAGGATAAAGCCAGATGACACACCCTACAACTTGGCTATAGCACATTACAAGCCAGCGTCATCTTTTATTGAAGGTTTCACTTTAGAACTAATAATTCCTGGAGAAGAGGACATTGTACTCTGTCACAGTGGAAGAACCTGATATAGATACAGGATGAAACAAGTGATCATTTTAGGAAGACCTTCTTGCTCTTGAATTTTGGTCTTATTTGGAGAAACCAGAAACACCCTGAGAAATCACTTAATTTGAGGAAGAGACTTTAAAAAATAAAGAATGGAGGGGAGGGATAAAACTTTAGAAACAATAAAAAAAGACGGTATTTTAACAAACATCCTAAAACTTAGGGCCAAACAGATAGATGGTTTCCAAAGAAACAGGACCATCAGAGAGAAATAAGCAGGCTTCAGAGACAGTGAAAGGGTGCTTGAAGACTGGAGACAGAGAAGCACACACAAGCATTAGCTTTCCAGTGTGCCCAGGGGAAACAACCGACAATGGCCAAGCCGTGTTAGCACCAAACCTCCAAGAATCTGGGCAGGATGGAAGAAAATCTGTGGCAGGTATACATGCACTCAACTGACACCCACAGCTCCATCCTGTGCTTCCTGAAGTCACAGAACAGTAGTTACACTGAAGCTGATTGAAAAAAATTCCAATAAACGTATAGAAGTTTTTATGCCTTCCATTTCTAAGACTTTTTCATACTTGTACACCTAGAAGTCCTAATGAATACAATAACAATAGCCTCAAGACATCACTAAAGCTTAATCCTAAAAATTAGCAACTTCAGCAAGAGGTGGCTCTGCCCAGAGTGGGCTTGGAGTCACTGCTATATGAGTTCACCTCCTGGATTTGTCCCTTATTAACTGTGCAACACTGGACAAGTGACTAAACCTCTTTAGTTTCCACACCTGTACAATGGGAATACACCTACCTGGCTTGAAGACTGAATAGCAAAGACAAAGTAAATGGGAGTGCTCTGTAGCCTGTGAAACAGCTACATCTTTGAGGCCTGGCAGGTAACCCAGCTCACACAGCTAGGATCTCCCATTTAAGCAAGATGCAAATACCTGAGGTGTCACATGCATGCCGTCCTGCTGCCGGCTCTCTGTGGGGGCCGCTGTGCCTGTAGATAATGTGGGGTTTGTTCTGTGCCTCTTCATCTTCTTGTTCATCAATGGACAGTAGTGGTTCAATAAAATAATCCCCATCATGGGACCGAAATGTGCCCAGCTGCAAATAGAGAGAGATGAGAAGTTGATTTAATATAACTTAGCCACTGGGAGGAAAAAGACAGTGGAGCAATGCCAAGTAAGTGGTGCCATCTTACCCAACTCCTTTCCCATGAGGGCTCCTTGAGCTGAAAATCTTACTGGTGTACTTGGAGAAGTAGTTTTTCTTATTTTTCTTTTTTCACTCTCTGTCGTATCAATACCTTAACCTTTGATTGGACTCTACAGAACCTGCTATCCAAATCAGTCTCTAAGAAATATCTCCTCGGTGCTTAAGCTATAATTATAGTCACTCCTCCAGGCTGCTGAAAGAGGGTTTCTGTGTGTTAGGAGAGCTTGGAAACAGGAACAAGTATCAATTCCAAAGAGAAAAGCCCCCTCAAGAAAGTCTTATCCTGACTTGAAAATCAGGAAGCACATGTTGACCAGAGGCACTCACGGCGGTGCTGCCAGGGACAGTGAGGGGCCTCCATCAGCCCTCTCCCCGCTCACAGGGCCTGACCTGGGTAAGACTCTCCAGTCAGGCTGCCCAGGGCTCCAACCTCAGTGCCACCACTTGCTCGCCCACCTTGGGTAAGTTCCTTAACTACCCTGAGCTTCACCTTCCTTGTTTATCAATGAGGGATAAAAATATTTACTGTCACTGTGCAGATTAAATGAGATAATAGGTGTAAACTGCTTAGCAAAGTGATACCTTGTCAGGGCTTGGAACAGAAGTGGCTTTTGGTGTTGCAGAGTGAGCCAGCCTCTAACCACCAGGATATAATTTGTGTTTGCCAATCACTCTAAGAGTTTCACAGTAACTCTTTCTACTCCCCTTCCCATATACCCACAAGTTCTGCAAATTATAAATGAAGCTGCAAGGTTGAGCCACCCAAAGGAAACCTTACAAGAGCGATAAAAAGACCCCAGGCCAGGCCAGTGGGCAGTATTTCAAGGAGAAAACCAAGCTCTTCTCTCCTCCTTTGTGGTTCCTTTTCCCTCAATGTGAGGGAAAAGGCACAGGCCTTTGACTTTCCCCTGGACCCAGGAAATGACTGCTCTTGAACATCAGTGGCAGTATCGGCACTCAAGTGCTGATATTCCACCCAAATTCTAATCTACTGAATTGAAATATCTGGGGGGTAGGTAGGGCCCAAGAACTGACATTTTAGAATTCTTAGGCATGACCAAGTTTTAAAGTACTTGGCTAAGCACTGGGGTTCCCAAACCCAGCTAAGTGTCAAAATTCCCTGGGAAGTTGAAAAATAAATTTAGATTTGAGAAATCACCCTATGTATGCAGATTTGGTATTTCTTTCTTTCTTTTTTTTTTTTTTTAGATTTTTGTATTTCTAATAGTAAGATCTAATCTTTGTATTTAACAACAAAAAAAAAAACTCCCCATGTAGTTCATCAGCCCCTGACTTAAAGAGAAGATAGCTCTGACACAGTCTGGTGTCAGAATAAGAGAGTAATTGGCTTCCAGAGAAGAAATGATTTAACAAGTTTGCTTTTACCCAGGCACCACTGCCTATTTTCAAAACACAACTCTGGTGCTCTCTGAGCACAGAGCAAGAAACCAACTACAACATGTGAAAGCTGCTAGAGATGGGCCACAAATACTGAGAAAGAATCTGGGAGCCCATCTGGTGAAAGTCTGGCATCTTTGATTATTAAAAGGAGAAACTGAGGTCCAGAGGCAGGAACTGACTTGTCCCCTTCAGTGATACAGATGCAGTGGAACAGTTCTCCTTGTAAATCTGGGACTCAGGTACCCTGACTCTAGTCTAGTGCCTTTAAAAAAGAAAAATAAAACTTTGAAATTCTCTTTAGGAACACAGATTCAGTCTCTGGCCCATGGTTAAGAGTATGGTCAGAAGGAATGGATGGGAACCCCAGCTCTGTCACTTGCTACCTGTAAAACCACAAGCAAGTCCCCATCTCTCAAAGATTCAGTGACAACTGCAAAATAGGTTCTTTCAAGGATTGGGCTGTTGTAAGGATTCAGATGAAATATTGCATACATAAAGTACTTATTATAGTACAAGACACATAAGAGTTCAGTAAAAGGAATATAAATGAGGTCAAATTAATTTTGTGGCTGATTCACAACACAGTTGTTTGAATGAAGAGTAACCCTTTCTTGGCTAAGGTGACCATTTATTCAAATACAGGCTCTAAGTACTTACAATACACAAAAGGTTCCACTGCGGGAGAGAAATGAATTGATGCTGACCCTGCTTCCCAGGCAAAGGGGATAGAACATGTGTTGCAAGAACCATAATACAAGGGAGAGTACACTAAACATCAAGGAGGGAGAGAAGGTATATGTCTGTGAAAGTGGAGAGAGATGGAAGCAGTCTGAAGGACCAGGAAGAGGTTTCCTGGGGAACAAAATACATTAGTTACACTTTGAAAGAAGGGTGTGATTTGAGAATGTGAAGCTGGTTGAGGTCACCTGGTAAATCCAAAGGCCCAAAGGTTATGAGATGGGAGGGAAATGAAATGTGCAAAAACAGTTTGCCTGAAATGCAGGATTTGTGAAGCAAAGCTTGACAGATGAGACTAGACACTACGGATGCACAAAGGGGTGAGGAGGTACACTGTCATTGGCCTTCAGTGCCAGAGTGAAGAATTTATAGTCATTCACTAGGCAGTGGGGAGGTCTGTGCAGTAACTGAACAGGGTAGCAATGTGATTTTGCACCTTGTCATCATTAATCTACAAGCAGTGTGTAAAACTGAACTGAACTGAAGTCGCTCAGTCGTGTCCGACTCTTTGCGACCCCGTGGACTGTAGCCCACCAGGCTCCTCTGTCCATGGGATTCTCCAGGCAAGAATACTGGAGTGGGTTGCCATTTCCTTCTCCAAGGGATCTCCCCAACCCAGGGATTGAACCCAGGTCTCCAGCATTGTAGGCAGATGCTTTACCCTCTGAGCCACCAGGGAAGCCCCAAGCAGTGTGTGCCTGGGATTAAAGAGAAAAGACCAGAAGAAGAAGCCAGACAGAAATATTTCTTAGACATCAGCCCTAATGAGAGAGGAAGAGAGAAGCAAAGAGGTCTGGAGGTAGAGCAGGGCTGCTCAGAACAGGTGAGAAACACATCTGAGAAGGATTTCAGGGAAACTAATAACTGACCAGTAGGGTGAGGGGAGGGAGGAAGGCTGCCATGGCTCAGTCTAAAGAGTGAGCGATTCCCAGGAAGATTTCCTGAGAGCGCCAGGAGAAGCGCCAAGATACGACAAGCACCAAACCGGGACAGGGGCATCTTTCCAGGAAAGATCAATTCCAAAAGGAAGGCAAGGGGCAAGGATTTTGGAGCTAGATTCATTCCAGCTATAAAAGGCTACCTCGCATATTTTTCGGATAACAGGCCAGATCTTCTGCACCTCCCTCCCCTCCAAAAAAAGAGCCACGCTGCAAATTAGGCACAATACAAATGGACTCAAGGTCTAGGGGGTTCATCTTTCAATAAGTCCTGGCCCTCAGTTCCCTAAGAGAGTTACTTACTATTCTGCAGTTACAAGTGCGAGTTACCACCTAAAATTGCCAACAGAAATTAAGGTCCTGCGCAGCAAAACGTTTATACCACTGCTGGGGCCACTCAGCAGGGTGTGGAGGCGGGGAGGGAGGAGGAGTAAAGGCTGTTTACAAACTTGACTTACACACAGCAGCCCTATCAGTAAGGTTCGGGAACTGTGGGTTACAGCCTTGGAATCTGGGCACACTCGGATGCTCTGGGTTCCAGCACCTGACTTATACCCACCCAGATCAAACCACCTTTCCAAGAACAGAAGGATTCCAGGCGTCCCGGGGCAACGATGACTCATGCAGCACCCCCTCCCATTTCGCCAAACTGCCGTCTCCGCCCACCCCCAAACAATCTCAACGACGCACCGCGACTCTGGGAGCTTTGCTGGGGGCTAAAGGGGGTTCATCTTCATCCTCGCATCCCAGCAGCCTAAACCTCCCCCCTCTCAGTCTACAAGCTTGCCTCCCTTCCCACCCGATCCCTCGGTTGAGCAGTGGAGATGGATGCGACATCAGCATTTGGGACTCGCGAGCCACTAACAGCAGCGCGCGGAAGGGGGGGGCAGCCAAGCCCCCTGGGTAAGTAGTCAAAGCTTCCACTTAGAAAATGTAACGGCTGGGAGTATGGGTGCTCTGGGGAAAAGTAATTGCATCACTGGGGAGCAGGACGCACAGCCCCTGTGCGCTGGGAGATCCTGACCCAAGATAGTTTCTGCGTCAGAGCGCGTGGCAGAAACGCACGTCGCTCGGGGAAGTTCTAGAACCGCTTTCACTTGGGCCAAAACCTTACAGCGGACCCTCAAATCCCATAAAAGGGAGAGGGCAGACAAGTGTAGGGCAGACAAGAGAGCAAGTGCGGCGGGGGGGAGGGGGAAAGAAAAAGGGGCGTGAGTAAATAAACACCGTGTAGGGGTACCAGCTTGGGTCCCCTGCTAAGTGCGTATTTTGCAGTGCATGGGGGGGGACTTCCCCGCCCTCTCACCCTCCCTCTCTAGGGAAATGTGCACCTCAGGCTCCCTTTTCGAAATCTCTGGCACCCCATGGGTAGTGGAAATCTCAGGAGAACGGAAATCTCTCCAAGCCCTCCCCAGTATTTCTGCTTCTTGGGGCCACCCCGCCAGCAGGGTGCAGAGTCGGACTGCGACGCACCCCCACTCCTAGTTTCCTTGCTGAAGCAGAGCATCCAGAACAGGCCCCGCCCCCTGAGCCCTGGGCCCACCCTTCCGTTCCTGAGACCGGACCTGTTCCCTGTCAATCCAGTTCAGCCTCAGGGTTCCTGGCGCCTGAAAAAAGACCCCGAGAGAACGTGGGGACTCTAGATTACGCACCGCCCTCCAAGACACACAGAAGGAACTCCCCGCACCGGACGCGGGGGATTCTCAGCCCACACCCCCGACTCAAGATGCGCCAATAAGGAGTCGGGCTCTCCCTGTGCTCAGCTGCTCCACTTCTGGGCGGCCGAGTTTGCAGAAGGGAAGGACAAGTCCCTTCGAGTTTGGAAACCGACATCCCAGCCACCTACTGGTGTGGGGCAACACGCAGTTCAACAGCTGAGCTGAATTTGGACCCTAGAAAGCTCCGAAACATTCAGAGCTCCCCCTCCTGGGACTTGATGAGGGGGGTGTCGGGGAGGATGAGCTTCTCTCAAGTGTCAGCACACTCGCCGGAGTAGCCACCCAAAGCGTAGGACGCAAACAAGTTTGTAGCCCATGTTTAGCGCCAGAGCGGAGACGGCGCAGTGAGGGTCCTAGGCTAGAGAGCAATTAAGTCTTCCAGAAGCGGGCGAGGAGGTGAGAGGGCAGGGCCGGGGAGGGGGCGCGCGTCCACTTACCATTCCCGAGCAGAGGCTGATGACGGCCGTGTGCTCTGACTTGGTATTGACATGGCCTTTGTAGAAACAGTGCTTGAGTTCCGCTTCCTCCTCGGAATAAAACTTAGTCTGGTTCACCCCGGGTGCCCCAAGGAGGGTGACAGTGAACATTGGAGCGATAAATCCAGCATGGGCGGTGAGATTAAACAGAAATTGCTGGCCAAAGGCGGAGAGGCGGTAATGCTCCTGGGAGGAGGTAGCGGAGGAAGAGGAGGAGGCGAAGCCAGGCCAGGGGTCAGAGGCAGAGTTAATGCTTCGTCGCCTTCTTTTGAAGTGTACGTTCGTGGGAAAGGGTTCTCCGAGAGCGTTCACTCGGACGGGAGACGCGATGTCGTATTCGCTCAGGGTCTCTAATAATCTCGCTGTAGAGAGAAGCAGAGGCACATGAACCGATAATACAGTTTTCTGCAAGCTTTAACTTAAAAATGAAGTGTGTGTGTGTGGGGGGGGGGTTCACCTAAGTTATTTTCCAGCTTTTTCCTCCCCATTCAAATCAATCCCTTCACCTTCAGTAACTGGACAAATATTTGCTGAACACCTACTATGTGTCAAAAAGTGTTAGATGCTGTCAGAGACTGAACAAGACAAAATACATAACATGATTATAGATCCTGACAGATACCCTGAATTATGCGACTAGGTGGTGCCCCCAGTTACTAACCAACCATAGTTTGGGGCCTGGCATGGGTAAGGAGAAAGATCAGGCTAAAAGAAGGGGGCGGACGACTAAGTTCTTTCCACAGTGTCTCTTGAGAGAATGCCTGGGAATGACCTAAAGAAGGGAGAGGCTGCAAAGCGGGAGATAATTCTTTCTAGGAAAAGGAGAGGGGAGAGAGAGGCCTCCGCTGCGGGATGTCCGCCGTGGGACACGGAGGCTAAGGAGGTGGCGACAGGGGCGGAAAGGTCCCCGTGGCCGACTCTCGTTACCTTGCCTCGGGTGCAGCCTGTCCTTGCGCACGGCCGCCGCGGCATCTGGGCTCCCCATCTCGGCCAGGTCTCGCACCAGGAGCGTTAGCAGTGTGGCCCAGGATACAAACTGCATGGTGCTCCCCACCCCTCCCCAGCCGCCCCCACCCCCCTCCCCTCCTGCCCTCCTTGGCTGCGAGGCTGCGGCTGCGGAGAGCGCGCGGAGCCCGGTGCCCGCCGCCAACTTTTGACTTTAGGAGTCGCTGAGGTCTCGCGGCGAGGGTCCCGTCTGCGCTCGGCTGAGCAACGCCGCCGCCTGCCGAGAGCTGAGCCGCTCGGGCCGCAGGAGGAGCCGGAGGAGCAGGAGGAGGAGGAGGACTGGGGCTCGGCTGCTTGGCCGCATAATGTACAGGGAGCCGGCAGGAGAAAGCGCGGAACGTGCGCTCCGAGGCGCGCCGGGCGCCCTGTGCTGGCGGGGATAGCGGAGCGGCTTCTTGAATGGGGGGCTGGGGGGCGGAGGGGGGGCGCGCTACTCAAATACTCAGGTCCCCGCCTCTCGGAGAGGGGAGGAGAAAGCGGAGTGAGTGGGGACCGCCTCCTGCCACTCGGCTCCTCGGCTGCCGTGCGGTACTTGCTGCTCGCAGAGTCGCCGGGAGCGCAGGGGCGCCGAGTGCGGTCCGCCATCTCCCCGGGACGGGCTTTTCTGAGACTCCCTGCCCTGGAGAGAACAGAGCGGAGAACGTTCTCCCTCTTTCCTGGCGCCTCCAGTCTCTCCCCCGTATCCTCTCTTTTCTCCCTTCGGAATCTCTTCTCTCCCTCGCCCTGTCAGTCCGCTCTGTAACCCCTTTCCCACTTACGGTCTCTTCTCTCCGTCCCACTGTGCACCACTTCCCGCATCTCCCCCATCCCTTTTCTCTTTCTACACGGTCCCCATCTCTCTCTCTTCTCTTTCTCTATGAATTTCTGTCCCTATCTCCTTTTGGTTTCTCACAAGTGAAAGTGGACCAGCGCAGGGGCACCTTCTCGTCCCCCAGTTTCTCACGAGGGAGGGGGTTTGGCTTCGGGGCTCCGCTCTTGGCTTCACCGGCCGAGGTCAAGAGCTGTGGAGCTGGGGTTCTCATCTGGCAGTTCAGGATGTGTTTCAAATTCATGGTCTCCTCAAAGTTTCCCAAAGCTTTTCAGTTGTGCTTGCCCCAACCTCAGACCCATCGAGAGCGTGTCTATTGCTTTCTGTAGGTCTCCAGCCCAAAAAAGGTTAAGAACTGCTCTGGGCAGCAAGAGGAGGCGGGGATTTCGGTGCCCCCATGTGCCTCGGGTTTTAGAGATATAGGGAGCCAGGGAGACTGAGAGGGGACTCTCATTGACTCAAGGGGAAGCACCAGTGCCTGGAGACATTTCTCAACCACTTCCGCTTGCTTTTTGCCAGAGAGATGCTTGGAACAGCTCAAAGCTGACACTTTATACCTACCTCTGACGTGGGATGCATATTTTAAAGTCGGAAATTCTGCCAGAGAGGGATGGTGTGTATTTATGTGTGTGTGTGAGAGAGAGAGTGTGTGAAAGAGGTGTTTAATCCCGGATGTTTTGAACAATTTCTGTAAAAAATGAATATTTGCCCCAAAGTCCAGAACCAGAGTTCTCTGTTACTTGGAAGGATGAAAAAACCAAAGACTGCCTATACAGGTGGGGGTTGGGGAGGGGGAAGGGGGCAATATAAAGCAATATTCTATAAGTGTTCACTACTCTGGAAATATTAATGTAAATATTTCTTCTGATACAGGGAGAAATGACTTGGCAAGAATAGAATTTCCTAAAGAAGTTGTTAATCCAAATACACCAATGTTGCCTTGACTAGAATTTATGATTGGTGCACACAATGTAAAAACGGCAAAATAGAAACACCTGTTAAGCACACAATCAGATTTGACAATAATAGTATTTAAAACTTTTTCTTAAACCTTCAAGGTATTGACTAAAAGACATTTCTTCTAATACACAATCTTTCTTTTCATTATGTAGTAAAAATTCCTCACAACCACAGTGTCTGAGGTTTGTTGACAGTTTAGCAGGAAACAGAAAAACATCAAGAAATCAAATTCTTAGCTGATTCCTATGGAAGATATTCTAGGACTGCCACTATTAAATTACTCAAAAATGTAGCACGTTGCAGTACTGCCCATTAAACAATTTTCCTATTTATCAATTTGAATCCCTCCCATAAAGAACTTAACAGTATAGCAATTATATGTAAGGGTAGAGGTTTCACTGTGTGCTCTTTGTCACTTTCTTTCTAGGACTTGGCGTTCAAGGATGAACTTTGTTTATGGTTCTTTAACATTGCTCCTGATACAAATAACCATCTCTACAGCTGATAAGGGACTAAAAATACAGTTTCTCTTGAAATTTCCTGAAGTGCTCAGGAGTCTGGCTTTCTGAATTTGTCATCCTCAGGGAGTTTATTCACCCTTTCTTAAGTGTTACTAGCTTACCTCTGAATTTACATCTATAAACAAGTCTTAAAAACAAAAATCTTTGGAAGATATTTGAAATCACAGTAAACGAATAGGACAACTGAGCTAGCTAACTAAATAATTCAAGTCAAAATCTTTTGTCTGAATAATAATAATGATGATAATCAACTTTGAGAACCATGAGCTACCCCTTGCGCATTTAATACAACATTTAATTTTTACAGCATCTCTATGAGGCAGGCAGAAGAGTAATTCCATTTTACAGATAAGGATATTGAGGTTGAAAAAGGTAAAAATAATTTGACAAGGGTCCCCTAACTAGTAAGTAAGAAATATGGTTCAAATTCAGTTTCAGTGCTTTAGTCTAAGTTCATACTTATACATATTTATCAATGTTTTGATAATTATCATAATTATCAATGATTTACTCATTATACATGAGTATAATGAGTATACATGATCTGAAATGCTGCCAAGTTTTGGGGGGTTGGTTTGGGTGGGGGTGGCTAAAATCATCAAGAGAATTGCCTCCACTGTCTTTGCTATGTATGATATATCTTTGGCTCTCTTACTCCATTTTCTATTGTTGAGTATTTCATGATAATCTTAATTATCTCACGGATATTTCAGGATGTTTTTCTCAGTATCTAGTGTGGGTCTGGCACATAGTAGGAACTCAAGAAATATTTATTGAATGAATGAATAAATATAAACCTCTATTTTTTTTTCAGCAATCCTAAAGTGACTTTATATTTCTAAGAAGGCAATTATCAAATTAATGTACATAAATATATGTGATATAAATGAATAATATAAATTAATAAATGATAAAACAGTTTATACTTGGTATCCTTTAAAGGAATCTTTGTCACCAAATTTTTGGCTGGAAACTGACTGGAATAACTGTTTAGAAAAGAATCACAGTTAACATGATTTTGTTTTAGATTTTTGGCACATCCATTAAAAATTATGTGCAAATTAAAATGTATGTGTACTGAGCCTCAAAACAACCAATAAAATGTAAATTATAAAAGAAAATGTATGTGTATGCACTTTGGAAGTTGGTTCTATATATAGGAATACATAAACATACCTGAATGCAGGAGGGGAGACTGTATTCTGTAATAACTGGGCCCCTACAGAAGTCTTCTCTGAAGGAAGAATATCTTGTTGAGGTCACCTGGAGTTAAGGGAAGGACAGATTTTAGCCCATTTTCTTCTCTCAGGCTTTACTGGAATTGAATGTTATTGTAGATTAAATGGGAGGCTTCTGTGGATGCTTCTTCATGAAAATTAAATCTCAGAGGAGTGATGATGCAGATGAGTCACTAGGGAGAGATAGTCTGGTCAACAGAAATGTGAAAGATGACATCACAAATGACTTTGTAGAACACCAGTGAAAACAGCAGGAAAGAGATCTGAAGCAAAGCCATCTCTTTCCACAGAAAGGGAAAACCCACACCCAAATGAGAGGCAGATACAAGGAGGCAGAAATATAAAGAACTGTTCCTGAGTAGTCAGCAGTAAGTGGTTTCAGGAGTAGGTTAGTCCACGGTACTGGGTAGCATGAGTGCGTGTGTGCTCAGTCACGTCCAACTCTTTGTGACAGTCCACAGACTGTGACCCCGCCAGGCTCTTCTGTCTGTGGGATTTTCTAGGCACGTTTACTGGAATGGGTTGCCATTTTCCTACTCCAGAGGATCTTCCTGACCCAGGGATGGACCCTGCATTTTCCACATCTCCTGCCTTGCAGGCAGATTCTTCACCGCTGAGCCACCGGTGGTAACTGCAGGAGACTGCCTGCAATGCAGGAGACTCAGGTTCCATTGCTGAATCAGGAAGATCCCCTGGAGAAGGAAATAGCAACCCACTTTAGTATTCTTACCTGGGAATTCCCATGGAGAGGAGCCTGGTGGGCTACAGTCTATGGGGTCGCAAAAGAATTGGACATGACTTAGCAACTAAACGACCACCATAGCAGTTCTGCTGTCTGGGCTCGATTGATGAGAATTAGACTCTGAAAAGTTAAATGACCTAATAGAGCATTACAGAGATAGAATGTGCTGAGTTGGGATTTAATCAGGAATCACTTTACCTGCAAAATTTGTTACCTCCATAAATAAAAGCAGCTTAGTGACAGAAAGATGGTCATCTAATTGTTTCTGACCATTCAGCCTTTATACCTGGCCTGATGAGTATGATCTGTAAGAACATCCTTTCTTTTCATTTGAAAGCTAAATCTACAGTTCTAAGTAACTCCTTTTGAGCCTACATGGAATGTCCCAGTCTGGTCTTTATGATGTTCCCAGATAGTTCATGACTAGCTCATGGCAATTTTACTAAGTTATTTACGTATCAGGTGTTCCTTTCCTACTTATCATTCCAGAAGACCATACTTTAGCTGTTACCCAGGCTTTGGAGCCCCAAGTGAATACCAATAACAGTTGTTTGAGACTCTTTGGGCCTCAGTCCTTATTCTGCCCCTTTCAGTATCTGTAGAATGAGACCTCCAGGGGTTTCAACTTTGTAACTACAAATGATTCAGAAGTGCTCAGACCCAAACCACTATTAAACTGAAGCCAAGTTAGAAAGCAATGAAGTGTGTGCACATACAATTTCACCACTTCCTGGAAGTCCACATTCAACATAGACAGTTGCTACCCTTGCTGGCATGGAATCTTGACAATGCTCAGATTGTTGGGAGACGTACCAGGATGCTATATGCCTCCTGAAATCTGAACTTCTTCTGCCCTACTTTGTTCCACCCCTTTTGTCTTGTTGATGTTTGGTGTTATTTGTTAGACTTTAAGCTACATGAGGGCAACAGCAAATCGATCACCATCCTCACTGTATCCCCTTGGTGCTACCTAATAGGCACTCAATAAATATTTCTTAAATGAATGAGATTACAATTATTGAAAGTTGTTGCTAGTTTTCAGAGCCAGTATTTCCTTTAATTTGCAAAAGTCATTTTCTTTCTCTTACTCTCTGTCTCACACACACATGCACGCACACACATGGAACTCCAGGAATGATGGAGGTAATCTCTATTTCTCATGGTATCATTACTCCTCCGAGAAAAATCCTGCTTTAATTAGAATCTTATCATGATTATTACTTTCTAGAGTAGAAATTTCCAGAGCAAGCTTTTCTCCAATGCCTACTTTAGGATTATGAGCATAGAAAGTAAGAGTGCATTTTCTGTATCCCTTCTATATCCTACAGAGAGAGTTATAATCACAGTTGCCTGCTTCAAAGGGGTGCTGTGGAAATGAATGGACTGAGGTGCTAGCTTAGTGGCTAGCACAGAGGAACTGATCTCTAAACATCCAAATCTGCGCTCTCACCTGCTGACTAACCCACCTACCAGTTAGGAAGAGTCAGAGAAGGCAATGGCAACCCACTCCACTACTCTCACCTGGACAGGGGGTAGCTAAGAGTCGGACACGACTGAGCGACTTCACTTTCACTTTTCACTTTCATGCATTGGAGAAGGCAATGGCAACCCACTCCAATGTTCTTGCCTGGAGAATCCCAGGGACGGGGGAGCCTGGTGGGCTGCCGTCTATGGGGTCGTACAGAGTCAGACAGGACTGAAGCGACTTAGCAGCAGCAGTTAGGAAGAGTGGTTCCCAATTCAGTTTGACAGAGAACAGTGCTGGCCACCAAGCACTCCCTCCCCTGTTAACCTCCTTCTACTCCCATCACCAGTTTATGGAGCTTTTTTTTTTTTTTCCAACTGGAAGCTACCTAGTGACTCAGTGGTAAAGAATCTGCCAGAAGGAGACTCAGGAGATGCAAGTTCGATCCCTGGGTTGGGACTATCCCCTAAAGAAAGAAATGACAACTCAGTCCAATATTTTTGCCTGGGAAATCTCATGGACAGAGGCGCCTGGTGGGCTATAATGGGGTCACAAAGAGTTGGACACCCAAAGTTGGACATGACTGAGCACACACATATGCATACTACACTTCTACTGAAAAAGAAAATATGTCATATGCATGGTTATATTTCACTGACTGTGTATTTCTTCACATTCATCCTTGCTTTAGCTACCCTTTCAAAACTTTTTTCATTTTTAAACAGCTTTACTCCTTCTTTCTTATAGTCTGCTTCAGTTCAGTTTAGTTCAGTTGCTTAGTCATGTCCAACTCTTTGTGACTCCATGGACTGCAGCACGTCAGGCTTCCCTGTCCTCCTTCACCATATCTCAGAGTTTGCTCAAACTCATGTCCATTGAGTCGGTGATGCCATCCAACAATCTCACCCTCTGTCACCCCTTGTCCTCCTGCCTTCAATCTTGCCCAGCATCAGGATCTTTTCCAATGAGTCAGTTCTTTGCATCAGGTAGCCAAAGTATTGGAGCTTCAGTTTCAGCACCAGTCCTTCCAATGAATATTCAGGACTGATTTCCTTTAGGATTGTCTGGTTTGATCTCCTTGCTGTCCAAGGGACTCTCAGCAGTCTTCTTCAGCACCACAGTTTAAAAGCATCAATTCTTCGGTGGTCAGCTTTCTTTATGGTCCTACTCCCACAGCCATACATGACTACTGGAAAAATCATAGTTTTGACTATATGGACCTTTGTTGGCAAAGTAATATCTCTAATTTTAAATATGCTGTCTAGGTTGGTCATAGCTTTTCTACCAAGGAGCAAGCATCTTCTAATTTTCTGGTTGCAGTCACTGTCCACGGTGATTTTGGAGCTCAAGAAAATAAAGCCTGTCACTTTTCCCACTTTTTCCCCATCTATTTGCCATGAGGTGATGGGGCCAGATGCCATGATCTTCATTTTTTGAATGTTGGGCTTTAAGTCAGCTTTTTCCCTCTCCTCTTTCACTTTCATCAAGAGTTCTTTAGTTCTTCACTCCCTGCCATAAGGGTGGTATCTGTGTATCTGAGATATATTATTGATGTTTCTCCTGGCAATCTTGATTCCAGCTTGAGATTCATCCACCCCAGCATTTTGCATGATGTACTCTGCATGTAGGTTAAATAAACAGGATGACAATATACAGCCTTGACATACTCCTTTCCCAATTTGGAACCAGTCTGTTGTTTCAAGTCTGGTTCTAACTGTTGCTTCTTGATCTGCATACAGATTCCTCAGGAGACATGTAAGGTGGTCAGGTATTCCAATCTCTTGAAGAATTTTCCACAGTTTTTGTGATCTAGACAGTGCTGGCTCAGCTGGTAAAGAATCTGCCCACAATATGGGAGACATGGGTTCGATCCCTGGGTTGGGAAGATCCCCTGGAGAAGGGAACAGCTATCCACTCCAGTATTCTGGCCTGGAGAATTCCATGAATTGTATAGTCCATGGGGTTGCAAAGAGTCAGACACAACTGAGCGACTTTCATGTTTCTGTTCACACAGTTAAAGGCTTTGGCGTAATCAACAAAGCAGAAGTAGATGTTTTTCTGGAATTCTCTAGCCTTTTCAATGAACCAACGGATGCTGGCAATTTGATCTCTGGTTCCTCTGCCTTTTCTAAAACCAGCTTGAACAACTGGAAGTTCATGGTTCACACACTGTTGAAGCCTGGCTTGGAGAATTTTGAGCATTACTTTGTTAGCATGTGAGATGAGTGCAATTGTGCAGTTGTTTGAACATTCTTTGGCATTGCCTTTCTTTGGGATTGGAATGAAAACTGACCTTTTCCAGTCCTGTGGCCACTGCTGAGTTTTCCAAATTTGCTGGCATATTGAGTGCAGCACTTTCACGGCATCATCTTTTAGGATTTGAAATAGCTCAACTGGAATTCCATCACCTCCACTAGCTTTGTTCGTAGTGATGTTTCCTAATACCCACTTGACTTTGAATTCCAGGATGTCTGACTCTAGGTGAGTGATCACACCATCATGGTTATCTGAGTCATGAAGATCTTTTTTGTATAGTTCTTCTGTATATTCTTGCCACCTCTTCTTAATATCTTCTGCTTCTGTTAGGTCCATACCATTTCTGTCCTTTATTGTGCCCATCTTTGCATGAAATGTTCCCTTTTGGTATCTCTTAATTTTGTTGAAGAGATCCCTAGTCTTTTCCATTCTATTGTTTTTCCTCTATTTCTCTGCATTGATCACTGAGGAAGGCTTTCTTATCTCTCCTTGCTATTTGTTGTAACTCTGCATTCAGAAGGATACAAACATCTTTTCATTTTTCCTTCGCTGGCTTAAATAAGTCCAATTTAACATTTTTTTCAAACACTGGATTTTCTTTATCTGACAGAATATTTTACATAACCAAAACATTAGCCAGAACCTGATTTTCCCACTGAATGAACAGTTTAAAAATGTTTTTATATGATAGAAAATATTTACATATGCAAAAATGTAATTTCTTCTGTCAGAAGATGTTTAATAGGCTGTCTACTGTAAAGGTATTAATCATAATAATGGTTAACCTTTGTGATGGCTTACTACTTCAACTAACAGTGGATAAGGTTGTAGTCAATTCTTCTGACAACCCAATTAAATAGGAATGCCATGAGCTCCACTTCGAAGAGGAAGAAATAAACACACAGAGAGGATAAGTAACCAGCCCAAGGTTACACAGCTACTGAGTAGCTAAATGGGCCTTCAAAGGTAAACTTTCTGATTTCAAGGCCTGTATTCTTAAACCACGGGCTTCCCTGGTGTCTCAGTGGTAAAGAATCTGTCTGCCAATACAAGAGTCAGGGGTTTGATCCCTGGGTCAGGAAGATTCCCTGGAGGGGGCAATGGCAACCCACACTAGTATTCTTGCCTGGAAAATTCCATGGACAGAGGAGCCTGGCAAGCTACAGTCCCACGGGGTCGCAGAAGAGTCAGACACAACTTAGTGACTAAACAACAACAGCAAAGCTTAAAACAGCATAAATTTTGATGGTGAAGAACACAATTTTAAAGAGTAGCAATCTAGACATTAGAAAAAATTCAGATACCAATAGAGCCAGGCCTATAGAGGGTCTGGTTTAGGGAGTCAGTCGCAGAAGATGAGGCTTCTGGATATGGGTCCAACGGGTTGATGAAGAGGATGCTTTTCCAACACCAAGACCCCTCAGTGATCTACCTACAAGACTGGGCCTTGGAACACTGCTCTTCTTCAGTGGTCTCATGGCAACAATCATCCTTATAAACTCTCACTGCCCTCAGTTCAGCTCAGTATCTTGTGTTATTCAGACTGTACTATGGTCCTTGCTATTAAAATAGCATATGGCCTGCCTTCTAGTTATAAAGTGGTTCAGGATTTGAATTCCTTGTGAGCTTATGTGGAAAGCCTGCTACAAAGAAGGTCTTCAAAGAACTTTTCAAAATCTCTAAGCTACTGTGACTACCAAGGACAATAAAGAGGGGCTAGAGGCAGGGATAAATAATTTCATTTTTTACTTAATGTGGAAAAACACAGATGCATTGCATGCAACAGCTTGACATGGTAATGAGATTATCAAATCAGTGCCAGTTGGAAATGGTATATTCACCATGCACTATCTTTGTATTAATTGGCACCAATAACAGAAAATAGGCTGCTTCCTGAAATGTAAGCCTGGCAATTAGCACCTTGTCAAGTCTCTATCAGAAGCTGGCACGAAGAAAAACATTTTTCCCCCCACTTAAAAACAGGTCTGACGGTACGTATCAGGGAGATTCATGGCAAGCGTAACTGGAATAAAGTTTAGCTACTCTTGGGCTCTGTGCGAGAGGCGCAGTTACAAAGAGCGAGACTTTGGACACAAATTTTTTCCTGGGCACTTACCACAGTGGCGGTGGTCCCTGAATTCTGATTACAGTCAGCAACACAAATTCACCCACATACACTTCTTAAATCAGCACTTCTTATTTTGTGCTGATTATTCAGTTCATTAATGCTGACTACAAATCTGGCCCTCATGGAACTTATATTTGCTCTAAGCACCTTATCTGACAGAGCAGAGGTAGAGAAATGACTCCCTGAATGGTGACTTTGGTCCTCATGTCCAGGAGGGATAAAGGTCCTAATAATTGAAAACAGACAGTTCCAGATCCTGTCCTCCCCACTTCACTGATCAGGTGGAAAGGGAAAAGAACCATCAAGAAACAGTAAATCCAATATTGGGCAATTATTTCAGAGTCAGAGAGAGCAGTGTGTTTTAACACATAAACATGTCCAAGGGGTGTTATTAAGTAAATGAGTCACAGTGTTCTTTGTGTAATTGGCTCCTAAAAACAAAATAAAAGAGTAAAATCTCAACCCGAACACGATCTGCATAGGAAAAAAAGTCTGGAAAGAGGGATTTACATCATGCCAGAACCATATGACTGTGATCTCTGAAACCGAGAATTATGGAGATCGTTCATACTTATTATATTTCAGTGATACCCACCCCCGTATTATCTGCCTTTTTTAGTAATAAGAATATATTACTTTCTTAATGAGAACAATATTTTTTAAAAATAAAGAGACAACATATAAAGAAAATACAGTGTTATCAGTACCTTCAGGGAAAAGTTTTTTCATAAATTATGCATAATGGTAGCTTTTTCTGTAACATTCAATATATATTTCACTATTTGAAAAGAACCTCATATATACTGTGTATATGTGATCAAACACTAGGAAGAGATTTCTGATAGCTAAGTCAGGTTTTTGAATGAAATTTGACAGAAGCTTGTGATTTATATAGAAATGGAAGTGTTTGATATACAGTAACTGTGGAATTAAAACATGATTGGAGAATAATTATTGAGTCTCAGGAAAAAATAGATGCTCACTCAGCCCCTGACTATATAAACAAGGAAGACATGTATTTATTCAAAAAATATTTATTGAACACCTACTATGTACCATGCAGTTTGCAGATAACAGAGGAGCTCACAGTCCAATGGGGAAGAGAAACACAAAATAAGTAAATAGGTGAACAAGTATATTAATTACGCACAGTTCTTTGTAGAGGAGATTAAAAGGCAGATAGTTGAGATTAGGTGGATAGAGAAAGGCCTCTTTGAGATGTGCTAGATAAATGGAAGCCTTTGGCCACCTGATGTGAAGAGCCGACTCATTGGAAAAGACCCTGATGCTGGGAAAGATTGAGAGCAGGAGGAGAAGCGGGTGACAGAGGATGAGATGGATCGATGGCATCACCTGCTCAATGAACATGAGTTTGAGCAAACAAAGAAACTTTGTTTCTTCCGGAAACAAAGAAGGACAGGGAAGCCTCGTTTGCTGCAGTCTATGGGGTCACAAAGAGTCAGGCACGACTTAGCACCTAAACAACTAAACAAAAACATACATAGACAGTTAAGAAGGAGCCAGCCCTTTAAAGAACAAGCAGAAAAATATTCTGGGCAGAGAGAACATCAGGAGAATGTCTAAGACAGTGAAAAAAGTGGAAGGGTTTCAGAACCCAAAGAAGCCCTTGTGGCTGGAGTTCTGTGAATGACGGAGAGGGGATGCAGAGTGGGGCTGCGAGCGAGTGAGACAGAAGCCAGGTGATATGGGACCTTTCAGGTCTGGAGTTTGTATTTTACTCTAAATGTAAGGGTAAGACAGAAAATCATTAGGCAAGGAGATGGCAAGACACTCCTTTCATTATGAAAAAAATCCCTCTGGCTGCTGTGTGGACGATGGGATCTAGGAAGCTATTGTGTTGTTCAAATAAGGATGAAGGTGGCTTTTACTAGGGTGTGGGAGTGGAGGTGGAAGGATTTAGACATTGAGAAAGTGTGTTTTAAGCAGGACACAGTGAAGGATCTTATCACAGGGATGAGAAGGGAGGACGGACGTCAAGAATGAGTCCCAGAGTGATAATGCAGAAATTGCTGCCTTTGATATATACATATTACAACCAGCGAGAGAATATAAAAGAATAAAAACTCACATACATAGCAACAAAATCACTGGGGATAGAAATAACAAGAAACGCGCAATGCCTATATGAATACTACTTTAAAACACTAATGAAGACTTCAGAGGAGATGTGAGTAGATGGAAAATCACCACATTCTTAGGATGACTGAGTGTCACCAAGGTGCCCATTCTCCCTAAGACAGTTTATAAAATTATTGGAAACACAATATAAATGCCAACAATTTGTTTCTGTTATTTTCTTTTGTTTGAGACAAAATTGAACCAACCTTTACTTGAGAACACAAATAAAAAACAGCTTGGAAAATTTTGCAAATGAGTTATGTGTAGACTCTAGTAATAATACCAAATATTACCATTCTCTGATCAAAGAATAAAACTTTCCTTTGCTTCTGAACATAATAAATAAAACCTTCACAAAATTAGTAACCAAAAAATATACCAAATATCAAAATATAATGGAATGCCTCAGTAAATAAATACAGTGATACTGGATTATGAATGAACAGAAAACCCAATGGAAGAGACTAGAAAATCCAGAAACAGATCTAACTGAGAGAATTTAGCTTCTGATAGAGATAGTTTCTGAAACTGATTGGGAAAATTTGGACTAGTTACTATGCAGTGCTAGAATGACTCGGTAGCTATGTGGTTTAAAAATTTTTTTTAATAATAAAACTATTTTAAAGTTGGTGGTGAGGATGTGGAGAAAAGGAAACCCTTGTACACTACTGGTAGGAATGTAAATTGATGCAGCCACTGGGGAAAACAGTTGGAGGTTTTTCAAAAATTAAGAATGATGCAGCAATTTCACTCCTGAGTATATATTCTAAAAAACTCCCACTAATTCAAAAAGATACATGCACTCCAATATTTATAGCTACTTTATTTACAATTCCTAAGACATGGCAACAAGCTAAGTGTCCATCAGCAGATGAATGGATAAAGAAGATGTGGTGTGTTTATACACACACACATGCAATGGAACACCACCTGGCAAGGTGGGAGTGGCGTGGGGAGCACTGAAGATGTAGGGATGCACCCTAGAGGTATGTCAGTGGGGCAGCTGGCGTTCAGGAGAGGAGTCGAGGTAAGAATAAGGATGTCTTCTCCACGATTACAGAGTCATGGAAAGACAGGAGGGCAGCAGTTCTCAAACTTGATTTAGTATGCTTCCCAATCATCTGAAGGGCTTACCAAAACTATACTACAGGATCCCATCCTCCAATTTCTGGTTTAGTATTCTGAAGGGTCAAGTCCAAGAATTCATACTTCCAATAAATCCCATGGAGTGCTATTACTGCTGGCTGGGCACGGCACTTAGAGAACCAATGGCCCAAGGCAGTGAGTCTCGACTGCAGCCTCCTATTATCAGACAGAAAGCTAAGAAAAAAATGAAACATTATCTGGGATCCACTGCATTGCAGACCAGTCAAGTCAGAACCTATGGAAAGTGGGTCTGGGCACTGGTAAATTTCAAAAACTCCCCAGTTAATTCTAATGTAAGCCTGGGAAGAGAGGTTCTGACAAAGGGGAAAGATACACTGGAGAAACAAGAGAAGGCCAAGAAGGAAGACCTTAGATTGCTTGCTTTGAAATGACCTGGAGGCCAAGAGGAATCAACCAAGAGACTGAGAAGTGAAGAGATGAAAGGAAAACAGGGGCCCCCACACGTGGCAAGCAGTCACTAGCTGGCAGCCTCTGTGCTGGGTTCTGGCAAACCAGATACAAATAAAACCTACGCGGCCTTCAAAGAGCTTCCTCAGAGGGAAGAACCAAGCGGCTCTTTTAAAGAAGCAGTGGCATCATCTATCCATTTCTTGATGTGTGTCTTGGAGAAATACTTGCTTCCAAGTCTAAGAATTCATGTCAAGGCAGCACTGTTTGTCATACAGAAAAATTGGGAGACAGCATGTCTTCAGCAGAAGGATGGCTACATTATAGAAAGTGGTGCATTTACATGACAAAACCCTGCAGAGCAATTCAAAGGAGCGAACCAGGTAGACAGTAATTGGCAAGATCACAAAAAACACTGTTGAAGGGCAGAAAGCAAGCTGCTGCATGATGTGTGTATCATTTATGTGAAAAACAACATGCATAAATGTATTTGGAAAAATATATATAAAAAGAGGGCTGGAAGGATGCACTCAATTCATACCTGGAGAAAGGGAGAGGGGAAAATTTTGAGGGTGATGGGTAGAGGGACTTTAGATTTCTCATGCTTTTAAAAGTATTAAGACTTTTGATAAATGCACATATTTAATTTCCTCAATGTTGTACCAATTTTTAATTTTTAAAAGTCATTTACAGAAATCGGTAATTAGTAGCACATCTAAAGTTAATGTATGCATGCAGTTTAGAACTTTACTTTATGTGGGATCTAGACATAGCACTCCTGGTATCCCTCTCCTGATTTCAGGCTAATTGGAAATCTTCACTGACCACATGAAGCATTATCTCCCAACCTATTTCCTAAACTGAGAAAAGGGCAGAAACTATAACTTCAAAGGGAAAAAGCCATTGCCTGCCTGTTACTTTTCTTTGAATTTTTCTGCCAAAGAAGCATGTTTGAAATAACATTTCAAAGATACAGACAACTTCCTTCCCCAGAGCCCTGCCTGGCAGACATTCTAGTTATTCAATCAAGGGGCTGTCCTGGAATGCAATTCTAAAAAGGCAACTGAGATTTTTTATTTTGCAGGCCTCTGACTCTTAAAAAGCAGGTAAACAACGCTGGGAGATTCTGGAGATAAAGATTTGGAAATCTACAGAAGTACACATTAGCCAGACCATATCTGTGACTTTCTAGACAAATGGAAATTGGAGCTACCTGTGTTGACAAACGTCATTGTGTCTCTGGGAAGCAATGACTTTTAAATCCTTAGATACTCATTTTCAGAGTCAGAAGACAATCTCTTTATGTACATTCCAAGATATCAGGGCCCGTATCTGCATCATTGCCATTGTGTCTGCAGTGTCTAGCACACAGTGCTTGGCGTACAGTAGATGCTCAGTAAATATTTATGGAATGAATGAAGCCACATAACAGAAAGATAAAAACCAAATCAGGGATGAATTCTATATAATCTTGAGTGAAAGAAACCAGACACAGAAAAGTGCATCCTACATTTTCCATGTATATATTGTTAAATACAGACACAATTAATTGGTGGTGAAAGAAAACAGTTACTTTGGTGGTGGGTACTGCATTGGAAGGACACAGTGGGAGCTTTTGGGAAGCTGGTTATGTTCTACTGCTTGACCTTGGTGGTGGTTACAGGGATGTGTTCATTTGGTAAAAATTAACTTATATAATGGTGTGCTATATATTGTGCACTTTGCAGTAAGCATGTTATTATTTTTATTAAGTTTACACAACTGAAGCAACTTGGCATGCATGCATGACTTTTTCCATTAAAGAAGTCAATGTTCAATAAAGGTATGTTAACTGGGGTTTTGAGGTTTTAATCCTTTATGTTGTAGATCATGTCATCCCTGGAAAATTATTTTCTATCCCTAAACAATTTTCACTTTGTATTTCTGAAGAGTAGATATGTAACATCACCTCCAAAGCTTAAAGGCTTAGCTTGCCGTTCTCTAAGGCATTTGCTTTTCCTTATCAGAATTCAGCTGATGGTAAAACAGCTGCTGCAGGGCTGGAGGCAGTTCTGCTATTGGGTTTTTAGCACCCATTCTTCTTCCTGCCCTTAGTCTTTTGAAATTTTTGACCTCTTGAACAGTCAAGGAAGAAAACCAGAAACTTCAGAGATGAGCAATCTGGGGTAAATATATGACAGTTCCCACCGTTTAACAACCACCAGACTCACTAAATTTTCTAATTTTTTTCTTTGCTTTCTCTCCCTTAATTCTTTTTTAAGGATAATAATAACAAGGCATTAAAAAAGTCCTTGAACATAGTAATTCAAAAGTTTAACTTAAACACATTCCCTTTTTGTTGTTCAGTTGCTAAGTCATGTCCGACTCTGCAAACCAATGAATGCATCATGCCGGACTTCCCTGTCTTTCACTATCTCCTGGAGTTTGCTTAAACTCATGACCACTGAGTCCATGATGGTATCCAACCATCTCATCCTCTGTCACCCCCTTCTCCTCCTGCCCTCAATCTTTCACAGCATCAGATTTTATTTTCTTGGGTTCTAAAATCACTGTGGACAGCCACAAAATTAAAAGACGATTGTTCTTTTCCAATGAATCGGCTCTTCACATCAGGTGGCCAAAGTATTGGAGCTTCAGCACCAATGAATATTCAGAGTTGACTTCCTTTAGGATTGACTGATTTGATCTTGCTGTCCAAGGGTTTCTCAAGACTTCTGCAGCTCCACAATTTGAAAGCATCAATTCTTCGGTGCTCAGCCATTTTTGTGGTCCAACTCTCACATCCGTACATGACTACTGGAAAAACCACAGCTTTGGCTACACAGATCTTTGTTGGCAAAGTGATGTCTCTGTTTTTTAATACACTGTCTAGATTTATTATAGCTTTTCTTCCAAGGAGCAATTGTCTTTTGATTTCATGGCTGTCCACAGTGATTTTGGAGCCCAAGAAAATAAGATCTGTCACTTTTCCACCATCTATCTGCCATAAGGTGATGGGATCAGATGCCATAATCTTCAATTTTGAATGTTAAGTTTTAAACCAGCTTTTTCACTTTCCTCTTTCACCCTAATCAAGAGGCTCTTTAGTTCCTCTTTGCTTTCTGCCATTAGAATGGTATCATCTGCATATCTGAGGTTGTTGATACTTCTCCAGCAATCCTGATTCCAGCTTGTGATTCATTCAGCCTGGCATTTCACATGATGTACTCTGCATATAAAATAAATAGGCAGGGTGACAATATACAGCCTTTGTTTCTTTTTTTTTTTTTTTTTACAATATACAGCCTTGACGTACTCCTTTCCCAATTTGGAACCAGTCCATTGTTGTTTCATGTCTGGTTCTAACTCTTGCTTCTTGACCTGCATACAGCTTTCTCAGGAAGCAGGTAAAGTGGTATGGTATTCCCATCTTTTTAAGAATTTTCCAGTTTGTTGTAATCGTCACAGTCAAAGACCTAGTGTAGTCAATGAAGCAGAAGTAGTTGTTTGGGAATTTCCTTGCTTTTTCTATGATCCAACAGATGTTGGGAATTTGATCTCAGGTTCCTCTGCCTTTTCTAAACCCAGCTTGTTCATCTAGAAGTTCGTGGTTCACATACTGTTCCACAGCCTCTCTTGGATTTTCAGCACTGCCTTGCGAGCATGTGAAATGAGCGCAAATGTACTGTAGCCTGAACATTCTTTGGCATTGCCCTTCTTTGGGATTGGAATGAAAACTGACCTTTTCCAGTCCTGTGGCCACTGCTGAGCTTTCCAAATTTGCCAGCATATTGAATGCAGAACTTTAACAGCACCTTCTTTTAGTATTTTAAATAGCTCAACTGGAATTTCATCACCTCCACTAGCTTTGTTCATAGTAATGCTTCCTAAGGCCCACTTGACTTCACACTCCAGGATGTCTGACTCTAGGTGAGTGCCCACACCACGGTGGTTATCTGGGTCACTAAGATCTTTTTTGTATAGTTCTTCTGTGCATCCTTGCCGCCTCTTCATCATCTCTTTTGCTTCGATTAGGTCCTTGCTATTTTGTCCTTTACTGTGCCCATGTTCCCTAGGTGTCTTGAATTTTTTGAAAAGATCTCTAGTCTTTCTCATTCTATTGTTTCCCTCTATTTCTCTGCATGGTTCACTTAAGAAGGCTTTCTTATCTCTCCTTGATACTCTCTGAAACTCTGCATTCATTTGCCTTTCTCTTTTACCTTTTCCTTCTTCTGTCAGCTATTCCCTTGTACATGCACAAAATAAGGGAATTACAAGGTAACTCACAGATACACTGTCTGTTAACAGCAAAAAGTTAAAGGTAACTCAACTGTCCATCAAAAGTGAACTTGTAAAATACATGTGTGTGTGCTCAGTTGTGCCTGACTCTTGAAGGCTTCATGGACTGTAGCCCACCAGGCTCCTCTCTCTATGGGACTTTCCAGGCAAGAATACTGGAGTGGGTTTATCATTTCCTCCTCCAGGGGAATCTTCCTGACCCAGGGATCAAACCCACATCTCCTACATTGGCAGGTGGCTTCTTTACCACTGAGCCACCTGGGAAGCCCTTTGAAATATATAGCATTTGACAATAGAAAAGTATGTGACCTTAGAAAAGAATGAAGAGGTTCTATTCCTGATATATAGACAAGTGCAAGGTACAGTCAGTATGTCTAGCTTGCTACAATTTATGAACACATAAGTGATTTCTTGAAGAATACAGAAGAAACTGTTAATACTGGTGGCACCCAGAGGGGGATGGTGTACATGGGCAAGGGACAGACTCCCCCAGTATCTTCTGGTTCCAGTGACATTTAAACTATATTATATATTGTCTCATTGACAGAAAATAACAAAGTTCTGTAAAGCAACTGTCCTTCAATTAAAAAATAAATAAAATTTTAAAAGCAAAAATAAATTTTTAAAAGCATAAATAATATTTTTGGCAATGGTTTTTAAAGAAAGCCCTGATTTTGCAAAGGATGTAGAACAAAGGCACAGTCTCATGCACTGCTGGAAGGGGAAAATGGGATAACCTAACAGGAAGGGAGTTTGCCAAAAAGATATTTTTAAAACTTTCAAATTTTCCTTTTAATTACATATTTCTACTCCTAGCAATTTATTTTAAAGAATGTAACTATAACTATTAAGGTGCTGGTGAAAGACATTGGAGAAGACAGAAATAAATGGGAAGACAGTCAATGTTTATAGATTGAAAGAATTAATATTGTTAAAATAACCATACTACCCAAAGCAATCTACTGATGCAGTGCAACCTCTATCAAAATCTAAGTGATTTTTTCAAAGGAATAGAACAAATGATCCTAAAATTTGTATTAAACCATAAAAAAGCCCAAATAGCCAAAGCAGTAAAGGTAAAAGAAGTGAAAGGAAGACAAAGAAAATAAAAAGTGGAAAGAAGTGAAAGACAAACAAAGCTGGTGGCATCTCACTTCCTGGTTTTAAACTACCGAATATAATGTAAGTAATCAAAACAGTGTGTACTGGCATAAAAACAGACACTTAGATCAATGGAATGGAATAGAGAACCCAGAAAATAACCCATGTACAGATGATCAATTAGTTTATGAAAAAGGAGCAAAGAATATGCAATGGGGAGAGGATGGTGGTCTCAGTAAACGGTGGTGGGAAAAAAAGAAAGGCATGTGCAAAAGAATGAAATTGGAACCCCCATCATATACCACACACACACACATACCTACCTAAAACTAGATTAATGACTTGACTATAAGACCTGATTCCATAAAACTCCTAGAAGAAAACAAGAGGCAGTAAGCTCATTGACACTGGTCTTGGCAATGATTTTTTAGACCTGAAATCAAAAGCAAAGGCAACAAAAACAAAAACAAACAAGTGCAACTGCATCAAATTGAAAATTTTCTCCACAACAGAAAAAAAACTTTTAACAAAATGAAAGGCAACCTACAGAATGGAAGAAAATATTTACAAATAACATATCTGATAAGGGATTAATATCCAGAATACATAAAGAACTCATAGAACTCAATAGCAAAAGGAGCAAAGAAAGAAACACAATCCAACTGAAAAATGGTCAGAAAAGGTATTTTTATATCTTTATATCTGAGTAGGTATTTTTCCAAAGAAGAAATACAGATAGCCAACAGATACATGAAAAGGTGCTTGATGTCAGTAACAAGGAAATGCAAATAACATTTGCAAATAATAAATGCAAATGACAAGGAAATACAAATCAAAACCACACTGAGGTATTACCACACACCTGTTATAATGATTATTATATCTATCACATAATAATAATTATTATATGCATTATAATACCTTGCTATAATAATGTATTAATATATAATAATATATTTTAATACATTATTATTATAATGATTATTATTAAAATAGCAAGAAATAATAGGTATCAGGAAGGATATGGAGAAAAGAGAAATGTTGCACACTGTTGCTGAGAATATAAGTTGGTTCAGCCACTATAGAAAATAGGATGGAGACTCCTCAAAAAAATTAAAAGTAAAATGAGCATACAATCTAGCAATTCCACTTTCAAAGTAGGTGAAAACACTAACTCGAAAAGATACACATTCCCATGTTCAATGAAGCATTATTTACAGTAACCAAGACACAGAGGTGCCCACACATGGATGAATGGGCAAAGAAGTTGTTGTATATAATGTATATGTAGTATATTTATATATAATTATATTTGTATATATATATAACATTTAGCCATAAAAAAGAAGGCAATCATGCCGTTTATGACAACATAGATGGACCTTGAGGATAACATGCTAAGTGGAATAAGTTAGCTAGAAAAAAATGAATACCATACTATTTCACTTCTTTGTGGAATCTAAAAACAGCAACAAAATAACCCAAACTCACAGATGCATAAAACAGATTGGTGGTTGCCAGACGCGGAAGATGGGGTTTGGGTACATAAGTGAAGTGAAAGTCGCTCAGTCACGTTCGACTATTTGTGACCCCATGAAATACACAATCCATAGAATTCTCCAGGCCAGATTACTGAAGTAGTAGCCTTTCCCTTTTCTCCAGGGGATCTTCCCAACCCAGGGATCAAACTTGGATAAATGAGTAAGTAAATGTAGTCAAAAGGTACAAACTCAGTGATAAAATAAATAAGTCTAAGGGATGTTATGTGTAGCATGGTACTATAGCTAATAAAGTGCGTGCATGCATGCTCACTTGCTTCAGTCATATCTGACACTTTGAGACCCTATGGACTGTAGCTCACCAGGCTCCTCTAGAGGCAAGAATATTGGAGTGGATTGCCATGCCCTCCTCCAGGAGATCTTCCTGACCCAGGGAGCAATCCCACATCTCCGGCACTGCAGGCATATTCTTTACTGCTGAGTCACTGGGGAAGCCCAAGAGTTAACAATACTGTATTGTTTATTTGAAAGTTGCTAAGAAAGTACATCTTAAAGGAAATTTCAGCACTGGAAGTACTGATCATCATGGTATATATCTGAGACTAATATAATGTTCTATGTCAATTATATCTCAAAAAGAAGTTATTTGAAGAAAATAATCAATGATACACAAAAGGACTTATACACAGAATTTCATCTTATTGTTTATAGTAAAATTGTAAACATTTTGATGAAAAGTGGAAGTTGCCCTCCACCCTAAAAAGAAGAATGAATGCAGTAATGGTTACAATGGAGCACAGTAAAGGACTAGATTGCAGAAGTATTGGGGAAAATAAATATATGAATAGAGGATCAGTTTCATAAAGTATGGTACAGCTCTATACTAAAAATGCCATTTTAAAAGTACATAAAATTGTTCATAACATTTAGTTCAGTTCCGTTGCTCAGTCGTGTCCGACTCTTTGAGACTCCATGAACTGCAGCACACCAGGCCTCCCTGTCCATCACCAACTCTGGAGCTTACTCAAACTCGTGTCCATTGAGTCAGTGATGCCATCCAACTATCTCATCCTCTGTTGTCCCCTTCTCCTCCCGCCTTCAATCTTTCCCAGCATCAGGGGCTTTTCAAATGAGTCAGCTTTTCGCATCAGGTGGCCAAAGGATTAGAGCTTCAGCTTCAGCATCCGTCCTTCCAATGAACACGCAGGACTGATTTCCTTTAGGATGGACTGGTTGGATCTCCTTGCTGTTCAAGGGACTCTCAAGAGTCTTCTCCAAAACCACAGTTCAAAAGCATCAATTCTTTAGCACTCAGCTTTCTTTAGAGTCCAACTCTCACATCCATACATGACTACTGGAAAAACCATAGCTTTGACTAGACAGACCTTTGTTGACAAAGTAATGTCTCTGCTTTTTAATATGCTGTCTAGGTTGGTCATAACTTTTCTTTCAAGGAGCAAGCGTCTTTCAATTTCATGGCTGAAATTAAGCATCTTTTAATTTAATAACATTAGGGAGTAAAAAATATATATATACAGCATAATATTATTTCTAATAAAAAATGCACCAATACCACTGTCTATACATGTGGAAGTACACACGTGTATAAAACCAACATTTAACACTTTCACTTTATATGACAGAATTATGGGAATTTTAATTTTCTATTCCTATTCCTAGGTTGATTTTCAAAAATAACTAGAGTATGCTTACATTTTGAACTATAAATTTTACAATAAAAGAATGAGAAGATTTTTTAAATGTGCTATAAATAAACCCTGGCAATGCAAAGTGCAGCCCCAAAAGATTCAAATGCATAGAGTGAAGGGCTGTATTACACTGAGGTTAATGAAGTGACAAAACTAAGACTGCTGTAAAGATCAAGAGCCAATTGCGAGTCACTTTATATCCCAAGTTATATTGGAAGGGATGTTTTATCCTGGGTTGCTGTCTCCATGTTGCCCATGTGGATCACCTATACTGTGAGAATTATTTCATTCACACCAAACTATTTTAGTTCCTTTAGGAAGCAAGTGTTTAACCTAAAACAAAAAGAATCTGAAAAATAAATTACAGATTACATGATATAATGCTCTTTAAAATCACTTCTAATCAAATGGTATCATTTATTCTTTATTACTTATTTTTAAATAAATTGAAGTGAGTCACGTAATTTTAACCATTTCAAAGTGAACAAGTTAGTGACATTAAGTGCATTCATAATGTCACACAATCACCACCTCTATCTAGTTCAAAAATATTTTTATCACCCCAATAGGAAGTTCCATACAAATTAAGTAAGGTGCTCCACATTTTTTCTCTCTCCACTACCCTTGGCAACCACTAATCTGTATTCTTTCCCAACAGATTTACCTATCCTGGACATTCCATAGAAATTTCATAGAAATCATACAATATGTGGCCTTAGTGACTGGCTTTTTTCCCCACAGCTATTTCAAGGATCATATGTATTATAGCATATAGCAGTATTCCATTCCTTTTCGTAGCTGAATAATACTTCATTGCCCAGATATACTACAATTTGTTTGTCCATCTCTCTGTGATGGGACATTTGGACTATTTCCACATTTTGGGAAATGAACGTTTGTGAATATCTATTTGAATCTCTGGTTTTAATTCTTTTATCCCTAGACTTAGAATTGCTGGATCATAAGGTAATTCTTTCCTGAGAGTTGGACCATAAAGAAAGCTGAGAGTCAAAGAATTGATGCTTTCTATCTGTGGAGCTGGAGAAGACTCTTGAGAGTCCCTTGGATGGCAAGCAGATGAAACAAGTCAATCCTAAAGGAAATCATCCCCAAATATTCATTGGAAGAACTGATGCTGAAGCTGAAGCTCCAATACTTTGGCCACCTGATGCAAAGAGCCAGCTCACTAGAAAAGACCCAATGCTAGGAAAGATTGAGGACAAGAGGAGAAGGGGGTGACAGAGGATGAGGTGCTTGGATGGGCATCATCGACTGAAAGTACATGAGTTTGAGCAAATTCCAGGAGATAGTGAGGAGGGAATCTGTGCTGCAGTCCATGGGGTTGCAAAGAGTTGGACACGACTAAGTGACTGAACAAGAACCATGATGGTAATTCTAAATATAACTTGTTGAGGGATCATTAAACTTTTCTATAGTAGCAGAACCATTCTAAATCCCCACCAAAAATGTCCAAGAGTTCCAATTTTTCATATCCTTGGCGACTCTTGCTATATTTCTTCTTTATATTTTTCTACTTTTTTTCATTAAAAGAATAACAATCCTAGTAAATGAAGTCGTACCCTATAGTGGTTTCAACATGCATCTCATGATTAATGATGTTTACATCCCTTCCTGGGTTTGTTGGCCATTTGTATATCTACTTTGGAGAAAGGTCTTTTTGAGTCCATTTCCCATTTTTTAATTTGGTTGTCTTTTTGATGTTGAGTTATAGGAGTTAAAAGTTATTAATATAGCCTACATACTAGACCCTTATCAGGTATATGCCTTGTAAATATTTTTTCCCATTCTATGGATTGTGTTTTCATTTTTTTGATAATGTGATGCATCTTGGATGTATTACTTTTATTTAGTAATGTTTACCTAGAGAAATGGCACTCTATCAGATCTAGTCCCTTAAATCTATTTCTCATTTCCACTGTATAATCCTAAGAGATTTGATTTAGGTTGTACCTGAATGATCTAGTGGTTTTCCCCACTTTCTTCAATTTAAGTCTGAATGTGGCAATAAGGAGTTCATGATCTGAGCCACAGTCAGATCCTAGTTTTGTTTTTGCTGACTATATACAGTTTTTCTATCTTTGGCTGCAAAGAATATAATCAATCTGATTTTGGTGTTGGCCATCTGGTGATGTCCATGTGTAGAGTTTTCTCTTGTGTTGTTGGAAGAGGATGTTTGCTATGACCAGTGCATTCTCTTGGCAAAACTCTATTAGCCTTTGCCCTGCTTCATTTTGTACTCCAAGGCCAAATTTGCCTGTTACTCCAGGTGTTTCTTGATTTCCTACTTTTGCATTCCAGTTCCCTATAATGAAAAGGACATCTTTTTTCGGTGTTAGTTCTAAAAGGTCTTATAGGTCTTCAAAATTCTGAAAGAGATGGGAATACCAGACCACCTGACCTGCCTCTTGAGAAACCTGTATGCAGGTCAGGAAGCAACAGTTAGAACTGGACATGGAACAACACACTGGTTCCAAATAGGAAAAGGAGTACGTCAAGGCTGTATATTGTCACCCTGCTTACTTAACTTATATGCAGAGTATATCATGAGAAACGCTGGGCTGGAAGCACAAGCTGGACTCAAGATTGCCAGGAGAAATATCAATAACCTCAGATATGCAGATATGCAGACCCCAGCCTTATGGCAAAAAGTGAATAAGAACTAAAGAGCCTCTTGATGAAACTGAAAGAGGAGCGTGAAAAAGTTGGCTTAAAGCTCAACATTCAGAAAACTAAGATCATGGCATCCGGTCCCATCATTCATGGCAAATAGATGGGGAAACAGTGGCTGACTTTATTTTGGGGGGCTCCAAAATCACTGCAGATGGTGATTGCAGCCATGAAATTAAAAGATGCTTACTCCTTGGAAGGAAAGTTATGACCAATCTAGACAGCATATTAAAAAGCAAAGACATTCCTTTGTCAACAAAAGTCCATCTGGTCAAGGCTATGGTTTTTCCAGTAGTCATGTATGGATGTAAGAGCTGGCCTATAAAGAAGGCTGAGTGCCAAAGAACTGATGCTTTTGAACTGTGGTGTTGGAGAAGACTCTTAAGAGTCCCTTTGCCTGTAAGGAGATCTAACCGGTCCATCCTAAAAGGAGATTAGTCCTGGGTGTTCATTGGAAGGACTGATGTGGAAGTTGAAACTCCAAAGCTTTGGCTACCTGATGCGAAGAGCTGACTCATTCGAAAAGACCCTGATGCTGGGAAAGATTGAGGGCAGGAGGAGAAGGGGACGACAGAGGATGAGATGGTTGGATGGCATCACTGACTCAATGGACAAGAGTTTGGGTAAACTCCGGGAGTTGGTGATAGACAGGGAGGCCTGGCATGCTGCAGTTCATGGGGTCAAAAACAGTCGGACATGACTGAGCGACTGAACTGAGCGGAACTGAACCTAGAGAAATATTATTTTCTGTTCTGTCAGTTCACAGTCAGATGATAACTTGGGGATATTTAAATGTTTGGGTATATTTTTTGTGTTTGACATTATTATCAGAATAGCATTCTTACCATTCTTAGGGATGCATAATATTCTGTTGCATTCATAATAATTCATGAATCAATGGCAAAATATTGAAGGTTCTCTTGGTAACCAAAACAAATTAAATCCAATAAAACATTCAACAACCAGGCATTAAAGAAAAGCAGGAACCAGGTGGTTCTGGGAGTCACACGAGTCCAGGTATTCTGCCTGAATACTTCAGTAAACTTGCCACTTCAATTCCAGTTTCTTTGTCTCACCTCACATTTCAAACTTGTGGACCATAGTATCCTACTAGCTCAGTATGGATCAGTATTGACTCCTGCAGGGGATGCATAACTGCTTAAGCCAGGTCTTCCTCTTCTGGACTTAGGTATTCTTTCTCCAGATGCCAGCAGTGTTATCTGCTCTCGACTGACTTCTTCCCCAGGACCTGTCCTTGACTAAAGATATCTTATTCACCCATTCACGTCGCCTTCCATGATGCAGCCTACATCCAGTGATGGGTGATGCAGGACAACTCTGAGGGATCCTTTCAGCTCTAGAGCTGCTTGTGAGATTGGCTAAAGCCTTTGCATGACTGTATCACAGTTCACTTTTCTCTCTTATCAGTCCTGCTAACCTCACTTCTGGAGAAGGCAATGGCAGCCCACTCCAGTGCTCTTGCCTGGGAACTCCCATGGACGGAGGAGCCTGTTGGGCTACAGTCCATGGGGTCATGAGGAGTCAGACATGACTGAGCGACTTCACTTTCACTTTTCACTTCCATGCATTGGAGAAGGAAATGGCAACCCATTCCAGTATTCTTGCCTAAAGAATCCCAGGGACAGAGGAGCCTGGTGGGCTGATGTCTATGGGGTCGCACAGAGTCAGACACGACTGACGCGACTTAGTAGCAGCAGCAGCAGCAACCTCACTTCCTCACAGGTACTGATCCCTAAAGTACATCCTGCTCACTAGTATCTGAATGAGACTCATTTCTCAGGAACCCCACATGTTAAAGTCTTTACTCCATTTAGCACTGGTCCAGCCACTGAGGTTAACATCATGGTATCTAAGACCAGTATCTGAGGATTTCAAAGCTGGTCTCAGAAATGGAAGGGTTACCTTACAGTCTGCTATTGTGGAACACCAAAATGCTACAGAATTGTGCTCTTCCAGGAATACTGGAATGCACATCTTCTGTCATTTATTATCTCATTTGAACAAATTACTAAGAGTTAAATTATCATGACTCTTACGCATTTTTATGCTGCTTTCCAGAAGGATTCCACCAATTAACAAAGCCACCAAAATGAGAGAGGATACTACTCAGAATTCTTAATACACCAATAACCAGACAGGGGATGGAAAGAGGTAGTATCAGGTATACCAGGAAACCTACCAGGTGATTTAATTAAATCCACTACTGTCCTCTTTATCTCTAGTAATAATTAAAAAAAAAAACAAACGCAACTTTATTTGAGCCATGGAAGCTGAGAATGAACACTGCATTTCCTAACTTATCCCCTAATAGACATGTGACCAAGTTCTGTCCACTGGAATGGGAATAGTCAATGTGGAAAACTTGCATTGTGCCTTGAAAAGAAAGGGGCATACATTTCAGTTCCCCTTTCCTCTTTCTGTTGGCTAGAGTGAGATCATAATGTTAAGCCATCTTGGACAATTAAAGATGTGAAAAAAAATAGTGGGAATGGTAGAGCCACAAGAAAGAAAGAACCTGAATCAGAGATGTTATGGAGCCACCATACCAGACCCAGAATACCTAAGCCTTGGTTTCTTGTCACATGGGAGAGAAATAATAATCTTTCTGTTTAAGCCACTGATTTTATAGATCTCTGGATATGTATATACCAACTACACACTCTTTCTTCTCACTTCATCTTCACAGCTATCCTTTGGCCATAGCTATTTGTGTCATTTTAGATATCAAGAAAGAGGAGATCACAAATAATAAGGAATTCACCCCTGAGTCATGTAGCAGTGAAGTCCAGATCAAATGTGAGTGTCTGATTAAAGCCTGAGTGTCTGATTTCAAACATTAAAATTTTTTTAATGTTTTCTCTTTGTTCTTTTCCTGAAGAATTTATAGTTCTTTACATGCCCTTAATTTTCAAATCTCTACTTTGCTGATTATATGATAAAATTGTATACACATTATAAATCATAGTAATCACACTAACAACAGGACAAGAATCAGATGTGGAACCAGATGTGGAACAACAGACTGGTTCAAAATTGGGAAAGGAGCACATCAAGGCTGTATATTGTCACCCTGTTTATTTAACTTATACGCAGAGTTCATCATGTAAAGTGCCAGGCTGGATGACTCACAAGCTGGAGTCAAGACTGTCGGGAAAAATATAAAAAACCTCAGATATGCAGATGATACCATTCTAAAGGCAGAATGTGAAGAAGAACTAAAGAACCTCTTGATGAGGGTGAAAGAGGAGAGTGAAAAAGCTGGCTTAAAACTCAACATTCAGAAAACAGAGGTCATGGCATCTGGTTCCATCACTTCATGGAAAATAGATGAGGAAATAATGGAAACAGTGACAGACTTTATTTTGGGGGGCTCAAAAATCACTGCAGATGGTTACTGCACCCATGAAATTAAAAGACGCTTGCTTCTTGGAAGAAAAGCTATGACCAACCTAGACAGCATATTAAAAAGCAGAGACATCACTTTTCTGACAAAGGTCCATATAGTCAGACTATGGTTCTTCCAGTAGTCAAACATGAATGTGAGAGTTGGACCATAAAGAAGGCTGAAAGCAGAAGTGATGCCTTCAAACCGTGGTGCTGGAGAAGACTCTTGAGAGTCCCTTGAACTTCAAGGAGATCAAATCAGTGAGTCCTAAAGGAAACCAACCCTGAATAGTCATTGGAAGGACTGATGCTGAAACTGAAGCTCCAATACTTTGGCCACCTGATGTGAAGAGCTGACTCATTGGAAAAAACCCTGGTGCTGGGAAAGATTCAGGGTAGGAGGAGAAGGGGGAAACAGAGGATGAGACGGCTGGATGGCATCACTGACTCTATGAACATAAGTTTGAGCAAACTCTGGGAGATAGTAAAGGACAGAGAAGCCCGAGGTGTTGCAGTTCACGGGGTTGCAGTTGGACACCACTAAGGGACTGAACAACAAAAACAACAAACACACCAGTAATGCAGAGATAAACTTATTTATGCCTTCTCTCTTCACATTGATGTCTCCTCTTCCTGGATTCACTTTTTCCTGAACTCCAAGCAAAATTGGTGTGAAAGCTATTTTTGAGCAATCTTGAAAGTGAAAGTGAAAGTCTCTCAGTCATATCCGACTCTGCGATCCCATGGACTATACATTCTCCAGGTCAGAATACTGGAGTGGGTAGCTTTTCCCTTCTCCAGGGGATCTTCCCAACCCAGAGATCGAAGCCAGGTCTCCCACATTGCAGGCGGATTCTTTACCAGCTGAGCTACAAGGGAAGCCCAAGAATACTGGAGTGGGTAGCCTATCCCTTCTCTAGGGGATCTTCCCGACCTAGGAATCAAACCAGGGTCTCTTGCATTGCAGGCAGATTCTTTACCAGCTGAGCTACCAGGGAAGCCCTTTACACTTTCTAAAAACAATTGTTTCAGTGCTAAATAAATTTGATTCATTTACTCACAGATGAGTAGGAACAATCAACTATGTGTAACACTGTGAGGAGAGCAAAAACAAATGAGTCTCAGCCCCTGTCCTTAAGGTGTTCACAGTCCTGTGAGATTGATAAATAATTTTAACCTACAGTAGATGACAAGAAATGTAAGTATAATAATCTCACCAGGAGATTGTTAAATTAAAAAGGCCATCTCTCTTTCGAGGCCAGGAAAGTTTTAGGAATTTGATGACCTTTGAAACAAATCCATAGTTATGGGTAGAGTTTTGCTTAACCAAGATTTGGGGTTTTTTTTGTTTTTGTTTTCAGTGATAGAAGCCCAACTCAAATTAATTTAAGCAAACATAGAACAATGTGTTGGGTTCAGTTCAGTTCAGTTCAGTTCAGTCGCTCAGTAGTGTCCGGCTCTTTGCGACCCCATGAATCGCAGCACGCCAGGCCTCCCTGTCCATCACCAACTCCTGGAGTTTACTCAAACTCATGCCCATCGAGTCGGTGATGCCATCCAGCCATCTCATCCTCTGTCGTCTCCTTCTCCTCCTGCCCCCAATCCCTCCCAGCATCAGGGTCTTTTCCAATGTGTCAACTCTTTGCATGAGGTGGCCAAAGTACTGGAGTTTCAGTTTCAGCATCAGTCCTTCCAATTAACACCCAGGACTGATCTCCTTTAGGATGGACTGGTTGGATCTCCTTGCAGTCCAAGGGACTCTCAAGAGTCTTCTCCAACACCACAGTTCAAAAGCATCAATTTTTCGGTGCTCAGCTCTCTTCACAATCCAACTCTCACATCCATACATGACCACTGGAAAAACCATAGCCTTGACCAGGCGGACCTTTGTTGGCAAAGTAATGTCTCTGCTTTTTAATATGCTACCTAGGTTGGTCATAGCTTTCCTTCCAAGGAGCAAGCATCTTTTAATTTCATGGCTGCAGTCACCAACCGCAGTGATTTTGGAGCCCAAGAAAATAAAGTCAGTCCCCGTTTCCACTGTCTCCCCATCTATTTAGCTAACTTAAAAAAATGTAAGAGTATCTAATTTCAGGCAAATGTGAACCCATGGTATCTAAATGATTCTGTAAGACAGCTGCCAAAAATACTGATAATTGGGATTCCCTAGGGGTTCAGTGGTTAAGAATCTGCCTGCCAATGCAGGGGACCCAGGTTTGATCCCTGGTCCCGGAAGATCCCACGTGCTGTGGAGCAACTAAGCCCATGCATTGGCTCAGCTACTGTAGCCTGCACTCTAGGGTCTGTGCTTTGCAACAAGAGAAGTTACTGCAATGAGAAGCCTAAGCGCCGCAGCTTGCTGCAACTAGAAAAAGCCTGCATGCAGTAACAAAGTCTCAGCACAGTAAAAAATAAACACAATTTTAAAATTTAAAAAAAATATATATATATATAGGGCTTCCCAGGTGGTGCTAGTAGTAAAGAACCCGCCTGCCAATGCAGGAGACAAAAAAATATTGATAATTATTATAGTTGAATAATGGAAAAATTATTCTTTCCCCTTCCATGTAAATTTGAAAACAATTTTCCCAATAAAATATTTTAGAAGCTCCAGGAAGGCAGAAGTTTTAATCTGTTTCTATCACTGCTATATCCTCAGTACCTAGGACAGTATCTGAAATATAGTAAAAATTTAATAAATATTTGTTGACTGAAAAAAATAAGAAAGCTGTCAATTTCTTGGAGGTTCTAGCTTGTACTGGCTTTGTTTTCAGACAAGCTTATTTCTTGTGGAAGAAAGGATGGACACCATCTTTTCAGACTGTCATTGTTACCAGCTCCATTGCTCCAGCATAAAGAGAGTGCCTCTCTCCTGATGAGTGAGCCAGAATATACAAACAGGGCTCTGTTTGGCCAGGTTTGGATTGATCGCATGTCCATGTCAGGAGTCAAAGATGGGCTCAGCCAACTGAACCCACGGACTGACTTTGTGCAGGAGTGGTTCTCCCAAATTAAAAAGGAAGCTTTATAAAATGAGAAAAAGGAGAAATGGTTGCTGCACAGTCAAGAACAACAGAGGCCTATCACAAGTTTCACAGGTGCAGATGAGAAGTGAAGTGAAGTCGCTCAGCCGTGTCCAATTCTTTGCGACCCCATGGACTGTAGCCTACCAGGCTCCTCTGTCCATGGGATTTTCCAGGCAAGAGTCCTGGAGTAGGTTGCCATTTCCTTATCCAGGGGATCTTCCCAACTCAGGGATCGAACCCGGGTGTCCCACATTTTAGGCAGATGCTTTACCCTCTGAGCCACAAGATGAGAAGGAGCAGGGAAACCCAGGTGGAGGCAGTGGCCTGAAAGAAGGCAGAGAGGCAAGACGGCAGAGCAGAGTCCAGTTTGACAAGAAGGTTAAGGAAGAAAGAAAAATTAAGCTGGAACTGTGTTATAAAAAAGGTTGGACTGACAGTATAAGGTGTTTAAGCCTTTTTTTTTTTTCCTTTAGTTGAAGTATAGTTGACCCTGACGCTGGGAAAGATTGAAGGCAGAAGGAGAAGAGGGCCGCAGAGGATGAGATGGTTAGATAACATGACAGACTCAATGGATATGCATTTGAGCAAACCCTGGGAGACAGTGAAGGACAGGGATTCCTGGTGTGCTACAGTTCATGGGGTTGCAAAGAGTCAGACAGGACTTAGCAACCGAAGAACAATAACATAGTTGATTTACAATGTTGTGTTACTTTCAGGTTAAAGCAAAGTGATTCATATACACACACACATACACATACACACATTGTTTTTAAGATTCTTTTCTGTTATAGGCTATTGCAATATATTAAATATAGTTCCCTGTACTATATAGTAAGTTCTTATTCTTTGTCTCTTTTATATATATATGTTACTGTGTATCTGTTAATGCCCAAACTCCTAATTTATCCCTCCCTCTCCCCTTTCCCTTTGGTAATCACAAGTTTGTTTTCTATGTCTGTCAGTTTGTTTCTGTCTTGTAGATAAGCTCATTTGTATCACTATTTCAGATTACGTGTATGATATGATATTTGTCTTTTTCTAACTTACTTCACTTAGTATGATATTCTCTAGGTCCATCTATGTTGCTAAAATGGCAGTATTTCATTTTTTATGGCTGAGTAATGTTCCAGTGCATGTGTGTGTGTGTGTGTGTAGCCTAATTTTAAAGGGAGAGAGGAGCCAAAAGAGTAACCCAAAATATCATCACATATTACATATATAATAAATATATCATCAAGTATAATTGAAAATCAGTTAGTTTTCTGCATTGTCTTTAAGACTGTGGTTTGTAGTTATATGCTTCATTTATAAGGCATTTATTTTCAATTAAACTATATACGCCTGCTTGACCTGCTACTGGGAAAAGTTTCATTATGTTTGTTGAATGCATTTGTCTCTGCCAGCTTACTGAATTTCCTTCTTGCCTATAACTTTGGGATTTGGCTAAACTGAAAAATACATACCAGTATGGGCAAGCCCAGGTGAAGGACTAGGGAACTCCTAGAGATAAATACAAAGAATGTAATCAACTATGAATCCTTGAACCTGCTGGGCAATTTACAATCTTAACTTTTTTAAGGCACTCATTTATTCCTCAGTTAAATTTGTTCTCTCAAGCTTAGCACACACTTTGGAAAAATAAATATTTCATTATAATAATGAATAAAAAGTAGCCTTAGAGGAAGCATCTTGCTGATGAAGAATAATTTCTGTCTCCCTCCATTTTCTCTGTGTCTTCTCTAAAAATAGAAGTGAGAAAAGAGTTGACCAGAGCTCAGAGTAATAAGCCATAAAGTTCCCAAAGGAGAGTCAGCCTGGGTTGACCACCACATAAGTTTTTATTGTTGTTGTTTTTTTTCTTTTTTGGATCCAGGTCAGGAAGTTTTATTGGTGACTGACCTCAATGTAGTTTTAATGGCCTCCCTTCATTGTAGCATTAAATGAGAAAGTACTTTGCAGACAGTGAAATGCTATACATGAATTCATTATCATAATCTCAATGACCAGACGAAGTCCATGAGGTGGGGTTACCATGGTTGCCATTTTTTCTCATGTGAGGCAGTGTAGCTTCATGATAACCATACCCTGAATTCCCCAGCTTTTTGTTGTTTAACCTACAAAATCCCCCACAGCCTCAGCTGTAATATGGGGTAATAAAAGTATCTGCTTATTTAATAGTGCTCTGGTGAGGATTAGCTGAGATGAAAATGAATAAAAAGCAACTAGTTCAGTTTTGCAGCACGACCAACTCATCCAGGTTTTCCTAGAACTTCCCTGGGGTTAGCATCATAAACCCCTTAAAGTCCTCGGAATGTGGTCAGCCCCAGGTAAACTGTGATGCCTGGTTATCCAAGAGGCAGGAGCACAAACATTCTTAGAAAATATTAGTTATTTTTGTCTTAGAGGAGAAAGGCAAAGATTAAAATACTTAGCATGGTGGAAGGAACATAGGTATTTTGTTAAAAAAAAAGTCATTCATTTATCCTAAGAGAAGTAAACCTCAGGATTCTTATCTAAGGCTTTCAAAGTCAAATACAATTCTTTACTGACGGTGCTTTTGTTCTTTTTTTTCATTCAATTCTTCATTCATTTAATCCATCCCTGTCCTCAAAGAGTTTATAACATAGAAGACACAGACATTTACTAAATAGCTGCTGCTGCTGCTGCTAAGTCGCTTCAGTCATGTCCGACTCTGTGCGACCCCATAGACGGCAGCCCACCAGGCTCCCCCATCCCTGGGATTCTCCAGGCAAGAATACTGGAGTGGGTTGCCATTTCCTTCTCCAATGCATGAAAGTGAAAAGTGAAAGTGAAGTCGCTCAGTCATATCAGACTCTTAGCGACCCCATGGACTGCAGCCTACCAGGCTCCTCCATCCATGGGATTTTCCAGGCAAGAGTACTGCAGTGGGTTGCCATTGACTTCTCCGACTAAATAGCTACCTTACAAATAATTCAAAATGCTGTTGCATTAAATGTACTGTGTGTGTGCTCAGTCATTCAGTCATGTCCAACTCTGTGACCCTGTGGACTATAGCCCACCAGGCTCCTCTGTCTATGCGGTTTCCCAAGCAAGCATACTGAATTGGGTTACCATTCCCTTCTCCAGAGGATTTTCCCAACCCAGGGATCAAACCCATGTCTCCTGCATTGCAGGTGTATTCTTTACCACCATGCCACCTGGGAAGCTCATTAAGTGGGTCAGTAGCAGGCAACTGTTCATGTGTGATTTTTCTAGAGATTTCCCTAAATCCACCCACTCTCAAATGTTTCCATTCGTATCTGTGTTTTCTTAGAGCTTGGACAGCTTGGGGTTGTAGTACAGCCTTTGGCTATGGAGTAGGAGAAAGTTAATTAGCCTGAAATGACCATGTTTGGTCAGGTCAGGGGGTTCCTCTTTTTACTGATACATTTTCATGAATTAGTAGATCCAAAGAGTCCAGGGTCCTCTTTACAGTCACATGGACCAATCCACAGCCAGTCAGCTTCTCACCAAAAGCGAGGCCCTGCCTGATCCATGCAGAGGAACCAGGTCCCCATCTGCCTGCCAGAGGTTTTACATTTCACCTCATGCTCTCACCATCCACAAGAAAGGGAAAGTAGGCTTTTCAAATGTGTTCCCACCACAGGATGGAGTGGTCTTTTATTTTCCTTTCACTTGAGTCAGTTAATTCAAAATCAGTCACCTAGTCCAAAATATAATAAGCTTTTGGTATTCTATTTATGATAACATATCAGAGAGAAAGTGAATATTTCATCTGGGAGCCAGGGCAGTCACTGGGGGACTGAATTTTGTCAGCAGTACCATGTTAATAAACTTGAGAAAGCCCTGTGTTAGGTTAAAATGCAACTTTTCACCCCCGCTGGCCTGGCAAACTGAATGGGAAAGGCAACCTCTAGCTAAAGAGGATTAGATTTCACAAAAAGATATGGGAAAGGATACAAAATCCCTCACCATGTCCCCTGAAAAAATAAAAGAACCAAAGAGCCAGTGGCCATTTCTTCAAAGAAGAGCCTTCCCTGGACTGTTTCCACTTAAAATCTACTTTTTTCTTACTTTTGAAATTGGGTGGTTGGTGTTTAACAAAATCTTTACAAAGGTAAGTGTTTTATCTTCTTCTTTTTATTTAGGAAACATTCCAGGGAGGATTATGGGGTGTTTGAATTTGGTAGGAAATTTTGTGATCAGTTCCTGAGAAGAAAATAGGGTTTATTTTTGGTTTGGGACCCAGCTAGACAGGCAGGTAGGAGGCTGTGGAAAGACAGTGGTTCTGTGGTGTGGAGTTACCAGGAGGCTGGCTTGAAAGTATAGCCTCCAAGGCATGTTGGCAGCAGCATTTTTATTAGCATTTTCCTTTCTTTCTTTCTTTTTTGTGAAGCTGTAGCAAGACTGTGGCTATTTCTTACAGGAATTTAGTGCAAAAGTTATGCCCTTGCTATTCTGAGATCTTGCCTAAGATTTGAAAATGTGCCCAATGTAGATATGATCTGAGACTTCAAATGAAGAAAATAAATTCAAAATAATTTTTTTTTCTTGGTGGTGGTAGGGTGGGGGAGTTTTAAAGAGAAGGTGCATCTGTTTTTCTTTCCTTTTTCTTTTATTCCAAAGGAAGATTTGTGTGTGTGTGTGTGTGAATCAGACATCTTAGCAGGAAAGAAAAAAGGAGAGATCTTGTCATTGCTAATCTTGCCAAGAGTTATGAATGGGTTGAATTGGGTCCGTTCCCCAATTCACATGCTAAAGTTCTAAGCCTTAGTACCTCAGAATGTGCCTGTAGTTGGACACAGGGCCTTTAAAGAGGTGATTATGATAAAATGGTTGAGAAGATCTCCTGGAGAAGGGCATGGCAACCCACTCCAGTATTCTTGCCTGGAGAATCCCAGAGGAGCCTGGAAGGCTATGGTCTATAGGGTTGCACAGCATAGGTCACGACTGAATCTTATTAGCACTAGCACATGATAAAATGAGGTCAAATGGGCGACCATAATCCAATATGACTGAAGTCCTTGTAATAAGAGGCAGTTTAACTCAGACATGAACACACAGAGGAGACCATGTGAGGACACAGTGAGAAGGCTGCTATCAGCAAGCCGAGGAGAGAAGCCGCAGAAGAAGTCAATCCTGCCAACATCTTCATCTTGGACTTTTAGCCCCCAAAACTGTAAGACAAACTTCTGAAGTTTAAGCCACTTGGTCTGTGGTATTCTGTTATGGAAGCCCTGAGAAACTAGCACACTAAGAAGTTAAATGACTATCTCTGCCAAAGGATATTGCCGGGGGGGGGGGGTATGATAACTCCTTATTTGAGGAGGAAAAATAGTGGCTTGCTTTTCTTATGTCTTTGTTATACATTTTTTTAGCTATCTCTGAAAAATACATACAGAATTAGGGAATTTAGGTTTCAGTGGGGTCATTTTTGGCAGGGGGTGGTGTAGGGATGTAAGAATGTATTTCAGTCACATTTATTAATCTGAGTTTATTTTAATATGCTTAGTAAAATTCTGAACCATGTATTACCTATAGGATAATTTAAAAATGAGAGAATATTAATGTCTTTTGGCTTTGATTTCTTTGCATGGCCAAACTTGGACTTCTTTTTAACTTAAAATTATGGTCTAAGTTTTTTTTTCCTGACCTTTGTAAGTTGCTTAAAATGACCATGCTCAAGCTCAGAGTAATTAAGATAAATAAGAGAGAGCCATATATGGAATAAAATCCTGCTGTTTTAAAACACTGTGGCAGCACCATGTTAAAAAGCATGCTTAATGTTAACTGAAAAAAAAAATTAAAATATGTAAATTATTATTGCAATTATGCATAATTATACATAGAGTATGTATATTGTAATTATACCTACTGTATCATTATAACTAGTTTTCTCCTAAAACCCACCATAGAAAAAGCACTATGAAGAATATACTGAACAGTGGTTACTTTTGGAGAATGGCACTATGACTCTTACGGCTTCCCAGGTGACTCAGTGGTAAAGAGTCCTCCTGTCAATGCGAGAGACATGGGTTCAATCCCTGGGTTGGGAAGATCCCTGGAGAAGGAAATGGCAGCCCACTTTAGTATTCTCGCCTGGGAAATCCCATAGACATGGGAGCCTGGTGGGCTAGTCCACGGGGTCACAAAGAGCTGGGGAAATCCCATAGACATGGGAGCCTGGTGGGCTAGTCCACGGGGTCACAAAGAGCTGGGGAAATCCCATAGACATGGGAGCCTGGTGGGCTAGTCCCCGGGGTCACAAAGAGCCGGCACAACTTAGTGTCTAAACAACAACAACAAACAACTATGACAGCTCCCCTCCCAATAGTTTATTCTTCTTTTTGCCTACATTTGTTTCATAAGCACGTATTACTTTTATGACTAAAGAAAACTGTCCACCATCAGTGTGAAAGTGCATGAGCTCATTATATCTAATAACTAAATGAGCTAACCACCAGATGTAAACACCTGCCATAGCGTGGGCTAGACTGTGAGCTCAGTCAGGTTTCGTTCTCTTCGTCTACATATGGGCTAGACTAGTTTCCCACCATACAACAGGATACAGGTGTCCCAGGAATAGCTCATGGTACTCAGTTCTAACAAGACAAAATCAAGAGTCAACACCGTTTAGACATCTGGGTAGGAGGCAGAAGGAGATGTAGGTCTTCTCATAGGTAGAATTTTATCTTTTTAGTGAATTGGTACTATACTATGTTCCTCAACAGTAGACATGTACATACTGTTTATTAAGAATGTACCAATTAAGTACTTTTGTGGAATGCAAATATCCCAGATGCCTCCCCCCGGAACACAAAAAAGGATATTCCCTTCCAGAAAGATAGGTGGCAAAGTAAAACTTATGTTGCAAGTTAGAAGAAATTTGGTGGAAAAAAAAAACCAAAAACATTCTTTAGGCATCATATAGACTTTACATAAAAAACTGTTCGGAGTACTACTGAGATAAGTAAGAACTGCTCTGTTGCTCAGGCTGACTCTGTATGTTGACACAAGACTCTGAGGGAGAATTTCTAGGTGTTGTTGTGAGATTACTGAGCACGCATGGCTAACTTCAGGAGAAGGACTGACACTGGGACCAGCACTCCGAGAATTGTGCTCTTTCCTCTCGCAGCTTCCTGACCCTTCTCTGTCCCTGGGGAAAGGGAAAAAAAAAATCCCTAAGCCACTTTTAGAACAGCTAAGGAAGTTGTGTAATGAGGCGCAGGAAATGTTTGCTGGTGACTCTAAGAGAGGGATTTTCAATATGGTTTAGCCAACAAGAGAATTTGGAACTTCTATCATTTTTCTGAAGGTACCTAGAACCCTAGAACCCAACAAAACGAAAACTAACTGACGGTGCAACTTGAAACTTTAGTCACCCTCCCACATCGGGGCGAGTACCTCCAGTAAGGACCCGAAGGATTCAAGCGGATCAGCCATGTTTCTCACCTGCTGTTATTCTAGCAGCGTCTCAGTAAAGTGGAGATAAAAGAAACTGCAAAAAAAATCTCTGAAAGACATCTGAGGATCACAGATGGTTTGTATTTCTACATTATGAGCTGAGTAGTTCCTTCTCAACTGAACAAAATTCTTTATTTTCTACTTTAATATGAGTTGACCTGAAACTTCAGGCCTGGGCCAAGTTACAAATATACTCTACCAGGAATTGGCTTTGTTAACAAATTCCAAACTGGAGTCCCATTTTTAACTGAGGAATTAGCTGAACCTTACAAGTGCAACAGGGCTCAGTGTAACAATATGAGCTTTCATAGCCTTGCTATTTAAGATTCTTTCTCTTACTCTAAATAAGCAAAACTACTCCCAGACATCTACCCCAAGTATCACAAGAGCGACTTACATATCATGTAACTTAGAATGGAGTGGTTTAGAATGGAATGATTCCTTTAGGCTTCCTGACTTTAGTCAGCTGCATATGCTGATGTTGGGAATGCATTCTGAAGACACTGTGTAATTTGGCCAAGGAAACAGAGAGCAGGGTGGCTTTGAAATTATATTAAATGGCAGAAGGCTGTCTTGGAATGCTTGTTTCTAGACATCATATTTGTATTTCCTAAATAGTGTTCTCTTTGGGGTAAAATTTTGCTCTTTTATCCCTGGTGGTTCAGATGGTAAAGAACCCACCTACAATGTGGGAGACCTGGGTTGGGGAGATCTCCTGGAGGAGGGCATGGCAACCCACTCCAGTATTCTTGTCTGGAGAATCCCCATGGACAGAGGAGCCTGGCGGGCTACAGTCCATGGGGTCATGAAGAGTCAGACATGACTGAGCAACTAAACAGAGCAATCCAAACCAGAGATAATAATGCAGATAAATATTTTTAGGATATTTTCTAAAATAAAGAAGATGAAAGCTTTTTGAAGAATGACAAATGTAATTTTGAATATCTTTGATGGCATGGTGCTTAGGATGTTTTACCTTATTGACACATTCTGTCTTATTGGAGAAGGCATAATATTACAGTTAGCTTTCAACAATGTGTTTCCTATATGGAAGGAAGATTTTTGAAGACAGAATGATACAGCCTTAAGTATACATCAAGAAGACTCAAAAGAATGTATGCTGATCTTTACTGTCACTAGGGTTAATAAAATCATGTACCAAAAATTCTTAGAATGATGCCTGTCACATTATAACTGCTCAGTAACTTAATGACTATTGTGATTATGATTAAACTGTAGACTCAGGGAGTCAACTTCTTATTTTACATCTCCTCTTGGCTATCTCCCAGCCACTCGAAATTGACATATTCAAAGATGAGCTATTTATTTCTTCACCACTGCAATCTGGCTCTTCCCAGTTGCAATCCGGCTCTTCTCACAATCCTTCCCATCTTAGTAAACAACACCCCACATTTGTTCAAGCCAGAAATCTTGTCAGTCACACCTGATACCTCCTTCTCCCTCAATAATCATCTATCACTAAGTCCCATTCATTAACTACTTTAAAAGTTTTTAATTGATCACTTGTCTCTATCAGTATTGCTAAATTTCTACTCTAGGGTTTTCAGTTTCTGCATTATTAACATTTGAGGCCAGAAGATTCTTGGCTATGGAGGGCTGTTCTGTGCACTGTAGAATTGTTAACAGTACCCCTGTTCTCTACCAGAGGGACTCCCCATTTGTGACAACCAAAAATGTCTCCAGACATTATTACCAAAGTTTTCCAGGGAGCAAAATATTTCCAGTGGAGAACTACTGAAATTACTCTAATTTCCTACTTCAGCTCGCACAAAGGCTCCTTACTGGTTCTATCCCTAGTAAGGATAAGACTCTCCTTCACTCCCTGTAAAGCCTTTCTCCACAGAGAAGTCTTCACACCATAAGAATTACATCAGTTCACAAAACATCCTAAACCCCTGACCTACTTTTCTTCACACTAAGAACAGATACCCCCAACCATGTCCATTTTCACTGGGTCCTGGCCCTCTCCAGCCTAATCTTGTACACATCCCTAACACTCCAGCCAGCTACAGTGAAATTCTTCCTAAATATTCTAAGCACCTGTGCACCTCAGCACCTTCCCCTCAGCTACTCTCCACCAGGAGTGCTCTGAAGCTCGACTTGACACCGATCCATGTAGGAGCCCCCTCTTACTTTCTGTCACAGGACCCTAGCTGTCTTTTGTTGTCTGCTCACACTAAATGACACACTTCTCGCAGGCAGGAGACGGTCTGTTCTACTCCTTACTCAGTACCAGCACCACCACAGTGTCTTGCACATAACAGGAAACTGATGCATATTGATGGAATGAATGAATGATTAATAAATGAAAAATAAAAGCAGTTTTGATTGGGAATTGCTTTCCCCATTCTTGGCACTAGGGGGTGCTAAATAAATAAATATATAATTTTAACAGTATTTCAGAAGTTTGGATGCATCTTTCCAATGATGCCATTTGAACTGGGTATCCTGACAAACTATTCTTCACAATATTACCAAGTTCAAAAGTTGTGTTAATTAATGAGATATCCCTACAAAGTGTTTAGCACAATAGCACTAAGCATTTAGAAGCACTCAGTAAGTGCTATTATTTGAACCTATTAACCTATTTAAAAATTAAGTTCTTATCAGCCTTCTCATAAAAGGGTTAGGGGAAGTAGTTCAAACTGAAGAACCATTACTCACCTGTATTCTCCTTAAAAGACTCTATTTAAAAAAAAAAAAGACTATTAAAAAAAAAAAAAAGACTCTATTTCGATGTCCCAGGGTTTTCACTATTTGCACTGAAACATATAACTTCCAACTCATAACAAAATGTGATCAAGTTTAAAATACAAAATGACTAAGATCTGAAGAATAAAGTGTTCAATAAAAATATTAGGTTAACTTCATTTTAAGTCAATCACTGGTGTTCTGATTCCTAAATTAAAATGTCATAGGATAAGACCCTTACCTGAAAATTCAATCTTGACTCCATTTAAAATTTACTAGGGTTTTTGAAAGTCCTATTGCTGAGGGAAGATTTTATGACCCATTTCACTAAATTGGAATAGCAATTAAGGTTAAGTGTATCCCTTTGCCAAGACAGCAGCCAAGTTTCAGAAGTGTCAAATGCTAACATGTTGCTTTGATACTTTTCAGCAAATGTATTTTGAGTTGCATAGCATTCACAGGCTTCATTTCATCCAGTATGCTGAAATTCTACCATCTAAAGGAATTAAAACCTCTTAGGTAGAGAGAGTATGAGGAAAAATATCTGGTGTCCTGCAGATATCTTTTTGTCATGCACAGAGTAGTAATGGACATTTTTCATACTGCAAAGAAGATGTAATTACAAAGTGAAGTTGTGATTTCACTGTTTTCTTCTCTCCCTTTAGATTTTCAAATTGTCCTGATTTCTTCATTTCTCTATGACACTTGTAATTTTGTGCCATTTAAATCACCACAATGAAATGCAGTGGTTACTCTTAAGTCCCAGGAAAGCATGTTACCTCCTTCTCAAGCCTTCACCCAAAGAATCATTGTAATTGGAAGAAAAATATCCTAAAGGAAACTTCACTGAGGATTAGAAAGGACCCAAACAGGCTACCAGAAAATTACTAGAGCTAATCAATGAATATAGTAAAGTTGCAGGATATAAAATTAACACACAGAAATCCCTTGCATTCCTATATACTAACAATGAAAAAACAGAAAGAGAAATTAAGGAAACAATACCATTCACCATTGCAACAAAAAGAATAAAATACTTAGGAGTATATCTACCTAAAGAAACAAAGGACCTATACATAGAAAACTATAAAACACTGATGAAAGAAATCAAAGAGGACACAAACAGATGGAGAAACATACCGTGTTCATGATTGGGAAGAATCAATATTGTCAAAATGGCTATTCTACCCAAAGCAGTCTATAGATTCAATGCAATCCCTATCAAGCTACCTAACGGTATTTTTCACAGAACTAGACCAAAGAATTTCACAATTTGTATGGAAATACAAAAAACCTCGAATAGCCAAAGATCTTGAGAAAGAAGAATGGAACTGGAGGAATCAACCTGCCTGACTTCAGACTCTACTACAAAGCCACAGTCATCAAGACAGTATGGTACTGGCACAAAGACAGAAATATAGATCAATGGAACAGAATAGAAAGCCCAGAGATAAATCCACGAACCTATGGACACCTTATCTTTGACAAAGGAGGCAAGGATATACAATGGAAAAAAGACAACCTCTTTAACAAGTGGTGCTGGGAAAACTGGTCAACCACTTGTAAAAGAATGAAACTAGAACACTTTCTAACACCATACACAAAAATAAACTCAAAATGGATTAAAGATCTAAATGTAAGACCAGAAACTATAAACCTCCTAGAGGAGAACATAGGCAAAACACTCTCCGACATAAATCACAGCAAGATCCTCTATGACCCACCTCCCAGAATATTGGAAATAAAAGCAAAACTAAACAAATGGGACCTAATGAAACTTAAAAGCTTTTGCACTACAAAGGAAACTATAAGTAAGGTGAAAATGAAGAAACGGACAAAGATCTAATCTCAAAAAATATTATCAACAGCAACTCCTATGCAGCTCAAATCCAGAAGAATTAATGACCAACAAAAAATGGGCCAGAGAAACTAAAACAGGAATTTTCCAAGGAAGACAATACGATGGCTAAACAAACACCATGAAAAGGGCTCAACATCACTCATTATTAAGAAATGCAAATTCAAACCACATGAAGGTACCATATACACGCCGTACAGGGATGGTGCTATCCAACAGTCTACAAGCAATAAATGCTGGAGAGGGTGTGGAGAAAAGGGAACCCTCTTACACTGTTGGTGGGAATGCAAACTAGTACAGCCACTATGGAAAACAGTGTGGAGATTTCTTAAAAAACTGGAAATAGAACTGCCATATGACCCAGCAATTCCACTTCTGGGCATACACACTGAGGAAACCAGATCTGAAAGAGACACGTGCACCCCAATGTTCATCGCAGCACTGTTTATAATAGCCAGGACATTGAAGCAACCTAGATGCCCATCAGCAGATGAATGGATAAGGAAGCTGTGGTACATATACACTATGGAATATTACTCAGCCATTAAAAAGAATTCATTTGAATCAGTACTAATGAGATGGATGAAACTGGGAGCCCATTTAAATTTAACAATATTGAAATTAGAAAAGGTGATAAATTTTTAACCCTATATTGTTTCAGCAAATACAGAAACGACTTTTTTTGGGGAGAATGATGAGTGTGGGGTATTTCGAAGAAGGACTGCAGATACTATCTATGGTGAAACAGATCACCAGCCCAGGTGGGATGCATGAGACAAGTGCTCGGGCCTGGTGCACTGGGAAGACCCAGAGGAATCGGGTGGAGAGGGAGGTGGGAGGGGGGATCGGGATTGGGAATACATGTAAATCCATGGCTGATTCATATCAATGTATGACAAAACCCACTGGAAAAAAATAATAATAATAAAAATAAATAAATAAAAAAAAAAAAAAGAAAGGACCCAAACAATAAAAATATTTCTTGCAGACAGTTCTATTATGGAACCAACGAAAGTAACTCAGGGACTAGTTCGGGGTTTTGTTCTTCCTTCAAGTCAGACTAGGTAGCTCAATTGTGTGAAAGTGTGCTAGTCTGGCCAAGATAGCATTCAAGCTGGGTCCCTATCTGGGCCTGAAAACAAACAACCGTCTTACCAGCTGAAGTTCTTGTTCACAAAGCAACCTGGCTTAGGGATTCTAGAGGAATCATTCCAAGTTTGTAGAATTAGAAATGATATTTAAAGAGTTTCTGCCTCTAGTGATAGAGTTCTATCAGTCTTCAAGTTTGTATGTATATATAAAATTGGCCTTTAAAAGAAAGGCTAACAGGGTTGGGTGGGAGACAGAATCACTGAGACTGTCAACATCATGCTTATCATCATCTTAATCTTATTTGTCTTCTCCTTCATCCTCCTCCTCATCAATGCCATCACTGCTTCATATTCTTATTATGAGCAAGGCACTGGGCTAAATGCTTTATTATGTCATTTAATCTTCCCAACCATTTCTTGAGGTAGCCTTGGCTATCTCCATCTTATAGTTAACAGAAACCATGGGTCTAAAAGACTGCCCAACACATGAAAGAACACCCAGTTGGTGAATTTGAGAGCTGTGATTCAAATCCAAGTCTCTGATTCCCAGATTCAGTATCTCAGTCATGCTCATCATGCTCAGCCACTCAGTCAACTCTTTGCGACCCCCCGGAATTGTAGCCCACCAGGTTTCTCTATCCATAGAGTTCTCCAGACAAGAACACTGGAGTAGGCTGCCCTTCTCCAGGGGATCTTCCTGGCCCAGAGATCAAACCCACGTATCCAGCATCTTCTGCGCTGAAAGTGAAAGTAAAGTCCCTCAGTCATGTCCCACTCTTTGAGACCCCATGGACTGTAGCCTACCAGGCTCCCCTGTCCATGGAATTTTCCAGGCAAGAGTACTGGAATGGATTGCCATTTCCTTCTCCAGGGGCTCTTCCCAACCCAGGGATTGAACCCGGGTCTCCCGCATTGTAGACAGACGCTTTACCATCTGAGCCACCAGGGAAGTCTGCGCTGAAGGCATATTCTTTACTGCTGAGAAACTGAGAAAGCCCTCATGATGTCAGTTTCTACATGTATATGCCAACCTCAGAGTGACCAGGCTACCAGCTTCTGTTCAACGTTAAATCCAAAGGTTGGATTATTTTTTTCTAACAAAAACTTTATTATGGGAAGGTTTAAAGCTCTTTTGAGGAAAAGTTTACAGTGACCCAATTTCTTGTGACCTAGATTCTCCCAGTTAGCTTACAACTGATACTTAGCCTTCAAAAAATAACATTATGAAAAAAAAATAACATTATGAAAAAAAAATAACATTATGAAACATACTTCTGTCCAACTCCCCTAAAGAGTGAACCAAGCTCAGTATATGCCCACCTAAAAATAAAATGAAAACTGCTTCTTAGACATCTGACACCCAGCAACACCATGGAGATAAATCCTGGCTTTCTATATGGAATATCAAAAAGACACTGGGAAGAGATGTGCTTAGGAATAACAGTAGCTAACATTATTGAGCATTTCTCCATTCCCTTAAGAGAATGTCAGTCAATTATTTAAATATCTTATGTGCACCCATGTTATAATTTTCGAGAGTTTACCTATTGTTTTTTCTTTTACTTTTATGTGTAACATTCTTATGGCTATTTTATCCTTCCAGCCACTATAGTCCTTGGTAAATAGTAACTACCTACTCAACTACTTACTAGATGATATTAATTTATTACTATAGCAATACACTTACTATCTTTAGCTTATGAACTCCACAGACAATGTCTGTGCCTTAATTGTTATTGTATTCATAGTATCCAGCATATAGTATCCAGGAATATAGTAAGGACTCATTATTAATAGGTGATTAACAATGAATTAGGACTAAAGTTTCACTCTATAACCATCCCACTGTGTTGGACACCTAACATGTACTAAAATATATTCAAGAAATTTCACAATGACCTTTGGCTGAGTGAAGATTTGACAACCTACTGCTTCTAAGCCTCTGGTAATGGAACTGCACTGGTCCATCCACCCAGTTCTACTCTGTAACTTGAAATGGGACTGCTTATGGAATGGGGCCAATTGTAGCAAAAACATCTTAGAGTTTGAATAAAGGGAACTAACCCCTACACGGATCAAGATGGTGACCTTCACTTCTCCAATTATTGCCACAGTGTTCAGAAAAAGCAGTCTCACAAGAAGAGAAGGATAAGTTTAGGAGCAACTGAATACCATCTGGTCAGATATTCTATATTAAAATGCTGGATGCATCCCAAGTCGGCTTCCTAGCACCTCATCAAATTAAGTTGTATTTCCTAAAGTGAGGCCTGAGTTGTCAGGTGGTATGTAGGGAGGGCAAGTTTGTGAGGAAAGGTGTTTTTTATTGCTAAGAAGCTAGTCTAGACAATTCATGGACTGGCTGGAAAATAAAAACACACACTATTTTATATGAGTCCTGAAGGAAGAAATTGCAGTGTATAATGACTCTGAATAGCAAAGTTGATAGTAAAAGGAGATGGAAAAATGAGCCTGTTACATTTAGGAATGTCATTTCACAGTCTGATACGGTGAAAAGACCCAGAACTTGCCATTAGAGGACACGGACGTGAGTATAATCTTTGCTATTCCTTGTGTTGACCTTGAGCAAGTAATAACCTCTTTGAGGCTTAGCTTCTCCTTCTGGACATGAGGGGTAAATATCTTGGCCTAGTACTCAGGGATCACCAGAGCCACTGACCATGTCTCACGTCCATGAAGAGGCTCAAGTGTAGCTATTTGACATCATCACTGAACCAGGCATCATTTAATGTTCCTTACATGGCAAGATGGAAAGAATTTAATTATATTGCTTTAAATGTATGGTTTTATTAATAGATCACAATACTTATGGTGTGTTACAGATTAATATGTGTTTTTTTTTGGGAATTCTGTTTTATCTTGCTTTAGTACAAGTACACGACATTTTCCTTCTACTTCAATAGCATTAATCTGGTTAAAGTAAATCTTTAGGAAAGTATCACAGGTTTTTGGACTGGGGCATTCTTTTGCTACAGTAGAAAGGCTGGGCTGAGGTACTCCTTTTGAAGCTGCTCCAGTCCAAAAAATTGTGTTGAAGTTTATATTTAAAGTCGTCAAAGTATGGAGGTTCCTCAAAAAACTAAAAATAGAATTGCTGCGTGGTCCAGCAATCCACTCCTGAGCATATATTTGGACAAAACTATAATTCAAAAAGATGCCTGAACTTCTATGTTCATAGCAGCACTATTCACAGAAGCCAAGATATGGAATCAACCTAAATGTCCACTGACAGAATGGATAAAGAAGAGGTGACATACACATACAATAGAATATTACTCAGCCACGAAGAATGAAATAATGCCATTTATAGCAACACAGATGGACCTAGAGATTGCCATACTGAGTGAAGTCAGACAGAAGAAGACAAACACCATATATGACTTATTACTTACATGGGAACCTAAAATAGAACACAAATGAACTTAGCTATGAAACAGAAGCAGGCTCACAGACAGAGAGAACAGACATGGTTGCCAAGGGTTGGGGGAGTGGGGGAGGGACTGATTGGGAGTTTGGGATCATCAGAGGCAAACTACTATATGCAAAATGGATAACCATCAAAGTCCTATTGTATAGCACAAGAACTATATTCAACATCCGGTGATAAATCATAATGGCAAGGAACATGAGAAAGAATGTATTTACTGAAATATTTACTGTACAGTAGAAATTAATAGAACCTGGTAAATCAACTATACTTCATTAAAATATATTAAAAATGATTAAGATGGTAAATTTTAAATCATATCTATTTCACCATAGATAAATTTTTTAAATTTTAGAAGAGAGATAATTATTATTTCTCATTTAAATCAATTAATTCCCCAATGTAAACCAGTTAATGGAAATAATTTAAAACTGTGGTACCAATTCAGAATTTTAGATGAAAAAAAATGCACCAAGATTTCTTTCCCTTCCTCTCTCCCTCCTTCTCTTCTACAAATATTTATAGAGCTTCTCCTCATTTACTGACACTCCTTGAAGATTAGGAGTCTGGGAGAAACAAAATTCTGGCGCTCATGGATCTTACCTTCTACTGAGGGGTGGGGACAACAAACAGGAAAACAAATAATGTCAGACAGAGATAAATGCCAAGAAGAAAAAAAAAATCAGGAAACAAACATTTATTGAGCTTCTACGTATTTGCTGACATTCTTTGAAGACTTGGAAAATAGGATGAAAAAGTTCTGGTGCTCATGGATCTTAAACATTATGGTGAGGGCAGGAACAACAAACAGGAAGCAAGTAATGTCAGGTAAAGATAAACGCTATAAAGAAAAACAGTCAGGAAAGACCATGAAGAGAACACAGTGGGCAAGTGCTGCTTAGAGACCAGTGGAAGCCTTGGTACAGCAGGGTTGTTTGACTAGAGACTTGAGAGAAGGAGCCTGCAAATGCCTGAAGGAAGAGCTATTTTCAGGCAGAGAAAATAGGAAGTGCAAGAGCCCTGAGGCAGGAATAGGCTTGATTTGTCCAGGAGACATGTAGGCTGCCCTGGGGCAGAGAATGAATGAGTGAGGGAGAAAATGGTGACAGGTAAAGTTGGAGGGACAGCCAGGGGCCAGAATTTGTTATGCTCTTGTGAGCCATTTCACAATGAAGTAACTGAGGCTTCCCTGGTGGCTCAGTAGTAAAGAATCTACCTGCCAATTAAAGAGATACGCATTTGATCCCTGGGTCAAGAAGATCCCCTGGAGAAGGAAATGGCAACCCACTCCAGTATTCTTGCCTGAGAAATCTCATAGACGAAGGAGTTGGACATGACTTAGCAACCAAACAACAACAACAACAAACTGAGGCGTAAGGAAAATAAGTCACTAAGCCCAATCTAAAGATACTGAGATTTCACTCTGGAAGATGCATAAGATAGTTAAGAGTCTGTCTAGTTTTTGTCCACTGGGAACTTCTCTTGACTGTGCAGAGCCAAGTTAGAAAAGTGACAATCCTTTTTTGGCTCTTCCTGCTGAAAATGGAAGTTCATGATGTAATACTATGTGTGAATGATACTTGATTACCTCTCCCTAAATTTGTGACTATATATGTATGCCTTGAAGGAAATGAAGAAACAGGTAGCACACTGAGCAGAAAGAACACTCTTTTCTAATTCGGAGAACATGCATTATAGAGTCATTTTGGAATTGTTTTTAAGCTAAATCCAAGTACAGTTTGAAAAAGGTTGTAATAATGTGCACAATGAAGCAAGCTTAAATTCTATATCTGAACATATTTAAAGGCTATGCATATTAGATACATGAAATTATAATACTTTCCAGCCAGAGTCATTTAATTTTGCACAGCAGACCCACAGTTAGCAGCCTTCTGGTTTTCAAGTATGTTATTTGTGTTTTTCTGTTAGTTAGTCGTTCTTTTGATTTTTGAAGTCAATGTTTTTCAAAGTATTACACAGCACTGATTTCTACCTGTGGGCATTGAGGTCTTTTTTTCCCTGAGTTTTAAACATGCTTCATTTTTCTAACCACACAAATCAAATTTAAATCATAAATGGGCAGAGCTAAAATGCAATTAGTCTAAGTGGAAATTGTTCTGTGGTTCTTGAGTTACTTAGAGACTGTTTTCCATCTGTGAATGGGGATCATTCCATTTGGCCCATTTCTCAAGAATGGTGTTTGATGAACTGAGTTTTAGAAGTAAAGGGGTCTAGACAAATGCTGGGCATAGCTTTACTAGATCTGCATTCAACAGAAGTCCCCAGTTCTACAAAGCTCTGTGTGACTGCCAGAAGTGCTGGGCCACTGTCTTCAAACACTGCAGTGAGACAGCTTTCTCTTTCTTTGATGTCACACTGCTACTAGGGCAATGTTCGGAAAAAAACCTCGATCCAGCCACTTCTATTCTGGAATTTCTTCTTTGATTTTCCAGCACTTAGAGGACGAAATACAAGCTCTCCTTAGGATGTATGGCTGAAAGGGTTCTTTGCCATCTCTTGCCTCTCCCTACCTGCACATGCCAGGCATAAAGCAAGCCTTGCAGAGCTCAGTTCCTTGGCTGGAACAGCTCTCCCCCACCACAACCCCCACCCCCACCCCTGGGATTATATTCTGAAATGGACTGGACCAGCACATATGATCTCTTTCCTGTCTCCATGTTTCTGCCTCCAACAGATACCAACTTAGTGATTCCAGACCATTTATGCTAGTGGACACAATTAGTCAGTCAGTTCAGTTGCTCAGTCATGTCTGACTCTTTGCTACCCCATGAACTGCAGCACACCAGGCCTCCGTGTCCATCACCAACTCCCAGAGTCCACCCAAACCCATGTCCATCGAGTCGGTGATGCCATCCAACCATCTCATCCTCTGTCGTCCCCTTCTCCTCCTGCCCCCAATCCCTCCCGGCATCAGGGTCTTTTCCAATGAGTCAACTCTTGGCATGAGGTGGCCAAAGTATTGGAGTTTCAGCTTCAGCATCAGTCTCTCCAATGAACACGCAGGACTGATCTCCTTTAGGATGGACTGGTTGGATCTCCTTGCAGTCCAAGGGACTCTCAAGAGTCTTCAATCAGTGTTTTAAAAAAGGCCTGTTTTGGTAGCAATGATATTTTTTTAAGTGGATGTTTTTAAAATATCACTGTTACACATGTGGGATGTATTATGCCTCGTAACTTCTCAGGTCCAGCAGACCTCTCAGCTTGTGTTTTCTTAGATCACTGCTAGTGTCCACTGAGATGCTGGTGCACACCAAGGATTGCTCACCAGTATGCAAGCAATTTAGCAACTTTTTCAAGATGGAGTGTTTCCTTTGGGTAACTTTGTAAGTGTGCTGCAGGCATACAATTCATGGATGACTGGAGTTCCTTAAAATTTTTCCTTAAGAAACAGAACGCTATTCAATGAATCAATGTGTATTTATCACACATGCCAAGCCTTGGGTTGGATAATCACTTACATGTAATTCTGCATGTTAGTGTTTCCAGATTCTTTACTTGCTGGCCAGTCCCTCTATAGCTTATGTCTCCTGTGGCACTTGTATTCATTCTGCATCTACAGGACAGTTTAAAGGGACTAGTAATAGGACATAGGGAAAGTCTTTGTGAACTAAAAATCCCTGTACACGTGGGATGGCTTCTAACTGCTCTTTCATCACTGGGGTACTCTGCCCTTCTGCCTGTTCAACTGCTTTCTAGTTGTGATAGACTGAGACTTCTTATCAATCTACTGACTTCTCAGTACCTCCCACCTTCTTTAAAATTTTTTGTCAGCAGAACTGAAAGTCACTTAGTCGTGTCTGACTCTTTGCAACCTCATGGACTCTACAGTCCATAAAATTTTCCAGGCCAGGATACTGGAGTGGGTAGCCGTACCTTTATCCAGGGGATCTTCCCAACCTAGGGATCGAACCCAGGTCACCCTCATTGCAGGCAGATTCTTTACCAGCTGAGCCATCAGGGAAGCCCCTGGCAACAGAAAGGAAATCATAAATGAAGCCTTCTCTCTACACATCCTGTCTCCTTGTTCCATGCCCTGCTAGTGGGAGTGTACAAAAAGTGTGGGCTTCAGCACAGATCAAACTGTTTCTCACAGGATTGGATTCAAATCCCCAGATGTCACACACCACTGGGTGGTCATGAACATGTTACTTAACCTCAGTGAGCTTTGGTCATCCCATCTGTAAAGTCGGAATAATAAGAGTACCCTTCCACCTCATATCAAATGACATAATACAGGGAAATTGATGAGCATCAAATAAAGAGCAGGTACTTAAATGAAGGTCATGTGCATGGCACAAGCAAGCAGTGAATATCATCTGCTACCATACTATCATTATTATTTATCACTGACATTAACATGAGGTCTCGGGTAATTTCAGATGTGGCCAGCTCAAAATGCACCCCCTTGTCTCTTACTCAAAAAAAACACAAAAAACCAGATTTAAGACACAAATAAATGAAAGCATGTTTGGTCTGGTTAACTTTGTTTGCAGACCAACTTATTATTTTTAATAGAAGCTCTGAGTTCAGTTCTGTCACTCAGTCATGTCTGACTCTTTGCGACCCCATGGACTGCAGCACACCAGGCTTCCTGGTCCATCACCAGCTCCTGGAGTTTACTCAAACTCATGTCCATCGAGTTGGTGATGCCATCCAACCATCTCATCCTCTGTCGTCCCCTTCTCCCACCTTCAATCTTTCCCAGCATCAGGGTCTTTTCCAATGAGTCAGTTCTTCACATCGGGTGGCCAAAATATTAGAGTTTCAGCTTCAGCATCAGTCTTTCCAATTCAGGACTGATTTCCTATAGGATTGACTGGTTGGATTTTCTTGCAGTCCCAGGGACTCTCAAGAGTCTTCTCCAACACCACAGTTCAAAATCAGCAATTCTTCGGTGCTCAGCTTTCTTTATAGTCCAATTCTCACATCCGTACATGACTACTGGGAAAACCATAGCTTTGACTAGACAGACTTTTGTTGGTAAAGTAATGTCTCTGCTTTTTAATATGCTGTCTAAGTTGGTCACAGCTTTTCTTCCAAGGAGCAAGCATCTTTTAATTTCATGGCTGCAGTCACCAACTGCAGTGATTTTTGAGCCCCCCAAAATAAAGTATCTCACTGTTTCCATTATTTCCCCATCTATTTGCCATGAAGTGATGGGACCGTATGCCATGATCTTAGTTTTCTGAATGTTGAGTTTTAAGTCAACTTTTTCACTCTTCCTCTTTCACTTTCATCAAGAGGCTCTTTAGTTCTTCACTTTCTGCCATAAGGGTGGTGTCATATGCATATCTGAGGTTATTAATATTTCTCCCAGCACTCTTGATTCCAGCTTGTGCTTCATCCAGCCTGGCATTTCGCATGATGTACTCTGCATATAAGTTAAATAAGCAGGGTGACAATACACAGCCTTGATGTACTCCTTTTGCTATTTGGAACCAGTCTGTTGTTCCATGTCCAATTCCAACTGTTGCTTCTTGACCTACATATAGATTTCTCAGGAGGCAGGTCAGGTGGTCTGACCTCTTAAGACCTCTGGTCTTATTGTCCATAGTTTGCTGTGATCCACACAGTCAAAGGCTTTGGCATAATCAATAAAGCAGAAATAGATGTTTTCCTGGACTTCTCATGCTTTTTCAATGACCCAACAGATGTTGGCAATCTGATCTCTGGTTTCTCTGCCTTTTCTAAATCCAGCTTGAACAATTGGAAGTTCACAGTTCACATATTGCTGAAGCCTGGCTTGGAGAATTTTGAGCATTACTTTGCTAGCATGTGAGATAAGTGCAATTGTGCAGTTGTTTGAACATTCTTTGGCATTGCCTTTCTTTGGGATTGGAATGAAAACTGACCTTTTCCAGTCCTGTGGCCACTGCTGAGTTTTCCAAATTTGCTGGCATATTGAGTGCAGCACTGTCACGGCATCATCTTTTAGGATTTGAAATAGCTCAACTGGAATTCCATCACCTCCACTAACTTTGTTCGTAGTGATGCTTCCTAAGGCCCACTGGACTTCAAATTCCAGAATGTCTGGCTTTAGGTGAGTGATCACACCCTCGTTGTTATCTGGGTCATGAAGATCTTTTTTGTATAGTTCTTCTGTGTATTCTTGCCACCTCTTCTTAATATCTTCTGCTTCTGTTAGCTCTATACCGTTTCTGTTCTTTACTATGCCCATCTTTGCATGAAATGTTCCCTGGGTAACTCTAATTTTGTTGAAGAGATCTCTAGTCTTTTCCAATCTATTGTTTTCCTCTATTTTTTGCATTGATCACTGAGGAAGGCTTTCTTATCTCTCCTTGCTATTCTTTGGAACTCTGCATTCAAATGGATAAATCTTTTGTTTTCTCCTTTGCCTTTTGCTTCTCTTCTTTTCTCAGCTGTTTGTAAGGCCTCCTCAGACAACCATTTTACCTTTTTGCATTTCTTTTTCTTGGGGATGCTCTTGATCACTACATCCTGTACAATGTCACAAACCTTAATATACCCTAACAGAAGCCCTAATATACATTAATACCTTAACTAAAATTTGGAACAACTGTCTTTTGTCAAGCTTCGTGCAGCTGATTGGGACCCATCATGGTGCTATGAGACCAAGTTCACAGAGGTATACTGGTCTCTTACATTGTGCCCTCCTGTAATTACCCTAATTATTACCAAGGGCCTTGCATCCTTCTGAGTTGCCACCAAGTACGTTGCTTAATGATTGACAGCCCATGTTCCCAGGCATTTAAAAAAAAAAAAAATACAACACTGATCTTTAATAATACTAACTTTAAAATAATTATGGTACAAATGAAAGAAATTATCCTCTACTGGAGGCTTCTCTATGCCATACTTTGTGCTGGACTTGTGTGAATCATCTCATTTAGTCCTAGAGAGTTCATGAAGATGGATCCTCATACTGTATTACAGTCAGGGACACTGAATCAGGAAAAGATGAAGTAGACTTTCCATGGTCATACTTTGAGGATACTGCAAAGCTAGTACGTGAACCCAAATTGTGTAATTCCAGAGTCTATGCTCAACCAGTTGCCTACATGTGATTTCCCACTCTTTTTATTTTTCATATTTTCTTTTTCTTCCAAGTTGAAGAACCTCAAGAGATGCTCTAATGATAAGAATTCATATTCTTTGAGTTCCTCGTGCTGGGACTTTTATTGTTGTTGTTTTTATACTTTTCTCCTTTTATATTTCTATATGTCTTGGGGGGGAAGAAGGAAGATCACAGTATAATCAACAGATAGGGATACAGAGGCTCTGAGAGGCAGGATAACCTAAAGTCAGACAGCTCCACAGAGGACTCTGGTTCCCTATCCAAGCACATTCTATTTTCCAGCAGTTATCCCCAAGCATCTAATAATTACAAGACCTTGAATTATGTGTATGTGTTGTGCAAAGATGTATACAAAGTATTAAGTTTTGTGATTAGAAAGTACATGGCCAGAAACTATCTGAATTGTGTTGACTCAACAAACAATTGAATGAAAAATATTTTCCTCTGACAGAAAAAAATGATAGATTTTTTAGCCAGAGTCAAGTCTTCTGCATCATGGTACCCTTTTAAGCTTTTCCAAGTGCTACATGGATCCGCTGATGGTTTTTTGGTAGGAAATGTTCCCGACGGTAACATCCTATTGCATGACAAGAGGACAGAAGTGATAAAAAGGGGCTTTCCCAAATGTGACTCCAAGGTGTCGCTGAGATGTTTTCAGGTTCTAAAATAGTCACTTCCATCCAATGTCCTACAGGGTAATTATAGCTGTGCCATTATTCCTGGCCTGGCCATGATCCAGAATTCTACTCTCATTACTTCACTGCCTCACCCCAGGTCTGCTGGAGCTCCTTCCTATGGACATGGGGACCAGTGGAGCTTTCTTGTCATGTTCTGGAGTCCAGGGCTCCCCCTAAACATCCCTGCATGATCCTAGGGCAGGTCATGAGGGAGAAATATTAAGGCCTTTCAAAGCGAACAGAAAGGACCAGAACAAATTGAATATGTTTTCTGGTATCGGAGGCACAAGTGTGCTCTTAATTTTTTCTCCAGGTTTGGGTGTGTATTTATAGACTGTTAGAAGGAGTGGAGGGTTTTGGGTAGACAGACTTCTCTCTTCAAGGAGAAAAGAAAAACATCCTCTCACACCCCTATTTCTTTTTTAAGGCCATCGTTGAAGTCATGCTGATCTTCCACTGTGAGGCGTGGTAATGTTTTTCTAATTGTCTGGAGTCAGGTCAGTCACACTTCCTTGACTACTTCTCTCCTTCCTGTTGGGGACAGGCTCCTGGGGTCAGGCACACAGCAGGCTCCAGCCCAGCGTGCCAGCTCAGAAGTTAGGAGCCTCGGTGTCCTCCAGACGGAGATATGTGACGCGGGGCTTAGACTTCTGAACTGGGACGTGACTGGAAGCCACAGTAAGCCCCGCACTCTCCCTTGGGCTGTCCTCAGGTACCCTCTGCCTCTCTACGCTGTTTTTTGTGTTATTTTTTTTTAACTGTCCTTCAATGGAAGCTTGGCTCATTAGACGGGCCTTGGCCAATCACCAGTGCCCTGTGCAGGGACTTGGCCAATCACCAGAGCCCAGGCAGAGAGGAGGTGGGGCTAGCTAAGGTAGCTGTCGCCACTGAGAGTAATGCTGGATGCTTCACAGTCTCTCAAGTCCTTGTGACCATGTACCATGACTACAAATGCTCCTTGTATTCCCATTTTACAGATAAGGAAACTAAGGTTCAGAGAGATAAACTTGTCTACCGTTATACAGCGTCTTCCTGGTTTGTATTTTGATGTGAGGCAGAATCTGTAACAGAATTTGAGTGAAAGTAGCTTATTTGGTAGTAGCTGTTCAGGAAATACCAGCACAGCCATGGGAAATACAGACAGAGAAAAGATGGCTGCTCATAAAGGGTGTACTGTCAATGGGCCAGGAGGAGACCAGAGTGTTACCCACAGGGAAACCCTGGAAAACAGTGTAGGAACATATGTCTCAGAATTATCCCTTCCAGAAGGCGAGGAACTGCAGTGTATTTTCACACCAACTTCTGTTAACTATTGAATAAGGGTGAATGGGGTACAGATGGAGTGTTGGAGTGTTAATTTCCCTGTGTGGACAGAGTCCTTGCAAGGCTTTGGAGAAACCCACTCCCTAGCAGAAAGATCCAGATATTGGTAACTGGAAGACAGTCAGCCTGCACTGTCCTCCAAAATATGGAGGAGTCCTCCAAAAATATGAACTGGGAACAAACAGTGTGAGTGGCAGAGCCATGGCTGACCTTCTCTATTACTTCTTCCTGCAGAACAAACCACCTATTACTATAACATGGCAGTCATCCCACCTGTCCTAAGTTTATGGGTCTGCAGTTAGGGCTGAGTTCAGCTGGGCTCTTCTCCTGGTCACAGCTGCAATCACCTGTGTAGACGCACTCATTTGGTAGTTTAATTGGGAGTTGCTTTTTCTAGGGAGACCTCAGCCGGGACAGCTCCTCTCTTTCATGTGGTCTCATCCTGCAGCAGCCAGACCAAACTTCGGCAAACGTCTTCTGAAAAGGTCCTGATTGTAAGCATGTTTGGCTTTGCAAGGCATTCAGTCTCAGACATAGCTTCTTGACTCTGCTGTTTGTAATGTGAAGGCAGGCATAGACAGTATGTAGACAACTGTGTTCCAAGAAAACTTTATTTATAGAAACAGGTGGTGGCGTGAATTTGGTCCATGGGCCATATTCTACCAGTCCCTGAGCTGGACCAGGCTTCATCACATGGGGCTGTATACATTTCAAGAGTGTTAAGGCAGAAGCTACCAGGCCTCTTGAGGCCTAGGTTCAGAAATTACACCATGTTCCTTTTGTTGCATTTTACCACTCAAAGCGAGACATGAGGTCAACCCAGATCCAAGGGTAGAGTGATAGACGTCATTTCTTGATGGAAGGCTCTGCAGTATTATACTGCAAAGGAATGTACATTCGAGGGTGAGAGAAATTTTGCTGCTCATCTTTTCCCACACTCTACCCTCCAACCTAAACCTGTTTGACTCCAGATCCTATATACTTCACTACCACACTCTACCTGCTATCTCACATAACTGGCTGAGGAATGAGGTCAGGAGGCTGGGCAGATCTTTGACAGTTTTAGATCATTTTCAGTCTAAAATCTAAACAAGGCTTTTGCTGCTCCAAATAATGAACTTTGCATCTTTGGAACACTGGATTTCAACTTCAGGAGTGGAGTTTTAGAGACCTAGAGAGTTCTCTGGTCTACTCGGTTAGTCCTTGTATGATGGAATACCTGCTATAAAATACCTGGCAAATGACCACTGAACTTCTGTTTGAAGACCTCTTGAGAAAGGAAGCTCCCTATTCCGGTCCTTTGTCCTTCAATCATTTATAGGCCTCATCCATCCCTTCATTCACGGGAGCATTCAGTCAAGTATTTATTGAGTCCCGTGTACCAGTTCCTGAGTAACTGATGTACAGATAAACACAATAGCCTCTTTCCTGGAGCTTAAGGTCAGTTCATCTTGAGCATGGTGCTTGTTGTCAATTTTTTTCTTGGCCACATAACTCCTTCTTCATTCTTCATGGTCTCTATTCTTTTAGGTCTAGAATAGATTTTCAATCTTTGAGAATATTTAGAAATGATTCCCCTTCTTTACTGTAATGAACTCCATTTCTTTCCTGAAGTGAATGTGTCAGATACAGAGATATATGCACATCTTCAAATTAATCTACATGATAAATTAACTATCATTGCTAGAACTTAAAGAAGAAGTTGGATAAAAAAATCATGCATGTTTCAGTAGGTAAATATTCTAGGATTATACTAGATCGTGTATTGAAGTAATGGGTGCCAACATGAGATACAGAATCAAGTTTATAGCAGGGGATTGCCAGCATTTCTATAAAGGGTCAGATAGTGAATATTTAAGCTTTGCGAGCCATTCTCATTCTGCTTTTTTACTGCAAAAGCAGCCATAGATAATACATAAATGAATGAGCATGGCTGTGCCCCATATAACTTTATGTACAAAAACAGGTGGCAGGTTGGATTTGGCCAGCTCCGCGGACTTTGCAGACTCCTAGCAGATACAATGGCTATGAATGAAGACTGATAAGGATATGTCAGGTAGACAATACAGATGTCATTAGCATTACTGTTAGCAAAAGAATTTTCCACAGTACTGATGAGTACCTTATGGCAAAGTTCTGAAGGAAACAAAATACAATCCTCCTTTAGTCTTCATAGTAGTTACTTTTATGGAAATTCACTGTATACTACCTGACCCTACAGCCCCACATATTTTTTTTTTTTTTTTGCATTTTTACCTAGCTTTAGGTAAGTGTACACAGTTTTCTCCTCTTCTAAATGCTTGTGGGATATTTTAAAGACCTTCAGGATGCAGAATTGTTTTTTGTTGTGAGAACTGAAGTAGGAAGTGAAATAAGTTTTGCCTCTCTGGCCACTGCCCATTAAATGGCTCCCCTGCTCCTCAGCTTTGTGACCACCAACCATTACCCTCCCCCAACCAATAACTTAAATGCCCCCATTTATATAACATCATCCACTATTGAGACCCACAGTTCTGGACATATCCCTTGGGTCATGTATTAAGCTGCTCTTGCTGCCATAACAGAATATAGTATGTGCCATGTGCTCGGTCGTGTCTGACTCTTTGTGACCCTATGAACTACAGCCAGCCAGGCTCCTCTGTCTGTGGAATTTTCTAGGCAAGAATACTGGAGTGGGTTGCCATTTCCTCCTCCCCTTCTTCCTGACCTAGGGGATGAACCTATGTCTCCTGTGTTTCCTGCATTGCAGGTGGATTCTTTACCCACTGAGCCATCGGGGGAAGCTTAACAGAATACTATGGACTTAAACAGAAAAGTATTTTCTCACAGAAAGATCAAGGTGTTGTTAGGTCTGGTTTCTCCTGTGGCCTTTTCTCCTTGGGTTGCAGACAACCACCCTCTCACTATGCCATAACATAGCTTTTTCTCGGCATGAGTGTGCTCTTGGTGTCTCTACTTCTTATGAGAACATCAGTACTATTAGATTAGTGTCCCACTCTTAAGGTGTTAGTCACTCAGTCGTGGCCAACTCTTTGTGACCCCTTAGACTGTAGCCTCCCAGATTCCTCTGTCCATAGGATTCTCCAGGCGAGAATCCTGGAGTGGGTAGCCATTCCCTTCTCCAGGGGATATTCATGACCCAGGGATCAAAACTGGGTCTCCCGCATTGCAGGCATTCAAATTTCTTTATCATCTGAGCCACTAGGCTTATGACCAGATTTAAGCTTAATTACCTTTTTAATGGCCCTGTCTCCAAATACAGTCACACTGGGGGTGTTAGGGTTTCAATGTATACACTTTGGGGAGACAGTTCAGTTCATAGTACTTCTTCAGCTCTACCATCTACCTAAATCTTCTCATCCTATCCTTTCCTCAGGGTTCATGGAAAGTTTACTCCTCAACACAGTGTTCCCGGATGATGGTAAATGTCTCCTTACATTTGACAGAGTAATTTTATATAACTACTGCTTCTTGAAACAATCTCTTTGATTTTCTTCATCTAGTTTTTAAAAAGTATATAACATTTTAAATTTATAGAAAAATATATATGTAGCAAATACCTATGGATCCACACCCGAATTTAACAAATGCCATGTTATAGTCATACATGATTCAAATTACTTTTATGAAATAAAGTACTGCAGATTCTGCTGGAGTGCTTCTGTAACCACTTTCCCAATTTCATTCCTTCTCCCACCCCAAAGTTGGTGTGTTCCTTCCATGTCTTTATACTTTCAGTATATATGGATATGGGGCTTCCCTGGTAGCTCAGTGGTAAAGAATCTGCCTGCCAATGCAGGAGATGCCACTTTGATCATCACAGTTTGGGATTCGCAGATGCAAAGTATAACACATAGACACACACAGACACAGACACAGACACAGACACAGACACACACACATTTTTTACATGTATAACTGAATCACTTTTCTGTATACCAGAAACCAACACAATATGTAAATCAACTATGTGTGTGTGCTGAGTTGTTTCAGTCGTATCTGACTTTTTCTTACCCTATGGACTAGGGTAGCCCACCAGGCTCTTCTATCCATGGGATTCTCCAGGCAAGAATATTGGAGTGGCTTGACATGCCCTCCTCCAGGGAAGCTCCTGACCCAGGGATTGAACCCGTGTGTTTCATGTCTCCTGCATTGGCAGGTGGGTTCTTTACCACTAGTGTCATCAACTGTATTTCAATAAAAAAAAGAATAATGTGGATATATATATAGATCTAGTTTACATCTTTTTAATTGCCATGTATCATTGCAAGAATATGCTATTTATTATTTTTTTGATAGGCATTGCATTATGCTTTGTGATTTTTCACATTACAAATGTCTGTGTATGTCATCTTGTGCATGTGTGAGTTTCTCTAGAGAACTCTGGTAAAGTGAATTGGTGGTTTGTTGTTTGGTAGCTAAGTCCTGTCCAACTCTTTTGTGACCCCATGGACTGTAGCCCACCAGGCTCCTCTGTCCATGGGATTTCCCAGGTAAGAATAGTGAGTGGGTTGCCATTTTCTTCTCCAGGGATCTTCCTGACCCAGGGATTGAACCTGAGTCTCCTGCATTACAAGCAGATTCCTTATCACTGAGCTACCAGGGAAGCCCTGAATTGGGTGGCAGACGAGGTTATTGTTTCTAACATAGCAACAAGCCTGGGGGGAGGTATTCCTGGGCTGCCTGGTTGACTGATGCCAAAGCTATTCAGCTTTGTTTCATCTCTCTGCTCTGTCATTCTTAGAGTGCACTTTTACCCACAGGTTTGCTGTTTTATAACCACAACATAGTTACAGCAATTCCAGGGATTGTGTCATGCTCCAATCAGGAAGAATATAAAGTAGTCTAGTCATATTACCCTTGTAAACAAGTCTTCAAAGAAGCCCTACTCAGTGATTTACATTTATACTCCATTGGCTAGAACAGGATCATGTGGTTCATCTGTCAGCAAATTACAGGAAAGTTTCTGGACAGCATAGGGCTGTGGAGGGGATTGACCAGTGGTAGTGATATTTGCCACACTGCCTAGGGAATCATGGCTGGGCCCTACAATGTGTACAATATACACATCTTCAACACCCCCAGGTGCTGCCAGATGTGGCTGCTCCTAGGTGTGGCCAGATGCCCCAATGTATAAATGTTCCAAAGTACTTGAACCAATTAGAGTATTGTCAATAGACTGTAAAAGGTACTGCTTCCTTATGTTAAAAGAAAAATCAGAGAATTATTGTAAAATTACTGTGTGCATGACAGTGGATCAGGTCATTTATAAAAACAGACAGACAGACACACAAACCCGCAAAATCAATACTCTTAGAACCTTCAGCAAAGTGCTTAGAGCTTATGAGTGCACTGTCAGACACAGCTTTTGGAGTCCCTGCCCTGCCACCTACTAATGGGTGATTTTATATGGTTTTTCTGGGCCTCAGTTTCCTCATCTGTAAAATGGGGATGAAAGAATATCTACCTCATAAAGATGCTTTAAATGACTAAAAGAGAAAATGATTCTGAATGACTAGCATAGCACCTTTATGCATGGAGGCTGCAATCAATGTTTCCTACTGACAGTAACATCATTGCCTAGAGATTCTATGCCATATGTGGGTTGAACACATTTTTTAATCCTCAAATTAGGAAACAGATATGACACAAGTTCTACTTATGGGAAAACAGGTCCAAATGAATTGAAATGGGACCATTTTGGAAAATGTGGAATGATTTCTAATGTCTTAATGTGTATGCTTTATACTAAACCATGGGCTTCACATCATTTCTGGCTTCTAGAAGTTTGTAGAAAATAGAGCATGCTTCAAAGAGGAAAACAGGGGGAAAAGGTAGCCTTAGACTAGATGACCATTGTTTAAATCCATATCTTACTCTTTACTTTGTAGATATGATAACTGTTTTTCTTTTTTGTATTTAAGCCCTTGGAGAACAAAGGTAAGAATTTGAACCTGAAAGTTATTTTCTTTCTTTATGAGATTTAACAATATGCATTAAGATATGAGTAGTATGGAGAAGTGGGAAAGCAATAAAAATTATTAACAGATTTTTATAGGGAAAAATTTAAGAAGCCGAGGTTTTTAATCCAGAGAAGACAAAGCTAAAAGGAAATATCATAATTATAATGAACCCCCTGAGAATTACTTCCACAGGGAACCGAATGAAGAGGAATGAGTTTAAATTACAGGAAGAGGGTTTAGGCATCCTTTTAGGGAAGAATGTTCCAGTAATAAGTACTGTTAAACTTTGTCTAGGTTTCCAAATCATTGAGTAGAGTGACCTAAGAAAAGAGATTGGCTGTTACTTTTCTGCAATTGTGTATATCCCTTTCGAGACATGAAAAAATTCATTTTCAAGAACTGTATCACCTTATTCTAAACCTTAAAAGAAGTGGCGTGCTTTGTGATTTTCAAAGGCACACAACATATGTTTACTGAGGTATCCACTTATATCTCAGGCAAAATGCTAAACTTTGGGGACACAGAAGAATATTTGCTGGAGTTAGATGCTGCCCACATAGAGCTTACAGGCCACTGCACTTACTGAGCCATGACAGATGCTACAGGAGCCCAGAGCCCTTCAATCCTGCTGGACGGGGCTGGGCAGGAGGGTCCGCAAAGGCCTTCTGGAGGAGGTGAGGTCTAAGCCAGAATCTGATGGATGAGTAGGAATCAGTTGGGTGAAAGGAAGAGTCAGTAGGAGGTTGGTGATTACAAGTGAGGAGGGGGCAGGGATGTAAGATAGCAGCGTCTCTTAAGGGAAGAGTGAGTCTAGGCAATGGTCTGAATTGGAGAAATGCTGAGCCAGGGTCAGTTTGTTGCCTGCAGCACTTTTACTTTCATGGTACTTTTCTATTACTTTTTCCTTGGTGTCTTAATAACCATGATATCATCTTTTTATCTTAAAAACTGTTGAGAGGCTCCACTTGAACAGTAACTTTGGTGGAACAAACTCCTGTTTTCTCCTTAGCTATGTGTTCACTTAAACAGGCAAATGGGGGGGAGGGGAGAAAAAGCACGAAGAGTGGAGATACACACCTGGTCCTGGAGGCTAAATTACCCTGCCTCTTCTGTTTCAGCAGTTCATGTCATAATCTACTGGCTTTGTGGCTGTGTAACCACTTCCAATGGAGCAGGATGATTAAAAGAGTGTGCTCTGCAGCCTGTTTCAATAGAGAATAACTGGCAGGGTGACTTTGGGTAAATAAATGCTGCTCTCTGGACCTCAACATATCCATCTCTAAAATGGGAATACAAAACCACTCAGAACTATTGTGAGCAACTTATATAATGTGCTTAGAATGGTGCCTGCCACATAGATAATCTTAAAGAGATGGCTGGCAATGATCATCATCATTATTTATGTTATATAGAATGTTAAGTTAAAAAAATGTAAATCAGAGAGCAGTAACAATTATAGTTCTTACTGACTGAGCATTTATTAGACAGCACCCGTGCTTTGCCTGCATTATCTCATGTAATATTCTCAACTACCTTTTAAGTTAATATACCCCTTCTACAGGTAGAAAAACCGACGCTCAGAGAGGCGAACTAACCTCTCCAGAACAGCTGTGGTGTGCTAAGCCCACCAGACCCAATCTTGCATCACTCTGATGAGGAAGACTGCATTCTGGTTCCTTTTACTTTCCACTCAGAGTGCTTTGTTTTCTTTATGGCTGTGCTGGTAGACTCTTTTTAGAACCATGTGGTCAGTCTAGAAGTATGATCGGCTCTAAAAACCTCCTAGCAGTTATATTAATAAACGTGGCTTAGATAAGTACCAGAGAATTGGCCACCATCACCAAGGAGCACCCAAAGGAATGTTAACCAACATAATCTGTGCTCAAATTATCAACAAATGTGTCTGGGGCACACCATGAGATTTAGTTGCTCCCAGAGATACGGATGGTGATGCAACTCAGGGGAAAGAGTTTATTCTCAGTCTTCAACTGCATACATGGGGCTCAAGAGTCCTAAGCAGAAGTGACAGATTCAACACGGCATTTGTGACACAACATGGCCCAAGAGCTAAGAGCAGGGTTTGCCATCCAATGTACTGAGCTATTCACACACTTCAGTCTGGTTTTTTGGTCACTTCTAGAGTGGTGAACACTGCCAAAGACTTTTCTCTGAATCCCAGTTTCACTAACTAGTGAGACCGGGATGTGAATACTTAAATCCTCAACATTTTGCAGACTTTTTGTGAATATTAATAGAAATAAAGAACAAATGCAAGCAATACAGTATATTATTATGCATGGTTACCACCCAATGTTAGCTATTACTCTTTAGGCCTAGATAACACCATATAATTAATGCTTTATTTTTGCAAAGAGGATCAGTTCAATTCAGTCGTTCAGTCGTGTCCGACTCTTTGCAACCCCATGAAAAGCAGCACGCCAGGCCTCCCTGTCCATCACCAACTCCCCGAGTCTACCCAAACCCATGCCCATCGAGTCAGTGATGCCATCCAGCCATCTCATCCTCTGTCATCCCCTTCTTCTCCTGCCCCCAACCCCTCCCAGCATCAGAGTTTTTTCCAGTGAGTCAACTCTTGGCATGAGGTGGCCAAAGTATTGGAGTTTCAGCTTCGGCATCAGTCCTTCCAATGAACACACAGGACTGATCTCCTTTAGGATGGACTGGTTGGATCTCCTTGCAGTCCAAGGGACTCTCAAGAGTCTTCAACACCATAGTTCAAAAGCATCAATTTTTCGGTGCTCAGCTTTCTTCACAGTCCAACTCTCACATCCATACATGACTACTGGAAAAACCATAGCCTTGACCAGGCGGACCTTTGTTGACAAAGTAATGTCTCTGCTTTTTAATATGCTATCTAGGTTGGTCATAACTTTCCTTCCAAGGAGTAATCGTCTTTTAATTTCATGGCTGCAGTCACCATCTGCAGTGATTTTGGAACCCCCAAAAATAAAGTCTGACACTGTTTCCACTGTCTCCCCATCTATTTCCCATGAGGTGATGGGACCAGCACTTCCCAAAAGGTTTTTTAGTGAATGTGTCCTGATGCAAAGTGTATAAAAAAGGAGAAGAAATTCTGAAAGGACAGAGATGTTGTTCAGAGAGCTAATGAGGGAAGCACTGGGCTGAACTTGGGACGAAACTTTTAATAGCACTCCCAGTATTCTGTGCTGTTGTGGTCCCTTACCAAGCTCTAAAGGACCCTGCACATTTGGAGAAAGAATGCTAGTTTGGGAGGCAGAGGAAGATGGCTGGGGAATAGGGTGGTCCTGTCGCTCTGTCCAGACAAAGATTAACAATGACTTAATTCCAGAAATATTGTCAGCAAGCAAAATAAATAGACTAATCACTGTGGGCAAATTGTATGTTAATGTATCTAGGCTTTGTTTTCAGTTTGACCCTTAAAGATACATTTAATCAATATAGATGGATGAGTCATCCTGTTCTTAATTAATCTTTTTGGACATTTATAGAGAAAAGGCAAACTCTTCACAATGACCTTATAAACGTGTTTGAGGTTAGCATGGATTTTTATTTATGTGCATAGCACGAGCAGTCGTTATTTCTAAATGATGGCTTATTTTGAATGTTCTCAGACTTTCAAAGTGTTTTATTTCCACCCTTGGAGAGAAACAGGGGTGAGTTGAAAGGAAACACATGATGGCCATTTCCTTGGCATGAACTAGGTAACCTTCTGGAAAGGACATGTTTGTTTGGATTTTATGGCATTACAAGCAAAGACTGGCAGAAGGACATGGGGGCAATTGGTCTTCCTGAGGCCTTTGCTGGGAAATTGAGTCACATTCAGAAATGGGTCTCAATTGGGGTGACCCTGGGCTCACTCTCCTTTGCCATGGAAATCATCACTATCAAAAGCCTTTCCCTGAAGCTGAGAGGCTGGTTCTTCCAACGAACGCCAACACAGTGCCCAATGGCCTTTATCATGGGCTATTGTTCTGTTGGACATTGCTGGGGAAACATTCATTTGCTGGGACTCAGGAAGGTTAAGTTCTGGTACTATTTGATGGAGGGATTTGACTTAAATTGAGGTCAGTTCTTCTAGGACACAAGCTTTGTGTGTCTGTGTGTTGTAGAGAATGCCATCATTGCTTGGTCCTCCAGCTCCTCTGGTTCGTCAGAACTGTGGCCCCCAGGATCCTTTTGCTCCTTTTGTGGTCCAACCTCTTGGCGTTTGGTGTTCGTCTGCAGTGAGCACCCACACTGCAGCAGGCACTGTGCTAACACAGCAGGCGTTGGGACTTCAGTGAAATGTATTATCGACTGACAGTTTATATTCTACATGTTCAGAGTACATAAACGTTCCAACATATTGATAAATGCCATGAAACAAGGTGTTGAGACAAGATGGTATCTTTGAGAGGTAGAAATAAGTCCATGGTGGCTGGAGGAGAGTGGAGCAGGTGGGGGTGGACTGAAATGTGGCCTATAATGTGAGCAGGGACCAGGTCCCAGGGACTGGGTCTCAAGGGAGACAGGAAGGAGTTTGGGTCTGACCCAAATCACAATGGGAAGCTACTGGAGTGATTTAGGTAGTGGACTGACATGATCTGATTTAGGTTTTTGGAGATCTCCCTTGAGATCTCTGTTGTGCAGAGCCTTTCTACTGCAAGCAGGGTCCATAGATGGATCAGCTGCCCGAGCATCAGCATCTGGGAGTGGTTAGGAAGGCAGAGTCTCGGACCCCACTCAAGTCCTTTCCAGTGGCATCTGCATCTTTAACAGGATTCTTAGTATGACTGTATGGAGGTTCCTCAAAAAACTGAAAATAGAGGTGCCATAAGATCCAGTAATTCTCCTCCTGGGCATATACCCAGACAAAACTATAATTTGAAAAAAAGCATGCACCCCAATGTTCATAGCACCCCATATGCTACAGTAGCCACAACACAGAAACAACCTATATGTCCACTGAAGGATGACTAGATAAAGACGACGGGGCATATTACAAAGGAATATTTGTCAGCCATTTAAAAAAAATGAAATAATGTCATTTGCAGCAACGTGGATGGACCTAGAGATTATCGTACTAAGCGAAATCAGAGAAAGACAAAGTCCATGTGATATTATTTATATGTGGAATGTAAAACATGATACAAATCAATGTATCTACAAAATAAAAACAGACTCATAGATATAGAGAACAGATATGTGGTTGCCAAGAGGGTAGAAGGGTTGGGGATGGAAGGAATGGGAGTTTGAGATTAGCGGATGCAAACTATTATATATAGGATGGATAAAAATAAGGTCCTACTATACATACCTCAAACTATGGCACAATTGCACTCATCTCACACACTAGCAAAGTAATGCTCAAAATTCTCCAAGCTAGGCCTCAGCAATATGTGAACCGTGAACTTCCAGATGTTCAAGCTGGTTTTAGAAAAGGCAGAGGAACCAGAGATCAAACTGCCAACATCTGCTGGATGATTGAAACAGCAAGAGAGTTCCAGGAAAACATCTACTTCTGCTTTATTGACTATGCCAAAGCCTTTGACTGTGTGGATCACAAAAAACTGTGGGAAATTCTGAAAGAGATGGGAATACCAGACCACCTGACCTGCCTCTTCAGAAACCTGTATGCAGGTCAGGAAGCAACAGTTAGAACTGGACATGGACATTTCCAATAGGAAAGGGAGTACACCAAGGCTATATATTGTCACCCTACTTATTTAACTTATATGCAGAGTACATCATGAGAAACGCTGGGCTGGAGGAAACACAAGCTGGAATCAAGATTGCCGGGAGAAGTATCAATAACCTCAGATGTGCAGAAGACACCACCCTTATGGAAGAAAGTGAAGAAGAACTAAAGAGCCTCTTGATGAAAGTGAGAGAGGAGAGTGAAAAAGTTGGCTTAAAACTCAACATTCAGAAAACTAAGATCATGGCATCTGGTCCCATCACTTCATGGCAAATACATGGGGAAACAGTGGAAACAGTATCAGACTATTTTTGGGGGCTCCAAAATCACTGCAGATGGTGATTGCAGCCATGAAATTAAAAGACGATTACTCCTTGGGAGGAAAGTTATGACCAACCTAGATAGCATATTAAAAAGCAGAGACATTACTTTGCCAACAAAGGTCCATCTAGTCAAGGCTATGGTTTTTCCAGTAGTCGTGTATGGATGTGAGAGTTGGACTATAAAGAAAGCTGAGCACCGAAAAATTGATGCTTTTGAACTGTGGTGTTGGAGAAGACTCTTAAGAGTCCCTTGGACTGCAAGGAGATCCAACCAGTCCATCCTAAAGGAGATCAGTCCTGAGGGAGGCCTGGTGTGCTGCAGTCCATGGGGTCACAAAGAATCAGACACGACTGAGCAACTAAACTGAACTATATTATATATATATATAACTCTGTGTGTGTGTGTGTGTGTGTGTGTGTGTGTGTATGAGTCACTTGACTGTACAGAAAACATTAACACAACATTGTAAATCACCTGTGCTGTGCTTAATCACTCAGTCGGATCCAACTCTTTGCGAACCCTTGAACTTCAGCCTTCCAGGCTCCTCTATCCTTGGGGATTCTCTAGGCAAGAATAGTGGAAAGGGTTGACATGCCCTCCTCCAGAGGATCTTCCTGATCCAAGGATCAAACCCAGGTCTCCCACATTACAGGCACTTCTTTACCATATGAGCCACCAGGGAAGCCATCAATAAAATTTAAAAAGAAATCCAAAAAAGGTCCTTAGTTTGAGAAGTCTTCTTGTAGAGAATGGATGGAAGAGGGCAAGGAATGATCATTTACAAGTTACCTAACCTTGTTTTCTTCTCAGGTATAGGAGGTGAGTTGCTCTACACAGAGATCTACACAGATCTCAAAGGGCCAGTCCAAGCTTGCTTTCAAATTCCACTTCTGACTGAACCCTTTCAAATACATTTTAATTTGTTCTCTTATTTCTCTAGTTCTTACGTAACTCTCTGTCATGCCTTTTATCAGAGGTTGAACTGTCCATCTTTCTGGGGTTTGTGTGTGTGCGTGTGTGTGAGTTTTCTGTCTGTTAATTCTGTAAGTCCCAAGCCCTCCAGAAATGATCACCGTTTCTATCATAATTCCAAGTGGCAGTTACATGAAATATCCATATCTTAACAGAAAGATAACTGGATCCTGTTACAAGGTTGGTATAATGTTGACATTTGTATTTGTAGTCTAGCCATTTTTACCATCAGGATCTTAGTGTGCTATTGGAATGTGTGTCTGTTAGGATTAAGTTTGCCTTATATTAATAAATTTAAAACAATGACTTACAGATAGATGTTTATTCCCTCTCATATCAGCATTTGGAGGTGGGCAGTATGAGGTTGTCATGAAGGTTCCATTCCATGAAGCCCTCATGATCCCTGGCTTGTCATATCTTATATTTCCACTATGTGTGGCCTCTTTTCCAAGATCACCTCATGGTCCAATATGGCTGCTTTGTGTTGTGTTAGTTGCTCAGGTGTGTCTGACTCTCTGCGACCCCATGGACTATAGTCTGCAGGATCTTCTGTCCATGGGATTTCCCAGGCAAGAATACTGAAGTGAGTTTTACATCCAGCCAACAGTGGCTCAGACAGTAAAGAATCTGCCTGCAATGTGGGAGACCTGGGTTTGATCCCTGGGTTAGGATGATTCTCTGGAGGAGGGTATGGCAACCCACTCTAGTATCCTTGCGTGGAGAATCCCCATGGACAGAGGAGCCTGGTGGGCTATAGTCCATAGGGTCGCAGAGAGTCGTACACAACTGAGTGACTAAGCAGGGAAGAAAACACAATAAAACTCCAGCCATCCGCAAAGAAGAATTGAAGAAGATGGAGCAAAGCAAGCACAGCAGCATACTTTTCATGAAGATTCTTCAAGCTGCCACATGATACTTGCATTTACAGAGTGTTGGCCAGAATTTAGACACACAGTCCCAACTTTGATAAGTATAGAGTTTGTTTTGGGTGGCCAAATACCCAGCTAAAAATCAGAGGTCTCTACAGAGAAAAGGAAAAGCATGAGGGAAAAATGAGCAGTTCATAATATAACATATTTCACAGAGTATGATTTGTCATGTCTAAACATATAACTGTACCTCCTTACTAAATTTAATCTAAGCTGAATATTTTGCACCATCATCATCCCATTATGGTATCTTGCAATTCTTTCTACCTTTCTTTCCAAAGAAAAAGAGATATCTGATTTAGCAAGAATGCATTTCTGTATTCAAAGTTTAAATGTGAGGCTAAACCTCAACCACTTGAAATAAGATAAAAGAAATTCCCTTAGTAGTGGAAAATATACAGATGATTCTATTAACATAAGCATCTTTTCTTGAACTGAGTCTCCTGTAACAAAGGAATTGGAAATGCTCTTCCCTTTTCCTCAAGTGTTCCTGACAACTGCAGATAGCAACATTACTACCAAAGGATTGGAAAGGATGCAAACAGTAGACTTTCAGAGGACTCTATTCCCTAATTTCAAATCTGGAAAAGGTATGTTTAAAACATTTCAGTGTACTGGCTAGGAAGGCAGACAGTGGAGTCAGCTTGGCAGAGCTAAGAAATGGTGATTCGGTTTACAAATGGGTTACTTTGGGGCAAATGCTTGCTGTCTCACTTTATATGCTAGTTAAGTGGTTAAGAGAACAATGCCATCAACTGAGAGTTCGTTTGAAAATTAAATGAGACATTACATGTAAAGCTCGCACAGAGTCTGTTCATTGTATATACTAAAAAAAGAATGTTGGGTTTTCCAGGTTCAACCCAGATTATAGATAAGAAAATAAATCTGTACTTTTTTTTTTTCTGCCAAGGGACCTTTAAAGATATCCTTGAATCATATATATGGTATTATTTATTTCTTCACTTACTGGTTCATTCATTAATTCAACAAATATTCAAATCCTACTATGTGACAGGTCCTAGTAGGTACCATTTACTGGAAGGGGCAGGAAATATATTACATAGTAAGATGAATAAAACAATTTATGTCCTTAAAGAAGATCACTGCTTAGTGGAAAACAGAAAAAAATGAAGGGAGCAATTATGTTCCAATGAGAAAAATTAGAAGTGTAGTGTTATTAAAATGAAGAGAGAATAAGAATCATGAGCATCCAATCTGTGGCATTTCCTTGGTGAAATAAGCCATCTTTCATCATCAGCTTTTTTTAATGGGGGAAAGAGAAAAAAGAAATTGTATATTAAATGTATATAATGATTCTGAGTCCTGTCTTAGTTTTAGAAACATGAATATGTCATGAAAAATGAAAGCTTATCTAACAGTTGAGGAAAACAGTCACTGAGGGTAGTAAATTCCATGGATTTGTTAGATGACATATCATTGGGTTAGCATGCTAGCTGCAGGCCTATGGATTAGAGCCCTAGAGGGGAAATTCCAGTGGGGAAAGTTTCTTTCCATCAGATGGGACTCACTCCCAACTTACTCCTATGGCATGGCCTGGGTACCAAGGAGGATGAACATCAGATTTTGAAGTGTAGTTCTGTTTTCTGCTTCCCAAGCCTGGAAGCTAACTTGTTTCTCATCTTCCTCCATTGGCCCGTGGTATCATCACAGTCATAGTAGGGACCTTTGGACTCTAAGAGGATGTAGTGCTGTAAAGTTGTCACATCTTTTCCAATAGCTATGACTGAGAACCTGGCATTGACATCCCAGTACCATATGTACCTGTCTACTTGCAGCATTTCACTGCTCTTTAACATGGCCTGAAAGACCTGCGTGATCTAATTCTCATCCCCCTGAGCCACTTCAATCCATGAGAGCAAGTCCATGGTCATTTTTAGTGTCTATGTGCCTGGAGGTTTTGTACCATGTTACACCATTCTTGCTCTTCTTCAGTTTCTCTGGCTTTTTTCTCAGGTCCTAATACTCATTTCCACTTGTTATGGGATCTATACATATGTCTATAGAGGGTTCTTTCCTTCTACTCTTTGTCTAGATTATTTGGATCTCACCTCAGGGGCTTCATGTCTTCTTGAAGGCTTATCTAACCCTCCCCTTTTGGGGGGAAATGGGATGTTACTCAGCAGTTAACATCTCACGGTGTTTGTGTATGTGTTTCACAAGACCTAGAGATAGTCATTTCCTGCTCATGTTTCTTTGACTCTTTTTTTCTTGGAAACTATCTCTGCTACAAGTTATTTCTTTCTTCTACGTCACCCTGTATAGAAGTTCTTTTAAATATCTTATTCTCTTCATGTACATGTAACTGGAAGAATAATATTGATAATAATAGCAACTGACATTCATGGTCCTATGTGTCAGCCTTGTCTGTAGGTGACCATCAAGCATGGCTTCCAACCTCACACACTGTTGACAGGAGTTTCTGTATCCTAACAGAAATCCCCCTGCTTGGACTACCTCAATCCTTGTGACCAGGGGCATGCCTGTTCTAACTGGCCAAACTAGGTTTCCAAACCCATCACCATGGTAAGGGCAGAGTACAATCCTACCTTTCATTCATTTGGGGCCCATCCCTAAAGCTGGGAGTGAAGCAAATCTGATGCTATGGCTGCTACCTGACGGGACATGGGTAGAACTGACATTAAAGATGGAAAAATCAAGTTCACTGCAGTTGTGCTTTTCTCAGGCATCCCAATAATCCAATTTAGTGGGGAAGTTTGCACTCCACACTTCTCAGCTTTGACACTGGTGCTTATTTCAGACCTTGAGAGTAGGCGGATTAACACCTCTTACTTCACAATTTTTTTATTCTCAGCTACAGTGTTTGCAGGGACTAAAAGTCTATACTCCACTAATTTGTAGTACTAATCTCTAACAAAGTAAGGATACCTTAGGTGAGTAAACATATTATTAAGTTTGTTGAACTGCGTTTAGCACCACATCTAGAAGATCTCTCCAGAGTAAGATGACTGATTAGAGTCAGACATGACTGAGTGACTAATGCTTTCACTTTTTTAATAACTCATGATCAGAGATGTATTAATGTCTTTTGACATTTCAATATTCACTTATATAACAAATCGCTGGCCACCAGGAATTAGTTTCTACAAAAATCTCCCGGTCAATGATGTGTTAAGAACCAATCACTTCTATTCTGTGGACATCTGAAACCGTGCTTATTCATGTGCTCAGTTTTGTCCAACTCTTTGTGACCCCATGGACTGTAGTCTGCCAGGCTCCCCTGTCCATGGAATTTTCCAGGCAAGAATACTAGAATGGGTAGCCATTCTCTTCTCCAGGGGACCATCCCAACAGGGATCGAACCTGAGTCTCTTGCTTGGCAGGAGGATTCTCTGCTGGGATGGGTAAAGAATCCACAAGGGAGCCTGGCGGACTACAGTCCATGGGGTCGTGGAGAAGTCAGATACAACTTGGTAACTAAACAACAAATATTTCATTGTGTTAGGTAGTTAGAATAGGGAAAAAGAGTCCAAAATGGCTGTGGCTAAAAGACCTGGAAGGGAAAGCCTGTGAAAATAGAACAAAGGAAGGTCCGAGGACCGGAGTGAGAACCTCAGGTAAAACAAACAACTCTCCTGCCTAAGCCCAATTTACATAAGACAGGCCCAGGGACAGAGAAACATATAAAAAGAGGAGCCAAAGCCCTCTTCTCTCCTTTTTTTGCTCCCTCCCTCTCCCCCGCGCGATGGGGCAATCGTCTCTTCGTGTCTTTGGATCAACGTGCCCTCACACTATTTTCCTGCTATTATCTAAATAAATAGAGCTGTAACACTGAGCTGTAACACTGGTTTATTTAAGAGCTATAATACGGTCTGTTCGAGACCTGAGAGCTATAACATGGTCTGTCCTCCGAGAGCTGTGACCCGCCAAGGGGCTTTAATGTCTGTCACTCCAAATTTTTGTTGTGACGAGACAAAGAGCCGAGGAACATACACTCGTGTGACAATTGTATGTATGTATTTACTCACACTTACTTTAAAAACTACTTTTCAAAGATGTCTCAATCTCATCTTGCCAACAATAAGATTAGAAAAGTAAGGATTGTTGTTAAAATTACGAGTAAAAGGGATCCACATATGTAGAGAAAATAAGAGTTCTCTAACATGTATCATATTCACATGGGCTTTTTAAACACAAATTCCTGGCCTCCACTCTCATAATTTTTTATTTATTACATCAAAGGTAGGGCCTAGGCATTTGCCTATTAGATAAGTTCTGTGCTGCTGCTGCAGGCATCAGGCTTTGAGAAGCAGTGTACTATCATGATCCCATTTGAAAATTTAAGATAGAGACTAGAATTTACCCAACATTTCCTTTTGAATGTATGACTCTAAATTTGTAAACACCATTATCAGTTATCAGTTCACTCCAGGAGAGCAATTTCATGATTGCTTTTACATCTATGTACCCATGTGTTTTCTTTATTGTGTCTGTGCATGCGTGCTCAGTCGTGTCCAACTCTTTGCGACCCCATGGATTGTAGCCCTGTCAGGATCCTCTGTCTATGGAATTTTCCAGGCAAGAATACTGAAACAGGTTGCCATTTCCTACTCCAGGGGATCTTCCTGACCCAAAGATCGAACTCCCATCTTCTGTGTCTCCTGAATTGGCCAGTGGATTCTTTACCACTGGGCCTCCTGGGAATCCCCATTGTGTCTACATTGGAACTGAAAATCCCCCCTCCTTCTCTGAACAATGAGAAACTCTCCTCTGACCCCCTCATTTAGTGTCCAGTTAACCACAGGTGGATTGAAAAGCTGACTTTGGGAACAGACCAAGTTCTGTTCTAATCATTCTGATAGTATCTCATGAGCAGAGCTGTCTAAAGCTTGGCTGGCGCATTGCTAATGCCTCTTCCAGTTTTATGGTAATTAAACCTCACCCTACTCCTAGGTATTAGTATTAATATTATTCCTATCTTCTGGTGAGGGAACAGAGCCTGTGAACAGGTTAAGTGACTTCCCCTCTTCATCAAACAAGAATTCAGTCCCTTGGTCTGACCCCAAGTCCAAGCTCTCAACAATCCAGTTACACTGTCTGTTAGATGAAACTATACAAGAAAAGTGGACTCTGGAGATTCTTTCTACCATGATCTGAGAAGCTCTCTTCTTTCTGCCCAGATTCCAATCCTATGCACCAGGATTTCCCTAATCTAAAGAGAAACAATGAAAGGACTATGATTCCTGAATACCTATTAATCAGAGAGAAGCAAAAACTCCCTACCGTAGCACATTACTATTCATACCAGTGTCTCTAGAGAGTAACCATCATTACTTTGATGGGTGCTGGAGGGAGGATAAGAATGAGATCAGCCCCAAATGGATCCAGAAATTATTGGCAAATATAGCTGTGCAGGGTGTGTTTGGTACTTTTTCCAAGCTTTGATCGAGGATGAAGAGCATATGACAGTAAGGAGTTATCTTGACAATAAGGAGTTTGAATATGCAACTCAAAATAAAAAGTCTTACCACAGGAAAAATGAAGTCACTCAGGAATAGAGAAGGGAGATAAGAAAGGGTGAGTGGTGCATTTCTCTGCTACTCAGACTTATCCAGGACTGTGTCGCATTTCTCATCCCTGAACTGACTGCCACTCAAGTTATTTCTAAACTTCTAACCCCTGATTTTTTCTTAGGCAGTGAAAAAAAATCAGCCCTAGGTATGACTGTATGCATTGGTGAAAAGTTTGGAGGCTTCCCAGGTGGTGCAGTGGTAAAGAATCCACCTGCCAATGCAGGAGACGCAACAGATGTGGGTTCTCTTGGAGTAGGAAATAGCAACCCGCTCCAGTATCCTTGCTGGAAAATTCCATGGATGGAGGAGTCTGGTGGGCTGAAGTCCATGGGACCGCAAAGAACTGAACAACACTGAGCGCGCACACACACAATTTTTTACTTTTACTTTCAAATAACTGTAGACATGAGCATGAGAATGAGCTAAAAACTAAACCTTGGCTACAAGAGTATTTATAAATAGTTGGGCTAGGAAGACAAGAGTTTGGTGGTTTTTCTCTACATTTGCTCCTGTAGAAGGCTGTATGTTTTGATTTGCTCTGAAACCTGCCAGGCAGTTTGGTGTGAGTTTGGACTTGCCTTCCATGTCTTTTGTATTTATTATTTTAGAATCACTGGTCCCAATAAGTTTTCCTGTTCAACATGGATTTCCATTAAATGGCAAAGGCATCTTAAATCTGTCTGCAGTTTTAGGACAGATGGCCAAAACTCTTTACAATAACCCTGGGTGGGCATTCACTGAAGGGTTCACTGTCTTGTTTATTTACTCAGTTCAAAGGTAGGAGGTTGCCCGTCAGCCCTGGGAATGAATACAGATGCTGTGGTGAGGAGCAGTTGAAAGCTAGCGCAAGCTAAATGGTTGAGCTTGGAGAAAGACAGCTGGAACCATAACCTATCCAAGGTCAGAGATGAGTGCTGTTACTATTTCATTAACATTATCATCATCACTATTATTTCCCAAATTACCCTTTAATGGAGCCAGTGTAGCTTCAAGTCTGTAACTAAGACACAGATCACTTTACCTTCTGTTCAGCGAACATCAGAAATGTCCAAGGCAGATTTCAGCCCTTTTAGCTGAAATATAATCTTGATCTTCTACAATGGTTATTTGGCTCTTATTTATGTGTCTGCTTAGGATTTGCCTTTAAACTTTCCTGCACCAAGGGTAAAGTCACAGTTGGTGTTATTATATATTCAGGTGGCTCATAGTTTTTATGTTCACTATTGTTAGTTAATTAGTGTTAGTCACTCTTTGCAACCCCATGGACTGTAGCCCACCAGGTATTCTCCAGGTAAGAATACTGGAGTGAGTTGCCTTTTCTTCCCCAGGGGATTTTTCTGACACAGAGACAGAACCTGGGTTTCCTGCACTGCAGGCAGATTCTTTACCATCTGAGTCACCAGTGAAATCCAGACGTTCACTATGGAGATCTTAAAAATATATTTTTCTCAATGTCATTTTGATACAAGTGGTTCCATTATGCTGAAATATAAGGTACAAAGACAAAAGAAATTCCTCATAATGCCACTGCTGAGGGAGTTGGACTTTTCTCCCTTGCCTTTTGCCCTTGGAGATGGTTTTTCTTAGACAAATTCTGCCTGGAATAATTCTGAGTATTAGAGGAAGATAGACTAGAGGAGGAGAGAGAAGACACATTTTTGTTGGCTTTCTACTCTTACAGTTCAGCTATGTTTTCAATTCTCCTCATCTCTGAAGACTTGGAATCATTATAAATTCATGCAATGAGTTTAGAGTGAGAAGGAGATATAATATACACCTAGTTCCCACAGTTAATGGGTGGGCTTTCTTTGATTTGCCAATTAAAAAATATGTCACCTGGACTCCACTAGATTCGGAACTTCTTGAGGTCAAGTGCTGTTACAGACCATTTTGTATTCTTGTGACCTGACTGAGTGCCTGGCCCAGAGAGGGTGTATAGTCAATGATCACTGGATTAAGTTGCCCCATTTCTGCATAGTTCTAAGTACAGAACTACAGCAAGTGTAGAATAACATAAGATAAATTATAGTAAAATATTTAAGTGTAAGGATATTGTTTTAAAGATGGGGCACAGATATGGAGAGGTGATGTCACTTCAGGTTACAGAGTCAGAACTATGAGGACTGGCTTTAGGTCACAGCATCCCAGTATGAGGCTCTGCCCACCACAACCTTCATGTATAGCCAACAATATTTTTAAAGGTGACATATTACTCTTAAAATCTTGTTACTCAAATGATTACACTGTAACCCCTAATATCCTAGAATATGACCTTATTTGAATATGGGGTCTTTACAGAGGTAATCAAGTTAAAACGAAGTCATTGTGAGGGGCCCTAAACTTATGCCGGCATCCTTAGAAAAAGGAGAAATCTGAACACAGACATGAATGGAGCCAAGACAATGTGTACAGACCTAGGAAGAAGACGGTTGTATACAAGCCAAGAGGAGAGGCCAGGAACAGATTCTTCTCTCCCAGACCACACAAGGAGCTCCCCTTGCCAACCTTGATTTTGGATTCCTGTTTTCAGAACTGTATGATAGTACATTTATTGTTCAACATAGAGAGTCTGTGACACTTTGTTACAGCATCCATAGCAAACAAAAACAGATTTTGGTATTAGTCTTCTGCTGCTGCTGCTACTGCTAAGTCACTTCAGTCGTGTCCGACTCTGTGTGACCCCATAGACAGTAGCCCACTAGGCTCTCCCATCCCTGGTATTCTCCAGGCAAGAACACTGGACGGGTTGCCATTTCCTTCTCCAAAGCAAGAAAGTGAAAAGTGAAAGTGAAGTTGCTCAGTCGTGCCCGATTCTTCGCGACCCCATGGACTGCATCCTACCAGGCTCCTCTGTCCATGGGATTTTCCAGGCAAGAGTACTGGAGTGGGTTGCCATTGCCTTCTCCATTAGTCTTCTAGGGCTGCATAAAAAAATGCCACAGACTGGGTGGCTGAGACAATGGAAGTGTGCTATCTCACAGTTCTGGAGACTAGGAGTCCAAAATCAGTACGTCAGCATAGCTGCTTTCTCCCAAGGTCTTACCGGCAAAGATCTACTCCAGGTTTCCATCCTTGGCTTGTAAACGGTTGTCTTCACATTGAAAAGGTGTCCTTGCTGTGTCTACATGCCTATCCTTTTGTACGTTATAAAACGAGGAATGCTGTTTCCCTTCTTTTTCTCCTTAGGGATGTCTAAAGCAGTATCAGGCCTTCTCATGCTTGCCTCTTGGCACTTCCGTGTCTGTCACCGTGTAAAGGCTGCAGCATCACCTTTACACCCTCTTTCCGTGTCTCAGTGTCTTCCCTTCTCTTCTCACTCACTGCCGAAGCCAGCCCCGGGCTGCTTTTATCTGATTCCTTCTCCCAGAGTCTCATCTCCACCTCCCATATATTGGTTTTCTATTGCTATTTAACAAAATACCAGCAACTTTCTTAACACTTATTTGTTTGCTCACAGTTCTACAGACCAGAAGTCTCAGAGAGGTCTTCTACTTATGGTCTCACAAGGCTGAAATCAAGCTATCAGCCAGACTGGGGTCTTATCAGGAAACTCTGAGAAGAACCTACTTCCAAGATTTTCCAGTTGTTGGCAAAATCCAGTTTTTTTAGCAGCTGAAGAACCAAGGTCACCTTTTTCTTGTGCACTGTCATCTGGGGATAGGCTCTCAGCTCCTACAGGCATCTCCCAGGCCCTTTTCCATATCACCAACTCCAACTTCAAAACTAGAAACAGAATTTCTGTCTTGCATCCAACCCTGTTCACACTTGAATCTATCTGACAAACCTGAAGGAAACTGAGTTTTCTGAAGAAAACTCTGCTTTTGAAGAACTTACTGACTTTGGGTTAAGCCCTTTGAGATAATTTCCCTATTTCAAGGTCAACTGATTAGTAACCTTTATCACATCTACAAAATCCCTTTTACCATGTAATCACACGAGTAATACTAGGGGGTAAGGATCATGGGGGCCACCTTAGAATTTTCCTACCACATCCTACTATTCAGTCTAAGGAGAAACAGTGGATAAGAGACAAATAAACTTGATGGTTTCATACAGTGGTTGAAAATGCATACATCCCAAAGTAAGTTGGCATTTTAAATCTAAGGATAAAGTTAGAAAAAAACTGTCCACATGAGGAAGGCAGGCCATGTTCTTTGATCCAAGTTATTTATCAATCACAATTTTAAGAGAGGCTTTCAGTAATTAAGGACCTTCTTTGAGTCAGTCTTGATCCTTGGAAGAAATGCTATGACAATCCTAGACAGCATATTAAAAAGCAGAGACATTACTTTGCCGGCAAAGGTCTGTTTAGTCAAAGCTATGGTTTTTCCAGTAGTCATGTATGGATGTGAGAGCTGGACCATAAAGAAGGCTGAGCTCCAGAGAATTGATGTTTTTGAACTGTGGTGCTGGAGAAGACTCTTGAGAGTCCCTTGGACTGCAAGGAGATCAAATTGGTCAATCCTAAAGGAAATTAATCCTGAATATTCATTGGAAGGACTGATGCTGAAGCTGAAGCTCCAATACTCTGGCCATTTGATGCAAACAGCCGACTCATTAGAAAAGACTCTGATGCTGGGAAAGATTGAAGGCAGGAGGAGAAGGGGATGACAGAGGACGAGATGGTTGGATGGCATCACTGACTCAATGGACATGAGTTTGAGCAAACTCCAGGAGACGGTGAAGGACAGGGAAGCTTGGTGACCTGCAGTCCATGGGGTCTCAAATAGTCGGACATGACTGAGCATCTGAACAATGTTGTCACTTTTGAAGGCACAAGTTAATTGCTGCCATTATTCTGAGTGTTAACAATGATTCTCCAAAATGGGTTGCACCAAAGTGAAAGGCACTGAGTTTGATAACACGCACAGGTGCTGGTGATAGGGCTAAAAGTCAAATTCATGTGTGGACAGTGCAAGTCCTATGTTCTTTCCACAACCACATGCTTCTCTCTTTCCAGGAAAGCCCATTGAACATGTGTGGGATTATCTATGTAAGTGACAGCACTGTAAATCCAGCCTGCCTAATACAGTGATTCAAAGAGCATTTTGTTGTAAAATTAAGGTGATTCCATAGATGGGCTTGGAGGTGAGCTCCTCTAGGCCGCGCCCCTGACCTTGGACGTGGGGTAGGTCCTCTCAGCCATAGTAAAGTAATGCTCAAAATTCTCCAAGCCAGGCTTCAGCAATACGTGAACCGTGAACTTCCAGATGTTCAAGCTGGTTTTAGAAAAGGCAGAGGAACCAGAGATCAAATTGCCAACATCCGCTGAATCATTGAAAAAGCAAGAGAGTTCCAGGAAAACATCTACTTCTGCTTTATCGACTATGCCAAAGCCTTTGACTGTGTGGATCACAAAAAACTGTGGGAAATTCTGAAAGAGATGGGAGTACCAGACCACCTGACCTGCCTCTTCAGAAACCTGTATGCAGGTCAGGAAGCAACAGTTAGAACTGGACATGGAACAACAGACCGGTTCCAAATTGGCGTACATCAAGTTCCAAAAGGAGTACATCAAGGCTGTATATTGTCACCCTACTTATTTAACTTATATGCAGAGTACATCATGAGAAATGCTGGGCTGGAGGAAACACAAGCTGAAATCAAGACTGCCAGGAGAAATATCAATAACCTCAGATATGCAGATGACACCACCCTTATGGCAGAAAGTGAAGAAGAACTAAAGAGCCTCTTGATGAAAGTGAGAGAGGAGAGTGAAAAAGTTGGCTTAAAACTCAACATGCAGAAAACTAAGATCATGGCATCCAGTCCCATCACTTCATGGCAAATAGATGGGGAAACAGTGGAAACAGTGACTGACTTTATTTTCTTGGGCTCCAAAATCACTGCAGATGGTGATTGCAGCCATGAAATTAAAAGACGCTTGCTCCTTGGAAGGAAAGTTGTGACCAACCTAGACAGCATATTAAAAATCAGAGACATTACTTTGCCAACAAAGGTCCATCTAGTCAAGGCTATGGTTTTTCCAGTAGTCATGTATGGATGTGAGAGTTGGACTATAAAGAAAGCTGAGAGCTGAATAACTGATGCTTTTGAACTGTGGTGTTGGAGAAGACTCTTGAGAGTCCCTTGGACTGCAAGGAGATCCAACCAGTCCATCCTAAAGGAGATCAGTCCTGCGTGTTCATTGGAAGGATTGATGCTGAAGCTGAAACTCCAGTACTCTGGCCACCTCATGAGAAGTGCTGACTCATTGGAAAAGACCCTCATGCTGGGAGGGACTGGGGGCAGGAGGAGAAGGGGACGACAGAGGATGAGATGGCTGGATGGCATCACCGATTCAATGGACATGGGTTTGGGTAAACTCTGGCAGCTGGTGATGGACAGGGAGGCCTGGTGTGCTGCGGTTCATTGGGTCAAAAACAGTCGGACACAACTGAGCTGAACATAGATGGCAACATGAAGCAGGTACCCTACAATCTAGAAGTAGGGAGATTATATCTTCTTATGAAAGCATGCTGAAGTGAAGAAGACTGACAATAACAAGATCAAATAGGATGATGGTAAAAAAAAAGTAGACTCAAAGTAGCATTCTGGGCCAATATATCTCCCTCTCCTTGGGGGGGAAATGATGGCGTTTTTATACCGGAAAGACTTTGGAAAACAGATGTGTCTTTAAATAAGGCATACTAAGGCTTGACAGCAACACTCCGTTAAGTCCAATTTCCTCACTTGAACTCCAATTTATGATTTGGTATATATCCTTCAGTAAGCTGTTCTGTCTACGAAAGTAAACTTTGTTCCAGAACAAGATGCTTTCTTCCTTCATCTCTTTGTTAAATCAGTCAGTCAGTCAGTCAACAAACATTTACTGAACACCATTTATGTTCCAGATATTTTTTAGGTATAAAAGATAGCTTTGTCCTCCAAGAGCTTCCAGCAATTCAAATGATTGCTGTTCCCATTTTTTACCAGGTGACATTTAAAACAAGAAAATAAGATAAAGTTGACTAGTGATACCATTCAGAAAGAACCAGTGGAAACTGGGCAGGCAAAGAGTGATCTCTGAGAATTATCTCCAAGATCTAATCCAGTGCTGTCCAGTAGTACATCCTATGATGAAAGACATGTTCGAGACCTTCACTATCCCAAATGTGAGCCAGCAGCCACACGCGGCTCTTGAGCACTTGAAGTGTGACTAGTGAGACTGCTGTTGTTTAGTCACCCAGTCTTGTCTGACTCTTTGCGACCCCATGGACTGTAACTCGCCAGGCTCCTCTGTCCATGAGATATTCTGGGTAAGAATACTGAAGTGGGTTGCCATTTCCTTCTCCAAGTGTCCTTCTTGACCCTGTGAATGAACCCACGTTTCCTGCATTGCAAGTGGATTATTTAATTCTGAGCCACCAGGGAAGCCCAGTGTGACTGAGGAGCTGAAATTTAATTTTTACTTAATTATTTTAAATGTGATTACATGTAGCCGGTGAACAGTGTAGAAAATATACACAAATATGAAGCTGTTTTGAAACCTTTACAACTCCCCTACTTCTTGGCTTCTTAATGTAGTTCATCCAATATCTGAGGTATTTCCTCACGTAAATTAATCTTCTCAGATTAGTTTCTGGTATAAATTGTAAACATACTGCAAACCAAGAAATTTTTTGAGGTGCAATCACAAAGCAAAACAATATATTTTTAAACAAGCCAGAAAAGGTTATCAGCTGAGGAAGCATACCAAGGAATGGAAAATAATCAGTTGGATCACGTTATTTTAATCCCATGTCTGAATGTTCTAAGCAGACTCAACTCTTGTCATTTGGAGAAAGTTGCCAACATTTTCCCTTCTGTCCTTTGAGGAAACACGCCAAATATGCTTTCGTTTCATCCTATTTAGACAGTTGTTGTAATGCCTTTTCCTTGATGTTATCCCTGAACACGCAATTAACAGATTTCTACTGAGATGCCAGCTGCAATGAAAATTGTCTGTCACTTGTATGTTGCTTCAATTCTGGCTCACTTACCTTGCTTGGCAATTAGATTCTATAACGACTTTAAGCTTTTCTATCCCAACAATAAAACTCAATAGAATTTCAGTACAACCATTTTTTTTTCTTTTTTGAGTAAGTTTATTTCTTCTGTTCTTAGCCTCCACCATGCCTGCCATGCCACTCTTAATAGGCTTATGAAAGTTTTATGGATTTTTGGCCATTTTGCCTCTCTCTGGGCATTGTGATGCCAGAGATATCAGACATACATTTCCATTTGCTTCAGCCAGCAGCTCATCTTTGCTGGCTGTTTTATTAAACAAGTGTACATCATTGGGAAGGAGCCCTGAGATTTTCTGGCATGATAAGATGAACTATATATTGGGGATGTTGCTGCAGATGCCAGGCACCATCCTCTCAGATTCAGCAACCTAATAAGAATGTGTCCTTTGGGCATGGCAATAACTCTAGCATATGGCCCCTTCTCTCTCAGGGTCAAAGGAACAATACTTGAACTTAATGAGGATTTTTGAAAGGACTGGGGGCTCTTAAACACATTTTCAAGAAACTTTTTGGAAATATTCATGGAACATGGAATTTTAGAAAATATTAAATCTAAGAATGTGCAGTGGAGATAAGGATATATATCTCCTAGGACCTAGCTGTTCCATTTTTGGGCACTGACCATAGAGACATAGTTACCTATGTGCCCAAAGAGGCACATTCAAGAAGGACAAATATCAACATGTGAGATCTGCAAAACAGTTAAAACCATCCCAATGTTCATTTACAGGGAGATTTGTTTACAGGCCATTTCTATAATGGAATAATTTGTAATCGTTGGAAAGGATGGCACAGATTTCTAAGTGCTGACGTTGAGTGATATTTAAGATGATTTTAAGGAAAAATGGGGCTTCCCTGGTAGCTCAGCTGGTAAAGAATCCGCCTGCAATGTGGAAGACCTGGGTTCGATCCATGGGCTGGGAAGATCCCCTGGAGAAGGGAAAGGCTATCCACTCCAGTATTCTGGCCTGGAGAATTCCATGGACTGTATAGTCCATGGGGTCACAAAGAGTCGGACACGACTGAGCGACTTTCACTTTCAAGGGGGGAAAAGCAAAGTACACAACAGCAAGCTTAGTTTGCTTCTATTTGTGGCCTCAAAAAGCTCATTTATACTACGAAAACCCCAGATACCCATATATATGCTTGTGTATGCAAACAAAAATTTTGAAGACTACTTCAGAAACTGTGAAAAAAGTAGTTATTTGAAGGAGATAGATTTGCTATATTCTGTATTGTAATCTTTTGAAACCAGGAGCATGTGTTGCTTTTTCCAGCCAAAAAAAAAAAAAAAAAAAACCTTAATAAAAACATAACAAAATCATCTATAAGCCCATTATTCAGAAAACATGTTAAAATATTTTGGAGTATTCTGGGCTTTACTTTAGCTCATACATGGCCTATGTCAGATAATGTAGTACAGTCATTTTGTCATTTCTTTTTTCCCAAATAAAAATTTCTCATGTTAATAGAACAACTCTTTTCCTGTTTTGTTTTAATACACTTTGCTGACAACAAAATGCAAACAAAATAAAAAGCACCTATTTTAAGTGCATTGTGTTTTGACAAACATGGATAAAAGCATCCAGTATCATTTTTATCGGCTCCATAGAACTGTTCCTTACTAAACAGTGATTAGTAATAGAGACTAATTCAGGGATAAGTTAATAAACCAAGTGAGTCCAAATGGAGCCATTCCTGGAATTTCTGGTGGAAACACCATACTTTATTGCCAGTTTCCACAGATGGATTTTTAGGATGTTTCAAATGTTGAACTGTTATAAATAGGCTGAGATAAATGAATATTTTTTTTAGCTAAGTCATTGCATACATCCTTAATTACAGTATTTTCTTAGTATGAGATTCTAAAAGTAGAGATTCTGTAGGGAAAGATAGAAATGATATAGCTAGATTTCCTTCAAGAGAGAGTATGCCAAATTATCCTCCTGGGCCTTCAACTGTCTCTTTTTCTTTGCTCCATTTATTATTATTTTTGCTACATCAGGAAATGCAACCAGATATGTATTTGAGCACAGCTTACTAGCTGACCAAGTAGATACAAGAAGTTGGGATGCATTCAAAGAAACCATGATTTCACAGAAGGGAGATGGCTTGTACAAAGCAGGGTTGGATGGCTTCCATCTCTGGGCTCAAATGACTACTGTTTGCTCGGCTAGGAGTTGACTTCCCTCACTTGCAGGATTGGTCCTTCTTCTCTCCGAGGTGGCTGGTGCTCACCTGTCACCTCCTCAGCGGGGTTTCCCTGTCCAGTCAGGTATATCTGTATCCCTGTACCTCTCCCTTGCTTTTTTCCCTCCATAACACTTCTCCCCTCTGGCCTGCAAGTTACATTTCTGTTTTGTTTGTTCTGTCTCCCTATGAAAATGTAAGGTTCATTTGAGCATGGATCAGTGTTTGCTAACTGCCGCGTGTGTGCAGTACAGTACAGGCCTCCAATAATGTGCTGAATGAATGAGAGCCATACTTGACAGCACAGAGAACACTCTGACACGCATGCTATCACTCAATCATCATAACATCAGGAGACATCAAGAGGGCTCATTCCATGCCTGATCTTCCGAAACAGGGAAACTAGATCTTCAAAGAAGCAAATGACTTTCCCAAGGTCACGCATACCTCTTCCAAATCCAAGTTCAGCTTTCTTTTCACCTCACTTGGCACCTCTCTAAGCACACGGTTACAGGCTCTATCTTTCTTCAAGGAAATCATCATATTCTCTCATCAGTGGAAAAACAGTACAGGTTACAACAGCTGGGCCACAGACTTTGTAGCATAAAGGGACGGGAGTCAGGAGATACAGATTGTAATGCTGACTCAGCCTCTGAACCACAGATGCAGTGTCAGTAAACATGTTTCCTCTCTATGGGCCTCATTTTCATCCTTTATCAAATGAGAAGGCCAGATCATATGGTCTGAGCCCTTTTCTAGCTTTACTCATAATGACCTAAAGGGACATCTCTAACCTTGGACCAGTAGATGTTGGCCATCAGTGGAGGCCAGTCCTCCTGCATTTAAATTCATGAACCTTAATTGTTTCAATACATCTTAAGGTCTATAAAGGCCCCAGTGCAAGAAAGTGGGTCATCACCTACATGCTTGCTTATTGCAAGAGAAGGTATCAGGATGAGATACTTGATTTGAGTGTGTAAGCATTTTTTCTACTAGGATTCTTGTAGTCACAAGAGATGGAAACCTGACTCTAACCAACTTATGCAAAAATAAGAGTTTATTGGCTCATTATCCTGAAAATTTCAGGGGGATGTTAAGCTCTGGTTGGGGCTCGGTCATGGCCTCAAGCAGAGGCATCAGAACTGTCTCTCAGCTCTGCGTCCCTCTCTGTTGACAAAGCGGCTGTCAGTTGCTCCTGACTTACATATTATCCTCTCAGCTCACTTGAGTCTTCCCAGGATTCCCATCAGAAGGAGCAGGAGTGGATCTGACTGGCCTGCGTTAGAGGCATCTTTCCTCTGAGACGGTCTTTATGGACTGGGAGATGAAAGACAGAGACTGGCTAGGCTTGACTATTGCATCCACCCACGCACCACAGTACTTCATCTTCTCTCATTCTTGGACCGTAGCTTGCCAGGCTCCTCTGTCTATGGGATTCTCCAGGCAAGTATATCGGAATGGGTAGCCATTTCCTTTTCCAGGAGATCTTCCCGACCCAGGGACTGAACCCATACTTCTGAGATCTCCTGCCTTGCAGGCAGATTCTTTACCTCTGAGCTCTTCTCTCATTCAGACCATATGAACTGAGAGAGGGTAAGAGGAGTTTCTCCCCATGAAAACAAAGGTACTTACACTAGGAGAAAGTGGGTGTGGACTTGGCAGGAAAAAAGAACAAAAGTTCACTCTTTTGCCAACCTCACTTTTGCTTCCTTCTACCTCTTCAAACAGCTGCAGGATATGGATTTTGTTCTTGTGATGCTTATTGAGGAATTAGAGTATTTTAAAGTTCATTGGATTATGAACTACTAGGGGAGGGAAGGGAATTCCCTCACTCCCCACAGATATCCAGGGCTTTTCAAACAACACAGCTAGTTGTCACTGCTTTAGAAAAACAGCCAGAAATGCTTGCCTTGGAACTGCCCAGGCTTGCTAGAAACATGGCAGGATGCAATGGACAGAAATGTGTCTCAGCGAGATATTAGATGGGTCAGACTACTGATGGCCCTCGTGTGCAGGCCCAAGGAATGAGGCCCAACAGATTCTGTCAGTTTCCTGGGAGTTGGAAAGCTTACCAGTTATATAATCTGGAATCTTTAGAAGAGCCAGTTATTCAGGGTCTACAGATTGAGAGGAAGACATTTCCCGTGTCCTTGTTTCCCCTTCAAAGGACACAGAAAGACAAGCTTTCTACGAACTAATCTCTCTTCCTTACCAGCAAACTCCAAAGACAACTTTAAACATTTAAAAAAATATTTTCTATTCTGTCTTAGCGAGAAAGGACCAATTGTGAAAAAGTGTAGCAGTGATAGAAGATTGAATGATAGACTGATTTGACTTCTCCAGTCCTGTATCTAATCATACCTGTTCTCAAAGACCACTGCACATCATGCAAGCTCTAGGCCTTGTGTCTGGCACTGGGAATGCAGAGATAAAAGACTTCGTCCTCGTCTCCTAGGTGGTAATGGTTTCTGATTGGGGTCATCATAGACTGAAGCTTAAGAAACTCTAGGAATTGAAATCAGGAATTGGCAAAACACAGCTCACAGGCCAAGTCTAGCCCACCATCTATTTTGGTCAATGAAATTTCCCTGGAACGTACACTAGCTGGTTTTCCTGCATCAATGGTAGGATTAAGTAGCCTAAAATATTTACTGTCTGTAGCTTCCCAGGTGGCACAGTGGGAAAGAATCTGCCTGCAATGCATGAGATGCAAAAGACACAGGTTTGATCCCTGGGTCAGGAAGATCCCCTGGAGGAGAAAATGGCAACCCACTCCAGTATTCTTGCCTGGAGAATCCCATGGACAGAAGAGCCTGGCAGGCTACAGCCCACAGGGCTGCAAAAAGTTGGACCTGACTGAGTGACTGAGCAACACACAGCATGTCTTCAGAGAAAGTTTTCCAAGCCCTGACAGAGACCACAGATATGATGGTGATGATGGCATCTGAGGAGGTGGTCTGAGAAAGGCAATACCAGAGGTGAGACAGGACGGATGCAGAGGAGTTAACCAAACAAGCCTGAGAATTCAGAGGAGGCCAAGGCAGGACTCCTCATGCCAAGACAAGGAGATAAGAGGGAGCACAACAAGTCCTGGGACAGCTGGAGTGTGGGATCCACAAGAATGGCCAGACCAGAGAAGTACACTGCGGCCACACTGCGATTCTTCGGAAGTCAAGAGGAGTCCAGTAAGTGTAAGCAGGTCAGGGGCTGATCAGGTTTGCATTTTTCAAAGTTCACGCTGCAGTAGTGTAGAAAAAATGGGTTGAAACAGGACTGCTTCCTTTCCCTCTATTCTCCCTTCCTCCATCTCTCAAACTATTCAGCCCCTTGGAAGCAAGTCAGTATAAATGTCCAAAGCCATCTAGTCTGTACCCTGTTGGCCCTGGATACCCCAATAACCTCACGGCCCATCCGTTCTGGGAGGACCTGGTCCTTTCTCACTCAGGCCACCTCTACCACAGTGTAATGCAGGAAGGAGTATGGGAAATGGAAGGCTTAAGAGGCCATATTCCCAGTTGGCTTGTGCAACCCCCTCAGCCTCCAGACAGAAATGTGAGTGGCAGTAATTGGATAAACAGCTTAATTTAATAGTAACAGAAGAACTGGGCCTAGTACAAGGAATCTCATTGTCCTTTTTTTCTCAAAGTGACTTTCCTTGCTATGCACTGTGATGCAGCAACACCATTGGAAATGCAGAGAAACACAAGGGATTGATTTTGCCTGGCAAGAAGGTCAGACTGCAAGAAGCTATTTTAATAGTTATTCTATCAAAGAGATGTAGGGAAAAAAAATAGAGATAGATCAGAACTGGGTAGGGGAAGTCTGAGGGAGGAAGAAGGGAAAGAATATGTGTTTCCTGTTTGTTTCTAGAAGTGAGACACACCTTTACAAAATAATTAATAGCTATCTCTTAATTTCAACCTGAATTAGGTAATTCCTTAATATACTTTGGGCTTTATTTCCTCTTTATTAAAAAAAAATCTTGATAGAGACATATTTTTTACTCCCTTTACTTGTAAAGTTACTAAAATTTAAATTTACCAAATATTTTCCAAACTTAAATTCATGAAAATTCCTTCTTTAAGACTTTTAAAATCCTTGTCTCCCTAGACAGAGACCTTGAAAACCTAAACTTCTAATTCCAGGCAGGACTTACCTGTGTAAACAGGTAAGTTGAACCTTCCTGTCTCTTTTCTCTTTCTCTTAGGTATGAGCCAGACCTTGCATTCAGCTCTCTGGTTCTGATAATTCTTATTCATCATTCAGTCATAACAAAGGTACCAGCCAGTATGGATATGAAACCTCACCTGAAAATATCAACAGAAGATGGTCCAGTTCTAAGAAATGGGTATCCTGAGGGGATGGAATCACATCGGCTGCTGACCTGGCCAAGATCTGTTATTCACTAAGCTGTTTTCACCACGCTGCTGGCAGTACTATGGCCCTACAGCCCTAGCAGACACTGAGAGACGGAAGGTATTTTCTAGACACTTCCCAATTAAATGCTCAAAAGTTGGTAAGCAGTGGCAGGAATAACCATATCCAACAGTAAAAGTCCTTCTGAGATGATTCTGGAATATACCACCCAGAAGCTTTGACCTTGCCATTTAGACTTCACTTAATAAACTTGCATTGCCTGCACTGTTTCATTCATTAAGCCATTGGAGGTGTAGGGAAACAATTCAGATAACAACAAAATAGCCCAGAGAAAATTTATGCATGTATGAACCAGTTTCAACCCTTGACTGAGACACCTTGTCTATACCCTTTTCCCTCAACTTTCCTTCTGCTCCTCTTTTTCTACACAACATGGGGTCAGGAAGGTTCTTAGGAGAAGAATGAATGAATGCTATTTGCTGTTTGCTATGGAATGAAATAAAGGCTTCACTGTTGAACAGACTCAAGAACTCAGGTTCTGAAGCGACATGTGCAGATGTGCAACTTCCCCTTCCTTTGTGTACAATCTCACTGAACACTGGGCAAGCGATTTCCCCTTTCTGAGCCTTAGTTTTATCACCTATAGCATGATGAGGGTGGTAGTCCTGACTTGACAGTACTGAGATGATTCCATCACATAAGAAGGGTCAGCTCTATGCCTGGGTATTGTAGTTCTAGTCTGAAAATCAAAGAACTTGCAGACAATGATACTCGTTATAAGGTGAGCATGTTACAGAGTTGTGGGCACTGTTCTGTCACCAACATCACCAAGTTGCTCCATCCATCCCTCCATCAGACGTGTGTCAATCACTTCTTATGTCGAAGTCATGGCAAATGGCAGCAGATGGGAGGCAAACATGAGTGGTTGGTAGGCTGTGAGTGGAGAGGACAAGTAGTAGACTGTGGCCTGAGTTTTAATTCAGTAAATATTCACTCAACTCAGATCACACACCAGATATGATAATTGTGTGTGAAACATCATGGAAGACATTTATGATTACTGCCCCCAAGGACACAATTCTTATAATTAGGATTTAGGACAGATTTTAAAGTGTAGGAAGGATATTCTGGTATAGAAAGAAAAGCCAGGAGAAAACCAGGGAGATGCAGACGGAAGTGAAGGCATATGCTTTACATTCAATTAGACATCAGGCCTGGCTCTTAAACTGTCTTCTCTGTTATCTCTGCATAGTGAAGTGCCACCTAGTATCCACCTTTCATGTTCCATCCTCTGAGAAGTCTTTCAGCATCATCGAAGGCAGACAGAAGGGCTCTCTCTCTTCTCTAATCTAATACCTTGTCAGTATAAGGTTCCTACAGCACTTACTATGAACCACTTTGATTACTTAGATTGGCTGTCCATGCTGATCAAACTCCACTTGAAAATGTCTGTCATGACTCAGTGCTTCTTGAATCATGGCAGCCACACAGCTGAATCGAAAAATCAAAAGCGGCATTCGCCTACCCTGACTACCATGTGCTTACAAACACAGCTGTACATAAATTATGAAATCAAGAACTATTTACCTTTTCTTCCCAACACATTACTGCTACATTATTTCGATGGAGACTCAACAAGGGAACTTCAACAGGACACCAGGAGGTGCAGCTGTGTTTCGAAATGCTGCACAATGCTTGAATAATCCGGAGTTTACATTAAATACCTCTCAGTATTAACAAGATGCAGGACAAATTGTTTGCTGACAAAGCCTATGCCTTTGGATAGGATGAACTCTTCTCGGTAGCTTACATTTTTACACTGGCAAAGCAAGTCGTCACAGCCAACACCCTTGGGGGCCTGGAGACTGTTTATCTTTCTAAGAAGCCAGGTACAACCAGGCGGCTGAAATTGTTCAAATACAGTCCAGAAACAGGCCAAGTGTTTCATTTTTGCCACAGGGGCCAGTATCTTGGTTCTCAATTTGCAAACACTAAGGATGTTTGTTTTCATCTTCTTTACTTAGAAGACAAATGTAGTTTACTCTTTCAAGAGGATATTTTAAGGCCATTCATTTCCTTTGACTTTGAACAGAAGTTGCAGAGAAGGACCAGTAATGTTTAAAAGCTGGGTTCCTTTTGTGAGTAAGTTCTAATATTATGAGGCATGTATATACATGAGGCCATGTGCTAATATTATGAGGCATTCAAGGGAATTCCCAGGTTCTCATCTAGGAGCTGAGCTAGGTCAGCAGAGGCTGGTCATGTTTGATGAAGAAAGATCATCTCAGTGGATTTACTTCTGGGTCCAGATAAACTGATGTGTCCAGCAAAATTGTTGTGATCTTTCATGGACTTTACTCACATAGACTTGGATTTACCATTAACTAATTTAGAGACAGCTAAAAAAACTAGATAGGCAGTATAATATTTAATTCTCCTGGGTCTTTATTTTGTTTTTTCCCACTTGACTTAGCAAGATAAAGGCAAAAGATTCCTGAATGTATGCCCCATCTCTTAAGCTACCCTGGTGGCATTTACATATAACTGAAAATTGCTATAAATCCTTCTTAATCTTTTTGCTGGTGAATTGCTAGAAGAAACTGGAATACTTTATCTTGGCCTGGTCCCAGCTCCATTTAAAATGCCAGGCACAGCAGGGCTGAATTTGTTCATGTTCAGTTGAGGACAGGGAAGCAGAGGAAGTTGTGTAAGGAGTTGGAAATGGATGTGGTGAGGGGGTAAGGCCTGGGGGAGGGCCACAGCAAATCCCTAACAAAAGGTAGTTTATTTGTTCCACCAAATATGCCTTTCAAGAAAGGCCATTTCTAACCTGCAGCAAGTTAACAACTGAATGGAGATTGCAAAGATAGGGAATTGTTTTGCGTTTCCAATTCATTGAACTTGTAGCATCTGATCTTACTGTTAAATTCAGCAAGGAAAAAGTAACCCACCTCTCCAAAGTGAAGATAACTGGAGGGAAAAAAAAAAAAAGATGATAAAGGTTGTATTCAAAAAGGAGTAATATCATGCAGAAGAAAGAAAATAGGTTTTATCTCATGTCATATATAAACATCAAGTCAAAATGGATGGAAAGCTTAAATATAAGACCAGAAAAACTCCTTGACATTGGTCTGAGCAATGATTTTTTGGGGAAGGGTGTGCTACATAGCACAGCAATAAAAAAAAAATAGACAAATTGGTTGCATCAAATTAAAAAGCTTCTGAACAGCAAAGCAAACAATTAACAGAGTAAGGAGACAACCTATAGATGGGAGAACATATTTGCAAACCACACATACGAAGGACAGGGAAGCCTGGTATGCTGCAGTTCATGGGGTCACAAAGAGTCAGATGCGACTTAGAGACTGAACAATACCACCACCATATAATAAGGGGTTAATATCCAAAATACAAAAAGAACTCAAACAACTCAAACAGCAAGAAAATAACCTGATTGTAAAAACAGACAAAGGACCTGAATAGACATTTTTTACAAGAATGCAAATAAATGGTCAATAGATATATGAAAGGTGTGGAACATCACTAATCATCAGGAAAATGCAAATCAACACCAAAATGAGATGTAACATCACACCTGTAAAAATGGCTATTATCAAAAGACACAAGATAACCAGTGTTTTTGAGGATGTAGAGAAAAGGGAAACCTTGTATATCACTGGTAGGAATGTATATTGGTACAGCTGCTACAGAAACCAGTATGGTGATATCCCCCCAAATTATGAAAAGAACTATCATATGATTCAGCAAATTCACACTTTATGATGTCAGTATATCAAAGAGATAGTTCTACCCCCATGTTCACTGCAGCATTATTCAGAACAGCCAAGATATGGAAACAACACGTATACACATCCACTATGGAATATTATGTGACCATGAACAAGATGGAAAGCCTGCCATTTGTGACAGCAGGGATGGACCTGGATGACAACACGCTAAGTGAAATAAGCCAAACATAGAAACAAAATTTCTGTATGGTCTCACTTATATGTGGACTCAAAAACAAGGTCAAAATCATAGAAGCAGAGAGTAGAACAATGGTTACTAGGGGCTGGGATGGGTAGGAAAAATGGGGAGATGTTGGGTCAAAGAGTGTAAATTTGTTAATTGTGCCAGATGAGTAAGTCTAGAGATCTAATATAGAAGAATGATGACCATAACTAATAATACTGTACTGAACAATGGTAATAGGCTGAGAGAATAGATTCAGGTACACTCATCTCACTCAGAAAAGTGATAACTGTGATGGGAAGACACATTAATTATCTCAACTATAGTAATCATTTCACAATATATTTGTATATTAGATTATATTGTACACTTGAAATATTTACAATTCTTCTTTAAAAATTTAAAAATAATTAAAGGGAGTAAGATGGGATATGGAGAAACTTTAAGTGAAATTCATATGTGTGCATGTATATATATATATATACATGTGTATTTTTTAAAGACCTACATTTAAATCTTTGGTGTGCTACCGACTAGCTTCTAGGTGACTACAAGTCACTACTTTGACCTTGAGTGACTCTCCTTGAATTTCATTTTCCATAACTGTAACTGTGCCAACTGCACAGAGTTGTTGTGAGGTTGCAATTAAATACTATGTGTACCATGCCTGCTATATTCTATGCACCTATCAATAAAAAGCTTTAAAAATTATATTAGGCATTGTAATATCATGGATGACAAACAGGTTTAATTTCTAACTAGTTTTTAGTTATGACTGTGACTAGGCTTGGCAGAGTAGGGTGATTGATTATTGATGTCTGCTACTGGCACCAAATGAGGGATGTATTTGCCATCGAGAATCCAGTGAGAAGGTCATAAACTGTCGGAAGACCTGGTCTTTCAGCCTCCAATTAGCTGGATAACCTGGGAACATCTTTTATTCCCTCTGGCCCTCATTTTCTCTAATGTAAAATGAATGAGTAGAACTTTATGATCTCTTAGGTCTTTTTGAGTCTGAATATTCTTGTTCTAACCTAGAAAATATTATTATTGCTTCACAGGTTTGGAATGTTAATAAGATTCTTAAAAATGCTTTGCATGAAGTACATTTACATATGAGAAGTTGTTCTATGGCCCTGTTTTGAAGAATATTCACCATCACTCAAGTAAAAGAGTTTGTAGGTCTGTAAGTGAAGTAACATTTGAATCTTTTCTTACCTGCTGTGTGCTCTTATTTTCACCAAAATCTCTCTCGGCCTCAGTTTAGTCACCTGAAAAATGAAAGAAAAATTATTTCTGTACCCTCCTGATCCTCTGAGATGTGGAGCCAATGAATAAGGACATGTTTCATCAATACTTTGAACTTGTTAGAAGGGAGACCTTATGTAACTCTAAAGGACAAGTATTCACGTAAAAATGTTCTCTTGATATGATGCACATTAATATCCATTTGCTGTACTATGACTTTATTACAACAGAGTAACACTTTCAAAAGGAAAAGGACATTGGTTTATAAAACCCCAGACTTCATCATTTTCCCTTTGAGTTTCCCTTTCCCTTAGTGTAAATCCTACAGTCTCCAAAGTTAAAAACACAATCAAAGCTTAAAGATGCTTGGTATTGAAGTAATCTGCATAGTAAAAGTGGCCTCCATAGGGGTATATATATACACTTGCTACTTCAATACACTTAAAACCAACTCACTGTTGAAAATGTGCAAAAATCAGTCAACATTAAGTTGAAATATCTTGGTGCCATAAATATTAATAGTTATGACAATTGATCCTAGTGCCAGATTCTGTTCCTGTGGACAAAACCACAACATGAAAGACAGTCCATTATTCCTCAAAGCCAACTTTCCTAACAATGACTGAATCGAGGAAAGGAAAAAAAAAGATGCCCTGACTTTCACTTTAGCCCTACTTCTAGGACAGAGGAGACATGCCCAGCTAGGAAAACAGAATAAATGTGCTTCCTCTTGATCAATATGAATCAACAACTTTAGCACGGAGATATAAGAAGACAATTTCCACCATTTATTTTATCCAAATATATTTCTTTCTTTTCCTCTTCATGATAGATTCTGAGCAGTAATGATGAGAATGACTGAAATGACTACTGCAACAAGTTTTGAGGAAAGACCTCCATTTGTCTGTTTCAATGGAGGTGTCAATATGATAGATTCAAGAGAACAAGGCAAGTGAAACAAATGTGTATATGAAGATTTTTAAAGAACATGTCCAATAAACTGATCTAGTACTCTTGACAGACTGCTCTCCATTCCTCCCCTAGCCCATCCTTTGAGGTTATCAAAAAAGGCCACAGTGTGGAGAGTGAGACTGTATGAACAGACTGACAAGAGAGGCTTTTTGGGTGAGAGTTCCTGTATCTTGTGTGACTCTTCATCTTGTTTGTGGTTTTCTTTTGTTTTTGGAGGAAGGGAAGGCATTTTACCATGTAACCCAGAGTCAAGAAACTACAATCTGCAGGTCAGATCTGGTTTACTGCCTGGTTTGGTACAGTCATGAGTTCATAATGGCTTTTACATTTGTTAAATGCAAAATGTGGAGGGGAATTATAAATAATTTGTGACCAATTAAAATTCATTGTAAATCAAATTTCAGTGTCCATAAGTAACATGCTAAGGAAGACACTCACCCTATTCATTTAAATAACATCACCTATGGCTGCTTTGGCACTACAATGGAGGGTTCATCTTTATAGAAGTTTGCAGACCTCTGGTTTTACCAGAAGTCTGGTGGAAGGAGGTTTCATGACAACAGTTGGAGAACTTTGAAATGTGTACCTTGTGTTTGGGGGATTTAGAGGACTGATGTCTGATTCAGAGATGAATCAACAAACAAAAAGGTCTGAATCCCAACAAAAAAGGCCTGTAGCCCAGGGACTGCCTCCTTTCAGAGAAACCAAAGGCCAGAGAAGGATCGCCCAGCTGCTCTGGTACAAGCTCTGGGAGAAGGCTGCTGTGTTGCATGTTGGGGAATGGATGCATGAACATTTCCTAAGGATAATATGTGGCACATAAGAGAACGCACTGGTGTGGCTGCCTGGGAAGGACAAGAGGAGGAAATAGAGTTGGCTGTGCCCCCCTGGAGGCCTAACAGTTAAGGACACATTCACAAGGGACCATCTGAAAGAGCCATTGCTTTACTTTTCTGCCAGTGCTGAAGTTCCCTGGCCAAGTACCAGCCTTTTTATCCTGCTATGAGACAGCAGTTAACAAAGAGAAGGTAATAGGGAAGGCAAGAGGTGACAAAAGCTAGTCATTCCCTATCCATTCTCTGCACCTTTAAGATTACCTTCACTAATTTGAATTAAGTTTAAAGACATGGTGGAAATGGAAAGCTATGTTTTATTAATGGAGGGAGCCATGCATATCCAACCTTCCATTTACAGGATTTAACTGATCAGTTCCAATATACCAGGGCTCTACAGCATATTGTCATTTATTATGACAACTCTATGAGACTGATATTAATACACCCATTTTATGGGTGAAGAAATCAAGGTTCAAAGTTTGAATGATATACCCAAGGTCTCATGCCAGTGAGTGGCAGAGCCAGGATTTCATCTATTGGATGTTCAAATGCATCCTCTTTTCATTGTACCTTGGGGAATTTTATCTTAGAAACTATAGTTTTGATGCTATATGTATATCCAGAGCCCATATACCCCAAGTGTGCATCATGTACTATTGCTGTGAAGAAATAAACATTCAGTCAAGTTAACTTAAGAGACAGGGGTTTATTTCAGTGTTCACTGAAGCACCAGTTACACTAGCCAAGACATGGAAGCAACCTGAGTGTCCACAGACAGTTGAATGGATAAAGAAGATGTGGTATACATATACAATGGGATATTACTCAGCCATAAAAAAAGAATGCAATAATGCCATTTGCAGCAACATGGATTGACCTAGAGATTATCACACTAAGTGAACTAAGTCAGAGAGAGAAAGACAAATATCATATGATATCACTTATATGTGGAATCTAAAAAAATGATATATATGAACTTATTTACAAAATGGAAATAGACTCACAGACGTAGAAAACATGGCTACTGAAGGGATAAATTAGGAATTTGGGATTAACATATGCACATACACTGCTATATATAAAACAGATCAACAACAATGACCTACTGTAGAACACAGGGAACTATATTCAACATCTTCTAATAACATATAATGGAAAAGAATCTGATAAAGAATATATATATATATATACCATACATACACACCCAGGTGGCTCAGTGGTAAAGAATCTGCCTGCCAATGCAGGAGATGCAGGTTTGATCCCTGGGTTGGGAAGATACACTCGAGGAGGAAATGCCAACCCACTCCAATATTCTTGCCTGGAAAATCCCATGAACAAAGGAGTCTGACAGGCTACTGTCCATGAGATCACAAAGAGTCAGATACGTATTATATACTTATAATATATATAATTATATATATAATATATATAACCCTTATATATATATCAGATATATATATATACACATACATATGTATATCTGAATCACTTTGCTATATACTTGAAACTAATACAACACTGTAAATCAAATACACTTCAATTTTTAAAAATTTAAAGGGAGAGAGAGAGTGGTTTATAACCAGAGTACACATTGCCCTAGGTTACACAGTAGAGGAATCAAACTCTGGAAGGTCTAAACCTCTGTGTGGAACTGCCTCAGTGTAATAAGAAGCATGTGGTAGTGGGGCAGTTTATAATCATCCAAACAATTTTACACATTGCTTAAATGAATCCTTACAACAGCCTAGGGAAGCAGGCAAGGACACTTTGGTCCTTATTTTTCATGTAAGTAAATACAGGCTCAGATATTCAGAAACAGTCATAGTTAATATTTGGTGAATTAATAAATAACTGAATCTGCCCCACTTTTGTCATGTGTATATGTGGACAGCTAGTCAATGGCCTATGACTGTTTCAATTTTAGTTGAGAGTGTGAATCACGGGGCTCCCAAGTCTGTACCCATTGTTCCCCAGCATAAGACCTTGTATGTAATGGACAGCCTATTCCTGGTAGTGGAGAGGCTGAGTTATCTTTTAATAGCAGAGTCTTTTTCTAAGCAAATATTTTATATTAAGTAGCATCTCAAAGGGACTCAAAACAATTGAGGTGTTTATTTTCTTTAGGGATCAGGCTTTGGATGAAAAATACCAGGATCTCAATTCTGTTGTCTTCACCTGCTTAATAGTTTCCAAGAAGTGAACAGACATGGTTTTCAATCCTACTCTATTTCTTGGCCATCTGACTTGTACAAGTTAGTGGCTTTATCTGAAAAATGGGCCTAAAGGATACTCCTACCTGGCTATCCTTTGATAACTAAATGAGTAAAACTACCTGGTTTGACAGTGGGTACTTGATAAAGGTTAACATTTTTATTTAAAGTGGCCAGCTAATAGTTTGATTTCCTAAGACTCACTTTGACATCTTCAGATCCAAAGTACTTAGTTCACAGGGAAGGAACCAGGTTCTGCTACTCAGTCCAGGCAAAAAGTGGCAAGTTCTGAGAGCATATGGATATATCATTCACAGAATTCTTAGAACTGTTTGGAGCAGTAGTTGAGAACAAGACACAATCTGCAAAACAGGCTAAACCAATGAGTGTCCTGGGGCGGGGGTGGGGTGGTGGGGGCTGGGGGTGGTGGTACAGAAGGAGCTATGTTTTCAGATCCATATCTAAACCTGGCATTGGCAGCTTTATTTTTAAATTTCCAATCTTATCTTTTCAACTACATCTTTATTTAAAACATGGAGGGCATATTGAACCAGGAAGATAACCTGTCATTTACTCAGGCTCAAATTCAACCATTTTTGCTTACTCTCACTTGAAGCTGGTGATGACCACTGAAGGATAAAAGGATCCTCTTATAGAGAATAATGCTGGGGGGCAGGCAGACATTTTTAAAAAGATATTATCTGGACACACTGTCTCCCAATAAGTTGAGCTCATTAGATAAATGAGATTCCACTAAAGCATGATTTTCTTATTCATCGACTAATTAATCATGTGTGCAATGACTGAAACAAAGTGATTTTACTCTATAGATACAGTAAATAACTATTTTTCAAGTAAAAAAACTTTTTTTTTTTTTTTCAAACAGATGAGCTTCTCCCTTGGAGATGCCCTGGATTAAAGATTCTGCTTTAATCCAAAATTTCTTGATGTCATCAGGTTCTTCAGTTTAAATTTAGTATAAGTTGGACATTTAGTGTTTTATTTTCTCTTTCTTTCTTGCTGCCCATCACTCTGGCAGGACTATATTAGCATCTCTACTGGAGTATATAGTTCCCATTTTGCAATCTTTTCCTTTTCTTGCTTTTCTGACTGGACAGTGTGCTCCTTGAAGTGGGGAATCTACTTCTATTTTTGTCCTATTCACATTGGTTTATCTAGCACATAGTAGGTAAGCAATGCATGTCCTTTGAAATGGAGTTGAGCAGCTTAGGTATTTCCTGCTGAGAAAGGCCAATCTTGCCAACCACCGAGTAGCAACAAATTAGGTGAGTAGGAAAGGGAAGTGAGTGATATCATTTCACACGTGGTTAGTCTGGGCATAGAGGATCGCATCTGGGAAATACACTTCTCACTAATTGGAGGTGTGTGAGCTCCTCTAACTAGGTAGCTCAATAAGAATCCTTCACACTGATATTTATTTGGTCATAGATTCCCTTTATTTTCTTTAATGTCACATTCTGACTTGAGTGTTTCATGCCATAAAACACATGGTCAGGGAGCCTGTGACGAATTGAACATTCTCTAGCCTCTGCTTCCTCAAGTTGTTCCATTTTTTCCTATTGTTTTTGTGGTCACATGTCTTCAGCAGTAACTGAAGCATCCAGCATCCACTGATTAAGAAACACTTACAGCCTTCAGGCTGCAAGGCAGGCATTCACTTCAAGTCCAAACAAACAGAGCTTCTCTCCTCTGGGCATTGGTCTTCACAATAACGGCAGCGTGTTGCTCTCATAGTAATCCCAATCCAAACAACCGATATTTAAAATGACATAAACTTTCCTTGGAAGCCTGGGAAGTTTGCTGAAGATCTCACGTGGTTCTTCCTGAATGCTTCAGTTCTATACTTCCTTTCATTTTGGGTCACCGATGCTGTTCCTTTTCAAGAGCTGGCTTGGGAGACCATTTGGATTTGATCCTGCTGGCCTGAGACTGCATACTTGGCTGCCTGGGACTTCCTGGCTCTGCTGAAGATACTATACACCAGGAGCAGACAAGGAGTCTTGGTAAATCAGACACCCTCTGCTCAGCCAATTCACAGATATCACTGGGAACACACACACACACACACACACATAATATTATATATATAATGTAACCCATATGCTTATGTATTTTTGTCTACTTATCTATTGTTTTCCACATATCACAATTCCAGGGACTGTCTTTTACCTGTGGTTTGATTTGCAACCCCTGGAGTCGTGTAGGGCACATCCTGTACAACTGTACCCAGCAGCTTTGATTGACTTTATCTAACATTCATTTAACACTTATTATATTCTAGACACTGTGCCAAGCCTTTTATACAAATGATTCCCCAATTTTCATAACAAATTTATGAAGGGAACTGAGGTTCAGAAGTGACCTTAAGGAATTTAGACAAAAGTAGCATTTCAAGGAAAAAGTAGAGCTGTAATAAGTGAAGATTATTTTTCAAGGAAAAAGTGGAGCTGCAATGATTGAAAATTACTAGTAAGTGTGGTCTACTTGTAGTCCTCAACTGCAGGATATTTCTTCCTAGGGAGGCATATCAGAACCTCCCTTCTGTGGGTAGGATGATGGAGTGGATGAGGAGGTTAATAAAAGCATAATCAATGTTGTAGTTTAATAACTGGAAATTAAAAAGCAACTTATAAGTTTTATGATACAACTGAGGGAAAGTAAAGCTTGACAAATGTTGCCAAGTGGTCATCTACAGAAGGTAGGGTCTAAATTCTGCGCTTCAGTGACTCTGAATGGTGAGAGGGAGGAAGAGGTGAGGCTCTCCCCACCTCCCCTGACCAACCAAGGCTGTGTTTCAGAAACTCTGCGGGTTGATGTGGGATACTTAGGTTTATCAAAGGGGATGGTTTGTAAAAGGTTAATAAACTCCCATCTAATGAAACTAATTACCAAATTTCTACTACTTTGAAGTTATGTTGACCCAGAAGAAGCTAAAATTTGTGTTTTCATTCTATCATTCTGATTCAGTGTACTGAACAATGATGCTGTCTTCCATTTTCCTTCTGTGAAGTTCTGGCTGGGTGAAGCTGGACACTGCACAGAATACACACATTCCCCCGTGATCACTGTGAAAATCAGACCTTAAAACTAAAGAATTTATGGTACTATAAGCAAAACCAGCACTGCAAGGCCAAACAAAGATTAGAAAAGAGGTATTTGAACTGAAAACAGCAATAAAAGGCTTTCCCATACATGGCTATCCAGGAATCTTTCTCCAAAATTGGGAGATTAGACCAAGAAAATCATAGCTACCTACATTGAAAAGGCCTTTGAAAACTATTTATGGCAACTGTTATAACTTTAAGTAGAAAATCAAGGCCCAAACTGGGTTTACCTGAGGCTACAGAGAGAGAGAAAGTGACTGAGCTGGGACTTAGAACCACTGCATCCTAAGTTTTGGTTCATTCTATCATGGTATCTAATGATAGAATGGAGCCCTCTTCATTACATTATTGACCAACAAATGGAGTGCCTTTTTCCTATGCTTATCATACTGTGTTTTTAACAGATGGTGTTATTTGGCAGATGTCTTTTAAACTATGGCCTGAAATTGAAGTGAGATGGTAGCATGCTTTCTTGTTTTGGATTCCCCAAACAGTCCTCACCTTCTTTAGGAAAGTAACAGTACAGCTTACCCCTAAACAATACTGGTCCACTTATACGCAGAGATTTTCAATAATATGTACTATACTACTACATTTATGTGGACTTTCCAGGTGGTTCAGTGGTAAAGAATCTGACTGCCAATTCAGGAGCCACAGGCTTGCTCCCTGGGTTGGGAAGATCCCATGAAGGAGGAAATAGCAATTAACTGCAGTATTCTTGCCTGGAAAATCCCATGGACAGAGGAGCCTGGTGGGCTACAGCTCATGGAGTCTTAAAGAGTTGGACACAACTGAGCACGCACTCATACTACATCTATGTAGTACAGATTCAACCAATCTGTAGATGTGGACACTTGGATATGGAATTGTTGTTTAGCTGCTAAGTTGTGTCCGATTCTTGTGTAACCCCATGGACTGTGGCCTGCCAGGCTCCTCTGTCCATGGGATTTTTCATGTAAGAATACTGGAGTAGGTTGCCATTTCCTCCTTCAGGGAATATTCCTGATTCACAGATCAAACCTGTGTCTTCTGCTTGGTAGGCGGATTCTTTATCAACTAGCCACTGGCCATATAATTTTATGCAGATTTTTGACTACACAGAGGTTTGGCACCCCCAGCCCCAACCTCCCTGGCATTGTTCAAGGGTCAACCTAATCTAATACACATCTGATCTTAGTATTCTGTTACCTGGCCAGGAGGTTGGCATGTGACCCATGCTAATGCTATCAGAGACCTTGCCTGGGGTTTGTTTAAACTTGAAGTCTTTTTCGCTCTGGTCAAAGAACCGACAGCACAAGAACAGTGAGGCCACTAGTTACTATCAACTCTACTCTGTGAAGAAGCACACTGGCAAAAAACAGAATGAAGCCAACATTCATTGTTTAAATGTCCAAGTTCAAATGTTTGCTCTGCCTCTTCTTACATGACTTCTATAAGCCTCAGCTTCTTCCTCTAAATATAGGACCACCAGGGTGAAAATTCAGTTACATGATGTATTAAAAGTACAATTTAGAGTGCCTGATACATAATAAATGCTGAACAAAACAAAGAATGGAAGGTAATTACGGTTCCTACTATACTTATTTCTATGGATTTTGAATAACTATATTGCTATGTCTTATACTATTCATGAGGTTCTTGGCAAAGTTACTCTGCACCACTCACAGTGGTTTACAAACAGCTGAGCTTTGCTGCACATAGAGTTTGTATAGTAACTAGTCAGGTAAATATGGTGAATAAAGTCTACTCTTGTAAATATGGTAAATAAAGTGTGCTGGGTGGGAGGCAAAGGAGTATCAGGGGTCTTAGTGAGACACAGTCAACAATTTCAGCTCTCTACCAAAAGTAAAGATGACAAATGGTGGAGAATGTTGTCTTCCAAAACCTGGGTCCATCTTCTGTCCTTTGGGGAAACTGGCTTGTGTATTTCTACTATAGCCATGACTGTAGCTCAGAAACTCTTTTTGAAAGTAAACTTAGACACTTTTCCAGCCCAGCTATGAGAGACAACTGCTGTGCTTAAAAGACAAGTGCAGTTTTTCATTTACTCAATGACATTTATTTGGTACCTATTGCATGCTTGGTTCTCTCAAAGTAGCTGGAGATAGGGATATTTATCCATCACTGCTCTATCACTTTTTAAGTCTCCCCTTTTTTGTTATGGAGGTGAAATTCACACATAAAATTATTCATTTAAAAGTGAAAAATTCAGAGGCATTTAGTTCACTCACCATGTTGTGCAACCACCACTTCTGTCTAGTTCTAAAACATTCTTATCACCCAAAAGGAAAACTTGTATGTGCCAAGTAGTTGCCTCCTACTTTTCCAAACTCTGCCTCTGACAGCCACCAATGTAGGTTCTGTATCTTTGAATTCTTCATACGAACGGAGTCATACAATGTGTGACCTTTTGTGCCTGGCCTTTTTCAGTTAGCACCATGTTTTCAAAGTTCAACTGTGTTGTACTTGCCTCTTTTTAAAGGCCAAATAACATTCCGTTGTACATACATATATATATCACACTGGGTTTGTCCATTTCTGCTAATGGACATTTGGGTTCTTTCCACCTTTTGGCTATTGTGTATAGTGCTGCTATGAACTTCTGTGTACATGTACTTGTTTGAGTATTTTTTCAGTTCTTTTGTGTATACACCTTGGAGTGGAACTACTGGCTCATAAAGTAATTCTATGTTTAATTTTTTAAGGAACTGTCAAACTGTTTTCCAAACTGGCTAAACCTCTTTATGTTCCTACCAGCAATGTATGAGGGTTTCAATTTCTCCATATTTTTCTGACACTTGTTATTTTTTATATATTTCATTACAGACATCACAGTGGGTGTGAACTAATGCCTCACTATGAATTTTGTTTTCCCTCATGACTAACAATGTGGAGCATCCTTTTATGTGCCTGTTGGCCATTTTTACTTCTTTGGATAAAGGTCTGTACAAATCCTTTGCCTACTTTTAAATAAGTTTTAAAAAAATCTTTTTGTTGTTGAGCTTAAGAGTTCTTTATAGACACCTATGAAATGCATGATTTGCAATTACTTAATCCCATTCTGTAGGTTGTTTTTTTCTCTTTCTCGATAATGTCTTTTGATGAACAAAAGCTTTTATTTTATGAAAGTCCAGTTTCTCTACTATTTCTCTCGTTGCTCAGTCATATGCGAGTCCACGTTTCAAATTAAAATTCATGGAGATTTAGTCCTATGTCATCTTCTATAAATTTTGTAACTTTAGCTTTTATGTTTATGTCACTGATACATTTTTAGTACATGGTGTGAGGTAGGCATCCAACTCCACTCTGTGACAAATGAGTATCTAATACATCTACCATTTTGAAGAAAGGAAACATAATATTATGAACATAGTTAAAAAGTAAATTCCCAAGAGGGGTCTAACAAGACATGACAACTAAATATAATATGGTACCTAGGTGAGATCAGGTACCATATTACAAAAGATAGTATGTATTACAATTACATACTATTCAAGGCAATCTACAGATTCAATGCAATCCCTATCAAATTACCAATGCTATTTTTCACAGAACTAGACCAAAAAAATCTTAAAATCTGTATGGAGACACAAAAGACTCCAAATACTGAAAGCAATTTTGAGAAAGAAAACTAGAGCTGGAGGATTCAGGCTCCCTGACTTCAGCCGATACCATAAAGCTATAGTCATCAATCAGTATGGTACTGGCACAAAAAAATGGAAATACAGATCAAGGGAACAGGATAGAAAGTCTAAAAATGGATCCACACACCTAGGGCTAATTAATCTATGACATGGAGGCAAGATCTGCACAATGTTGGAAAGACAATCTCTTTAACAAATGGTGTGGCGAAACTGGGCAGATACATGTAAAAATATGAAATTAGATCATTCTTTAACACCACACACAAAAATAAGCTCAAAATTGTTTAAAGACCTAAATGTGAGACTGGACGTTATAAATCTCCTAGAGGAAAACATAGGCAGAATGCTCTCTGTCAATAAATTGTAGCAATATCTTTTTCAGCCTGTCTTTCAGAATAAAGGAAATAAAAACAAAAATAAACAAATGGAACCTACTGAAATTTAAAAGCATTTGCACAGCAAAGGAAACAATAAACAGAACAAAAATAAATCCACAGATTGGGAGAAAATATTTGCAAATGATGTGACCAACAAGGGATTAGTCTCCAAAATTTATAAACAGCTCATGAAACTTAACATCATCAAAACCAGCCAATCAAAAAATGGGCAGAAGACCTACATTTCTCCAAAGAAGATGGCCAAAAGGCACATGAAAAGATGCTCAGCATTGATGATTACTACAGAAATGAAAATCAAAACTACAATGTGATAATCATGTCATATCAGTCAAAATGGCTATCATCAAAAAAAATTCACAAACAATAAATGCTGGAGAGGGCGTGGAGAGAAGGGAACCCTTCTGCACTACTGGTGGGAATATAAATTGGTACAGCCACTATGGACAACAGTACGGAAGTTCCTTCAAAAACTAAAAACAGAGCTATCATATGACCCTGCAATTCCACTCCTAGAAATATACCCAGAGAAAAACATGGTCTGAAAGGATACATGTATTCTACTTTTTGACATATGAATATCTAATACATCAACCATTTTGAAGAAAGAAAACATAATGTTATGAACATAGTAAAGAGTAAATTTCCAAGAGAAGTCCAAGGAGACATGACAACTAAATATAATATAGCACCTGGATGAGATCCTGTGACAGAAAATAGACACTAGTTCAAAACTAAGGAAACCAGAGTGAAGCAAAAATTGTAGTTAACAATAATGCATCAGTCTTGATTTACTAATTGTGACAAATGTACCATATTAAAATAAGAAGCTAATAATAGGGCAAACTGGGTGTGGGGTTTATGCAAACTCTTTGTGCTAGTTTTATAATTTTTCTATAAATCTAAAACTCTTATAAAATAATTTAGAAGTTATTATAAAAAGGTTAGTTAGTTAGTTAGTTAAGTCGCTCAGTCGTGTCCGACTCTTTGCGACCCCGTGGACTGTAGCCCACCAGGCTTCTCCATCCATGGGATTCTCTAGGCAAGAATATTGGAGTGGGTTGCCATTTCCTTCTCCAGGGGATCTTCCCAACCCAGGGATTGAACCCAGGTCTCCCGCATTGCAGGCAGATGCTTTAACCTCTGAGCCACAGGAATCTTACAAATAAAAAGGTTAAGTGATTGTATTAAAAATAACTGTAATATCTAGGATAAACCTCATGAAAGATGTGCAGGATCTCTACACTGAAAACTATTACACACTGCTGAGAGAAATTTAAAGAGAGCTGGTGAGCTATATCATGCTCATGGATTGGTAGATTCAGTATCATTAAGATGTCAATGCTGTCACACTTGTTTATGATTTAATGACATCCTAGTCAATGATTTAAAAAAGGAATAAAGTTGCAAGAGTTACACTATCTGATTTTAAGCCTACTATAATGCTCCAATAATCACAACAATACAATACTAACAAAAGTACTGACATATAGATCAATGGACCAGAACACAATCTAGAAAAAAACTAACACACGTATGGTAAACTGAGTTTTGGGAAAAGTTCCAAGGTAATTATATGGAAAAGTAAAATTGCTTTCATTAAATATGGTGGGAACACTGGACAGTCATATTAAAAAATAAATTATGTCTACCTCATGCCATAAACCAGAATTTATAGATCCTAAAGCCTAAAGGTAAGCCAAAACTACAGTATTTTTAGAATAAAATACAGGATAAAATTTTTGTCACCTTGGAGTAGGAAAAGATCTCTTAGACTAAATGTAAATCAAAAAGTGATATACTAGGCATTATTGAAATTAAAACTTTTTGCTCTTCAAAGGACACCATTAGGAAAATGAAAAGGCAGGCTACATATTAGAGGAAAATATTATCAACACATTCCTCTGACAGAGGCTTTATATCCAGAATATATAATCCAGAATAGAGTCAGTCCTTTTAAACTCAGTAATAAGATGACAATTCAATCAAAAAACATAATGAAGACTTGAAAAGGTACTTTCTAAAAGAAGATACATTGCAAATAAATACATGACAAAATACTTAACATCATATTAGCCTTCAGGGGAATGCACGTTAAGACAAATGAGACACCACTGGACAGCAATAAAATGGCTACAGTTAAAATTTCTAACAATTTCAAGTATTGGTGAGGATATGGAGCAACTCTTATACATTGCAGACAGTTGTGTAAATGGTACCTCTTTTTGGGAAAACACTTTGGCAGCTTTTTTTAAAACGTTAAACACTCTATGACTCAGCAATTTCATTCCTAGGCATTTACCTAAGAGAAATTATGACTTAGGTCCACAAAAAAATCTGGACAAGAATATTACAACTGCCTTATTTGTAACAGGCAACAACTGGAAACAATTTAAATGCCCATCAATAGATGAGTGGATAAACATACTGTGGCATATTTATGCAGTGTTACATTAAAAGGTATATTATAGGGACTTCCCTTGTTGTCTAGTGGCTCTGTTTCCAATGCAGGGGTGGCCTGGGTTCCATGCCTGGTCAGGGAACTAAATCTCACATGTTGCAACTAAAGATCCTGAGTGCCCCAACTAAGACCTGGCCCAGTCAAATAAATAGCAAATATTAAAAAATAAAAGGTATACTATAAAATATAAAATGGTATGTTTATAACATATGAAAAACATATATGATAGACATATATTTATTCATATGGAAGTAAATGAAATTGGATCTTTACTTAACTCCACACACAAACATGAAATGAACATGGATTAAGACAAAAGTTAAAAGAAAAAATTTTTAATTATTAGAGAAAAATATAGAAGAATATCTTTATAATACTGATATAGGGAAAGAGTTTCTAAATAAGATAAAAGGCTCAAAAAAGAAAAGATTGGTGAATATGATTACCTTAAAAATACTTAAGTTCATCAAAGCAAATTAAGCATAAAAAGAACTGTAACTAGAGAGAAAGAATTTAAAATACAACAAGAATAAAAATCTATATGATAATATAATTTCTACAGATCCATAAAAAATGAATAAATAGCAACATGCATAAATGAAAACACCTACTGGCTGATAGGCTTATTAAAAAATGTTCAACTCTTTTGAAATAAAGAAAACACAAATTAAAATCCAGTAACATAATCAGTGCTCCTTCTGGCAATAGCATACTAACAAATTTTAGAAAAATTCTCTCTCTAGGAGTAACTAGACAAACTCAATATTTTTTTAAAAATCTTGAAAACATTGACAAGACAATATCAATACAGTAGGAATTTTCAACTCTAGGACTGGAGAGAGAGTGAAAATCCAAGGAAAGGACCTTGAAATCTGAATTATGTTTCTCATTAAGAAATTTGCTGATATGAAAGGAACAGTTCAGAGTTTCAAACTATTTCCACAGTTTTTCAAAGTCAATGCTCAGCACAAAAAATTATCAAAACACACAAAAAGATGAGATGACTAATAATCAAGGGCAAATAATAAGTATTAAAAATAGACTCACACAGGATATCCAGATATTCAGACATGGATATTAAAATAATCAGGATGAATAGGTAAAAATATTAATTAATGAAATACAATGGTAAAACAATGGGATCAAGTGGTAACTGGAGAATGGAAAAAGTGTAACAACTAAAATTAAGAACCCAGTCAATGGGATTAATAGAAGTTAGACACAGGTGAAAAGAGAATTAGGGTAGGGGGAGATAGATCGCAAGAATGAAGAGGTGTTATTTCCCAAAATGATTTTGAGGCTAGCATACCCTTTAATACCAAAAGCTGACAATCATGTTCCAAGAAAGTAAACCCATAGGCCAACCTTTTACATGAAAGCAGATTTTAAAAATTCTAAGCAAAGTATCAGAATACTGAATTCAGCAACATTCAAAAAGGATACTACACTACAAAAATGCTGAATTTATTCTAGGAATGCATGCTTGGGTTAACATTCAAAAATTAATCAATACAAATCAACATATCATAGCATGAAGGAGAAAATGCACATAATTAACTCAATAGCTCCATGAAAAGCACTTAAAGTTTATATACTTTCATGATAAACTATAGCAAACCAGTAATGAAAAGAAACTTCGTTATTCCAATAAATCATTTGTAAAAACTTACACTAATATATTTAATTGAAATACTGAATTTTACCTCACACTGAGCGAGAATAAGACAAATGTGCCTATATTACCTCTTCTATTTAATGACATACAATTGGTCTTATCCTTTATTCCTATCCTTCAGGAATACTCTTGTATATAGTTTTTCAAATCAACAAAAATGGCCAGACAATTCAAGAGAATAAAATAGGTCAAAGTGCTGAACTGGTACTCTATAAAATATGATATTAAACAACAAATGAACTGTTATGGAAGTGCTCACTTTCATTACTCATCAAACAAATAGAAATTAAAAGCACAATGTGAAACATAGCAGAATAGCTGTGGTAGAGCAAATTGTATTTTCCCTTTGGATAATTATGTGACTGTATCTACTATAATTAGACTTACAAGTATCTTATGAGCCAGCAATACCCAACTCAAACATATGCTTCAAAAGACATATACATAAATATGATGTTAAACAAATACTAGAGATAATTCAAATTGTTCAAATAAATAAGTATAAGCAAATTAGGTGTAAACATATCCAAACAAACCATGCAACGATAAGTAGTACTGAATTACTGCTTCGCACAACAGAAATGAGTCTCACAAATATCATGTTAAGCAAAAGAATCCAGACACAAAGATATGTGTTTTAGGGTACCATTTCATAACAGAATTGTTTGTAATAGCAAGAATCTAAAGATAATCCTGATCTACAAACAGAAAAATAGATATGCTGTGAAGTACTTACAAAACAGAAGTACAGAAATATTGAGAACGGACAAAGTAGGATCTCATGCATAAATACATGAAGTTTAAAAAGCAAGGCTTAGAAGAAAATTGGATGCATGATAATAAACTAACATACTGCTTGGAGAGATCTGTATCTATTTAATAAAACCCAAATTCAAAATAGTAGTTTTCTTTTATAAAATGTAAGCTCCATGAGTCAGGACTTTTTATCTTTTTTTATTTTACTGTTTTGTAGTGCCCAGAACAGTGCTTGATATGTAATACTCATTTAAATAAATGCTCTTGCATAAATAAATAAATGAGGGGTGAGGGGCTGATACAGGGAGTTGCAGTAGATTGGCTGAGTTCAGATACTTAAGCTGGGCAATGCGTAGCCAGGGTACAAGTAATAGTATTTCTTATACTACATATACGTGAGATGCAGTTTTCTGTATTGTAAAACATAACATTCTTTAAAAATAAAAACATGCTACTTAACTTTCATATTGCAAAGCTATGTAAGTATAAAACAGACATCCTTGCCCCATCTCTCAGAATCAATGTGATCCTGCCTTTGCCTTGGCCTTCATGGGAGGTAGGAACACTGAGTAAAGGGTGGATGGTAGTCATAGGAAGAGCCCAGAGAGATTGGTTGACACCGTATTGTAGGTTAAAAAAGAAGATGAGAAATCAGCACAAATCATAAGTGTACATATTGATACATCCTGCTTTATGCCTGAGTGGGAGCTAAGGAAGAATAAAGAAATATAGGTGGGTCCACTTGTGGGGGATTTGAGGTCGTGGATGACTTGTAAGAGGATCAGTGTTTCTTTCTTATTTCTTCCCTTTTATAAGCTCCAAAGAGAAGTTTCACAGTATATGCAAAAGTCTCCTATAAATGAATCAGTACAAAACACCTATACAAGTGTGTCCCCAAAATACTGTCTTGGAAAAGAGGAAACTTAACCTATCTAACTACATGTACTAGTCTGCCAAAAACACCATGGAAATCAGTCCTGTTCTTTAGTTTCTTTAAACTTTTTTCTTCTTTCAAAAGCAAGCCATTTGTTTAATCAACCTGGAGGGTGAATGTTATTATTGTGCCCTTCTCCAGCAAATTCTGGCTGAATGCCTATGATGTGCCTAATACCTTATGGATATGTGCAAAGCAGTAAGTTCTAGTTCAAAAGCAGCACAAATACAGAGCAAAGTGTATACCACAACTCACTTCATGAGTTACGAAACTGGGTAATTTCACTCCTTGCCATGTTATCCAGAAATCTACTTTGGTGCTATTCAATGTCATATGTATGTTATCTTAAGAACTTTTTATTCATTAGGATAACTTAAGGATGTTACAGAGGTAAGTTACCAACTTCAAAAAGATATTTTATGGTAAGTACACAGTCTTCAAAGAATTGCTATCAAAATATGTAAAAATGTCTACATACCAGTAACACAAACAATCCAAGATAAAAATGGATAGAAAATAGGAGTAAATATCTCACAGAAGAGAAAACACATACATACAATAGATGTATGAAGAAATATTCAATATCACTACTCATCAGGGAAATATAAATGAAGATCACACAAGACACCATTTTCCTGATATCTGAATGGCCAAAATGAAGAAGACTGACAGTACCAAGAAACAGAGAGAATGTGGATCCATAGGATGTCATTTACATTAGTGGTCAGAGGGTAAGTTGGTGCTATTTCATTAAATTCTAGTTTGGTATTCTCTCTAAAAGTTATGGATTCACACACTCTATGATATGTGTTCTACAGCGAAATGTTTGTCCATGTCCAACAGGAGGCAAGTACTCAAAGGCGCAGAGCACTGCTGTTCACGGTGGCAAAAGCGTGGTGACTGCTCACGTGGCGGCTGGTGGGTGAGTGGGTGCTTGAGCTATGATACAGTCACCAGCGGAGAGCAGCAGGCAGACTAGGCGAACTACAGCAGCAGGCAGCAACAAGAGGACTCTCAACAACATGATATTAAATGAAGGAAGCTCCACGTATTGCCAAAGAGTGATATGCTTTTCATAAAATTAAAAGCAAGCAACATAAGAAAATGAGGTTAGGGATATATAGCAGGGTGATTATAGTTAACAATATTATATTACAAATCTGAAAATTGCTAGAGAGTAGATTTTAAAAACCCTTATCACACAAATATTTTTGCAACTATGTTTAGTGGTGGATGTTAACTAGACTTATCCAGTGATTATTTAACAATACATACAAGTATTGAATCATTATGCTGTATACTTAAACTAATACAGTGCTAAATATCAATTATATCTCAATAAGAAAACATTTTTATTCTGTTTTGATATGCAATTATATGCACTTTATTTAAAAAGTAGAATATATTTAAAAATTGAATTGTTAAATATGTTCCACAATATTAAAAAAATAAAGTTCAGAAATATACAGGACAGTGAGCTATTAAAATAGGAGGTGAGAGGACACTGACCACTGTATGTAGAGTCAAGCACAAGGATGCAGAAGAGAAGAACCCATGTATCATACGGCTAGATGTTGCCTTTTGTGATGATCTTAGCTTCTGTTTTGCACAGTGAATTTGGAGATGCTTATTAAGGTATAAAATAACAAACAAAATAAATACAAATGGGTTATGAAAAGACCACTGATTACTGTGTCCTAGAATAAAGATTATAGTTAATTTAATCCTGTGCATCTGAGGTTTATAATAAAACAAACTACTTGTTATAAAGAGCATATAAATGTAAAAAAAAGTAGGATAGTTTTTAAAAGTTTAAATGAGAACATCTGTGTACCGCTTCAAGTCATCCTTTGTACCAGTGTTGTATGCAGTATGGTAACAACTGCCCTGACTTCTGAACAAGAGACAGTTTCCAGATTCTGCTTTCAATGAATTTATGGTTGGTAGAGAAGGTAAGCAAGCAGGTAGTTATAACAGAGCTAACTAAGGGATAGGATCGTCAAAAAGAAGGAAGAGAACACAAAGCAGGAGGTATGAAACAAGCCCGGTCATACAGGAAGTCATCTTAAGAGGGTGTAAAATCTAACTGTGGAAAGGAAAGGATATTTTACATTCTTTCAATGCCCTCCATGGGAAGAAGAGAGACAGAACTTCGGAAATCAACAGGGGTCTCAGCATGAGGGGCCTTGTGAGCTACATGGTGGACTTGGGGCCTTATCTCAAGAGCCACAGGAAACCATTGAAGAGTTTAAGCCAAAAAGTCACATGATTAGCTTCATAAACAGCAGGACCACAAGCAGAAAATCTCAGTTAAATTATAGAGGTCGATGCAGCTGTCCAGGCAGGCCACGGTGGTGACTGGAAGTGATGGCAGTTAGGATAGAAGTAGGCTGAGTAGGGAGTTATTGAGGAAGGAAAATAAGAGGACTCAGAAATTTATTAAATACAAGGACCAGATAAGTGAGGCCAGTCAATGATGATTTTGACTTTAGGTAGTGGGGAGGATGGTGGTGCCAGATGCTGAGACTTAAGAACATGAGAGAAAGCACAGTTTTCTTCTTTTACAATGCATCTCATTTGGCTCAGCATTGGTTCACAGGGTTTCACAAACCTTTTCACATGAAGCTGACCTTTTCTCAATAAAGCATGGCTCACAAACTCTAGACAGACAAAGATCCTCTTTTTGGTTTCCAAACACCTGGACAGAGCTGTTAAAGATGCTGTCTCAAGGTACCTCAAAGGAGGAATGCTTAAATAAAAGTTCCTAACTCCATGACCTAACATTACAAAAGCTGCTTCACTTTATTTTCTAAGTCATTCCTGTATTTGTTACTTGCAAGGCTAACTATTGCTGTCACTGACTCCCCAATTATAAAATGAGGTCAGAGTTCCTCTGTGATTATTTTTCTTCTTTTTAAAAGCAAGGTAATATAATAGCCAGGACATGGAAGCAACCTAGATGCTCATCAGCAGATGAATGGATAAGGAAGCTGTGGTACATATACACCATGGAATATTACTCAGCTGTTAAAAAGAATTCATTTGAATCAGTTCTAATGAGATGGATGAAACTGGAGCCCCTTATACAGAGTGAAGTAAGCCAGAAATATAAAGAACATTACAGCATACTAACACATATATATGGAATTTAGAAAGATGGTAATGATAACCTTATATGCAAAACAGAAAAAGAGACACAGAAGTACAGAACAGACTTTTGAACTCTGTGGGAGAAGGTGAGGGTGGGATGTTTCGAAAGAACAGCATGTATATTATCTATGGTGAAACAGATCACCAGCCCAGGTGGGATGCATGAGACAAGTGCTCGGGCCTGGTGCACTGGGAAGACCCAGAGGAATCGGGTGGAGAGGGAAGTGGGAGGGGGGATCGGGATGGGGAATATGTGTAACTCTATGGCTGATTCATATCAATGTATGACAAAACCCACTGAAGTGTTGTGAAGTAATTAGCCTCCAACTAATAAAAAAATAAATAAATAAATAAATAAAATAAAATAAAAAAATAAAAGCAAGGTAACTACCTAAGCATGGCTCCACTGAGCAGTGCCTAATAACAGTATTTTGCTTTAGGTACATCATAAAGCAATTGCACATACTCTTTCCTTTCATATCGTGGGTCATAAACATGTGGTGCATGCAACATTAATTTCCTAGAGAATGATTGTCAAGATGACATTTTCTGATCAGTGGCAAAATAGGTATGCATGGACCTATATCCATGTAAAGAGTGACTGACCAGTAGTATGTTCATTTTATAGCTAATTCCCTCAGAAATCTTTAAAGCAAGATGGCCACAGAGTGATGCACTGCCAGGCTGTAAGAAATGTTGGCCCATTACCACTAGATCAGTCCCCGAAGGGTTACTGTTAATATTTGGCCTCGGAAAGAAAGCAGTCAATAAAAATCCACATTTAGGGTACTTTATATACTCATGTGCAAGTAGAGGGAAGGCTCAGTGAAGTTGAAACTGTTTACATAGCACATAATAAGGATCATTAATATTAGTTAACAATTCTCACACTGCAGCTGTGTGTTTATGTGGATGTAATATCACAAAGCAGTTAGTAGAATGCAATTTGCTGTCACTGAGATTAGAGTCTAACTCTGGCTTTGCCATTGAAGAAGCAATGTGACTTTGAACAAATTATTTAAATTCTCTAAATCCTAGTTTCTTCGTTGATAAAATGGACATTATGCCACTTCCTTGGGTTTAATGAGTTAACACATGCAAAGAATTTAAACCGGTAACTCAAGTATCTTTAAGCATTCCAAAAAATGGAGATAATGAAGTAAAGCAATGTAAATGTATAGTAATGATCCATTGCAGACTAACGACTTGATATCAGACCTAGATGCCTGAGTATAACTAAAACACTGCAAAATACTTAAATTTGTGGATAGCTGATTATTTTAACATAGTTTACAGGAAACATAATAATATCATACTCCATTGACTCTCTCATGTACATTTTAAAATACTTAAATGTGAGGCCTTGATTTTACTTGCACATACATATCAAAATGTCTAGAAAGGATCAGAGTAGCTTAGAAGAAAATTCCAGAACCAATAATGAAACATTCTTTTTGGAAATGCTACATCATCAATGTTCTCATTGACATGGAGGATGACATCACAGAATATCCCTAAGGACGCTCATCTGCAAAGTGATTCAGAAGAGCCAGACTCTGAATGGGAAGTTCTAGGAAAGATCTCCTCTCCTCCCATTTTTGTTTTGTTTACGCTTTCCATTTTATACATGCACAACAGTAATGTCCGATAAAAATATACGTCTAACGAGCTCTGTTTATTAAAGAACACTTTCAAATCAATACAAAACAAGTTTTATTGATAAAGTGCTGTGTCATAGTTTAACTGCCAGTCTTTGTTATGTTGAATCATAAATAATGGAACATCTTCAATTATGACAACTTAGCTTTACTGAAATATGGAAAACCATGTAAGAACAGTCAAAAGAATTTAGAAAAATTACAAAGCTGAGTTGCTAAGTGAACTCATTCACTGTGGTCTGGGTTAGAATGTCATTTAAGTTCCCTACTCAAAAATTTAAGGTGGGGAGTTCAAGGGCACTACAAAGACAGGTGGCAGTTTTCAAGCTGAAATGGACAAACAGAAGAGTGATTGCTGACCAAAAAAGTCAGGTAATGCATACTAAGAAATAAGGACTAAAAACATCACCATAACTAAGAGGCATTTGAAACATGACTTAAACTGGGAGACTTACAGGCAGATACACTAACCTTCCAGTTGAAGTGTTACATGTATGGACAATTGTGAAGAATGTTACAGGGTATACAGTAGTAGGTATTACTTCATTTGGCAACAGCTAATGAGATGAAAGTGTGTCACATGCCTTCCTGATACTCCTCCCTCATTTATTCTCAAATTTAAAATTCCTTTGAAAGAAACATTGTGGTTCTCTGGTATTTTCAATGACTTTATTATAATACTACTAAAATGTATACATATAAAGCTAGATGTGAGCAGATGTAAAGTCAAATAGAATCAGAGGAAAAAATAAAAGCCAAGCCAAGCCAATGCAGTTAAAATTATTACGTTTGTTAAATGGAATTGCTGAGCTTGTTCTGTCTGCAAGCCCAGTAACTGCTTGCGACACAAGTCTGATATTGACCTAACAAAGACTCCTTTGAGTTCAACCCGCCTCAAACATCAAATTGGGGGTGATGAGCAATTTCCCTGTCGCTTCCTTCCATGTGCACTACTTCACCCTTCACTTGACGTGCATCTATTACGTCTGCCTCTATGCTCTCCTTCTCTCTAATAGATGCATGTTTCCCTTGTATCACAAAGCCACCTGCAAAGAAAGACACCGAGTAGTTATATTTTGCTTTGTAACAAACACCACAAAACTCACTGGCTCACAACAGCAATCATCATTTCCCTCTCATGGGTTCTTTAGGTCAGGAACCCAGCAGGGGCTCAGCTGTGTAGTCCTGACTTAGTGGGTATTTCGTGAGGTTGTAGTTAGATGGTGGCTGAAGTTGGAAGTCTTAATCACGTGCATACCCAGTAGCTGGGCTGGGAAGACAAATAGCTGGGGCTCCTCTACCAGCCCCTGAAATATCTTCACTGGATCTCTGGGGTACAATGGCTTTAGGAAAGTCACATTTCTTTTTTCTGTTTTTTTAAACTTATTTTTAATTGAAGGATAACTGCTTTACAATATTGGCTTGATTTCTGCCCTACATCGCCATGCATTAGCCACAGGTGTATGTATGTCCCCTCCCTCCAGAACCTCCCTCCCACCTCCTACCCCTCTAGGTTGCTATGAAGCCCCAGGTTCAGTTCCCCGAGTCATATGGCAAATTCCCACTGGCCATCTACTTCACACGTGGCAGTGTATCTGCGTCCATGCTACTCTCTCTATTCATCTCACCTTTCCTTCCTCCCCCCACCCTGTCCTTGTCCGTAAAGTCTGTTCTTCACATCTGCATCTCCACTGCTGCCCCACAAATACGTTCATCAGTACCATCTTTCTAGATTCCATATATATGCATTAATATTTGATATTTGTTTTTCTCTTTCTGACTTACTTCACTCAGTATAATAGGCTCTAGGTTCATCCACCTCATTAGAACTGACTCAGATGTGTTCCTTTTTAGGGCTGAGTAATATTCCATTGCATATATGTACCACTGTTTCTTTACCCATTCATCTGTTGACGGACATCTAGGTTGCTTCCAGCTATTGTATTCTAGCTATTGTAAGAGGTGCTGCAATGAATACTGGGGTACATGCATCTTTTTCAGTTTTGACTTCCTCAGGGTGTATGCCTAAAAGTGGTATTGCTGGGTCATACGGTGTTTTTATTCCTAGTTTTTTAAGGAATATCCATACTGTCTTCCACAGTGGCTGTATCAATTTTCATTCCCACCAGCAGTGCAGGAGGGTTCCCTTTTCTCCACACCCTCTTCAGCACTTGTTGTTTGTAGATTTTTTGATGATGGCCATTCTGACTGGTGTGAGTGATATCTCATTGTAGTTTTGATATGCATTTCTCTAATAATGAACAATGTTGAGCATCTTTTCATGTGTTTATCAGACATCTGTATGTCCTCTTTGGAGAAATGTCTGTTTAGGTCTTTTGCCCACTCTTGATTGGGTTATTTGTTTTTCTAGTATTGAGTTGTATGAGTTGCTTGTATATTTTGAAAGTGAATCCTTTGTCAGTTGTTTCATTTGCTATCGTTTTCTCCCATTCTGAGGGTTTTCTTTTCACTCTGTTTCACTTTTGCTGTGCAAAAGCTTTTAACTGTAATTAGGTCCCACTCGGGAAAGCTGTATTTCTTAAATGGCGCCTCACTGTTTTCCCAGGTGCATGCCCCAAGACAGATGCCAGGCGGAAGCCATACTGCCCTTCCCAACCTAGCCTTGGGAGTCAGGTAAGACCACCTTACCTCATTCTGCTTGTCAGAAGCAAGTCACTAAGTCCTTCCTGCATCCAAAGGAAGGAAAATCAGAATCTTCTTTTTAAGGGAGGCGTGTGAGAGAACTTGCAATACATTTTAAAACCTCCAGATATGGACACCGTGTGGCCATATTTCATTTAAAAATGTTCATCTGCACGATTCAGTGCATGCTTTCATCCCTTTACACATTTCAGAGGGAATTCACAGAACCCCAATAAAAGGTAAATCATTTCCTACTAGTCTGTGGACCCCAGTTTGCAGAAAATTAAGTTATGCTCAGATTACAGTACATGGAATGAAGGTTTCCTTAACTCATGGGCTAAGAGAGAATGAACTTCAAGAAATAGGAAGAGAAAAAAAATAGTCTTGTGAGGATTTTTTAATGTTTAAGTCAACAGATGTATAATTCACCTGAGGTAATGAAATCAATTTTTATTTTAAAGTTCACTTTGTGATTGATCCAGGATTAAGAAATCTTTAAAATTGGCCCTTGAAAATCCAATGTTCTACACTCTAGACTAATGCAAACATTCTGTGTTAAGGACATCAGTTATTAACAAAACATACCATGGTAGTAACAAGGCAGTTTTCTGATTTCTTTGAGCGCCCATCAAATATCCTTCATAAGATTCAATCTGTTCTTTTGTGACAGAGTTTTGGTTCACTCGTTTATTTTGGTTTTACTATCTCAAAGATTAACAAATAATAATGAATACTTATAAAGTACAGTGTTAATTGTGTGCATCTGCATTTACAAGCTCTCAAGAATTTTCTTTAAAATAGAACAAGGTTTGTTAAGACAATAAGAAATGTAACCTTCTCCCTCAAAAAGGGAGTAGAAAAACAAGACACACTGGAAAGTGTTTTGCAAACTGGTAAAGCTGAAGAACTTGATGGACACAAGGATGACTTTATTTCTTTTTAAACTGCCTTTCCCACATATTCTAATAATGGGTAAGAGTCCCCCTCCTTTTGGGGGCCTAAATGTCCATCAACAGATGAATGGATAAAGAAGTGATACACACACACATATACACATACACACAATACAATACTACTCAGCCATAAAAGACAATGAAATAATGCCATTTGCAGCAACATGGATGGACCTAGAGAGTGTCATACTGAGTAAAGTAAGTCAGAGAAGGAGAAATATCATATGACATCCCTTATATGTGGAATCTAAAAAGACACAATACAAATGAACTTATAAAACCACCAGACTTCGAGGACTAGCTTATGGTTGTCAAGGGGAAGGATGGGGGAAAGGGCTAGTTAGGGAGTTTGGGATGGACATGTACACACTGCTATATTGAAAATGGATTAACCAACAAGGACCTACTGTATAGCACAGAGAACTATATTCAGTATCCTATGATAAATCATAAAGGAAAAGAATTTTTAAAAAAGAATGTGTTTATATATATGTATACCTGAATCACTTTGCTATGTATCAGAAATGAACACAACATTGTAAATCAACTTCAATAAGAAAAGGCCCCCTCCTTGAAGCTGAAACTCCAGTACTTTGGCCACCTCATGGGAACAGCTGACTTATTGGAAAAGACCCTGATGCTAGGAGGGATTGGGGGCAGGAGGAAAAGGGGACGACAGAGGATGAGATGGCTGGATGGCATCACCGACCCGATGGACATGAGTTTGAGTAAACTCCGGGAGTTGGTGATGGACAGGGAGGCCTGGAGTGCTGCGATTCATGGGGTCACAAAGAGTCGGACACGACTGAGTGATTGAACTGAACTGAACTGAATAAATAGTGAGGACTTGGTGTCAAAGTCCTGCAGTGTTCATTCATTAGTCAGTAAATAGTCACTATAACACGTAACACCTTTCCAGTTCCTGGGGATCTGTGAGTAAGAGTAATGCAATCAATTCTCATGGGTATTATGGGTCTAATAGGGAAGACAGGCATTAAGTAAATCATCATAAAAGTAATAAATGCTACAAAAAGGAAACCATAAGGTGCTAATGGAACGCCAACTTAGTCTGGGGAAAGAGCCTGGAATACAAAACAATATATAAACAAACATTCAGAAAATGAGAAGGAGATCAGCAGATGAGCTGAGGAGTTTTCTGGCTTTTTCTGTGTTTGCTATCAGCCACTGTAATATCTTTTGCTTCAAACATTACACAAGGAAGTTGTGGCTACCACTGAAGTAAATTTCTGGCCCATAAAAGAATGTTGTTGGATGCATATCAATTAATATTTAATAATTACTTGGTGATCTGCAAATCCTGTGAAGGCATATCAGGGGTGTGGATATTTAAATGGCCTGAGTGAGTCTTCTGCAAACCATCATCTCATGGAGGCAGGTCACTGAGACCTAGATGGTTTTTAGACTGGCTAGCAGTGCACAATGGTTGACTCCAGCTGGGCAGTCTGTGCATCAGAGTCTCCCTTCCATTAACAATTTATTTCTTCATCTCTACTGGTGAGAAGGGTGAGAAAGAACAGCTTACCTCCTATTAACTTCAAAAGGAGTCTGAGCCTGACATCTTTGCAGCTGGCAAGCGTTGCTTTCCTGGTATTTCCCATTTGTTTGTCAGTGGAGCTCCTGTGACTTGAGGGATGCCCCTGTCAATCCAAAAAGAAACAAGGGAAGTGAGAGAGGGGGTTAAGACTCTTCTTGCCTCTGACAATTCAGATGCCCTGAATGCCTCATCTCTACAGGGAGGTTTTCTCTTAACAAACACTTAGAAGGGTATGAAAAGACCTCTACAGAGACTCCAAATGCTGCAGCAGAGCTTTCTTCTTTCTGAACCCTGCATTCTGTCTGAGGCACACTTGGCATGATTAGCTCTTAGGCTCAGATAGTAAAGAATCCACCTGTAATGCAGGAGACCTGGTTTTGATCCCTGGGTTGGAGAGATTCTCTGGAGTGAATGGCAACCGACTCCACTATTCTTGCCTGGAGAATTCCATGGACAGGAGCGCTTGGCAGGCCACAGTCCACGGAGTCACAGAGTCAGACATGACTGAGTGACTAACACTTTCACATCTCATATTTGAGATAGCAATGTTATCCCAAATGTCACCTGCAGTTCAGCTATGAAGCTCCCATTATGTGGAGGGATAACAGCTTGTGTGATTGTTTCTGTGCTCATGAAAGGCACATGTTAGCTTGATGCATAAAGCAGGGCACCCAAAGTTGGTGCTCTGGGACAATACAGAGGGATAGGTGGGGAGGGATGTGGGATGGGGGTTCAGAAGGCGGGGGGACACATGTATACCCATGGCTGATTCATGTTGATGTATGGAAAAAAGCATCACAATATTGTAAAGCAATTATCCTCTAATTAAAATAAATTAATTAAAAAAATAAATAAATTGATGCCCAGAAAAGAAAAAACAAAAACTACTTAACAGGGACTTCCCTGGCAGTCCAGTGGTTAAGAATTCACCTTCCAATGTAGGTTTGATCTACACTGTAGGGGTGTGGGTTCGTTCCCTGGATGGGGAGCTAAGATACTAAATGTCTCATGGTCAAAAAACTAAAACATAAAACAGAAACAACTGTTAAGAAATTCAATACAAAGACTTTAAAACTGGTCCACATCGGAAAAGAAAAAAATCTTAAACAAAAACTTACCTAACTGAGGGAGTGAGGTGGCTAATGAGAATGAAGGCCAGTCACAGAGACAGACATTAACCCTTTAATTACTGAATTGCAGGGGAGGTCCAGGAGTCTTGAGGGGAGAGGGAAACAGCCTCAGGGTGGTACAACTTGCTCACTGGTCTGGACATACTTTAGAATTTTAACAACCGCTGTCTGTTGAGTAACTTGATATTTGGTGCAGTGTACACGTCCTAGAAGGACAGGTGTGCATTCCAACAGAACCTGGGCATCAGGGCTGGATGTCAGTGCCTGATTCTTTAACTTACTATGTGAGTTTCGGGAAGTCGCTTATCTCCTTCAGTCTCAGTTTTTCTATCAGGTTACACAATAGCTTCCTTCTGGTCATAACATTCATTCCCACTATTTCTAAAGCCATGGTCCAGGCACTGTTTTTATTCTTTAACACAACATAATGTGTTGTGATTGAGAACCTGGGTCTTACTACTTGGGTTAAATTTTCCTCAGTGATCCCAGGCTTATTCTGTAAGTTTTCTCGGTTCCATTTCTTCAAATGTGAAAAGGTGAGTATGATCAATCTATCACATAGGGTTGCAGTAGATGAGGGTTACAAGGGATAATGCAAGAAGAGAATTTAAAACCATGCTTGGGTACAGAAGCACTCAAGAGATGTTACTTTTTATTATATCATGGCCAGAGTGGAGCGAAGAGCTACAGAGTATTCCTATTTATCCTTCAAACCCATCCATGAACTGCAAGGTTATTTTTCAAGTCCAAGCTGCCTTAGCTCTTGAATTGTACTCCTAGTGTTAATGGCACATTGAATGAGGGGGAGAGGGGACATGGGCCATGTCTTCAGAACGTGTTCCAGGCATGGCCAAGGGCCCAGTCTCTGATGTCTCAATCTGTTCAGGAGAACTCTGCCACGTGCCAACTTTTGCTAAACCACTAAAAGAGTTTATGGTGAAAGGAGATGTTTAACAAAGGAGGATTCTTCCTTTTGTTAGGATGTGGAAGAGGTATTTCAAGGGCTCTTCCTTTCAGATGTTATCTTTTTCCATCTGGCAGTCTGATTAGGTGGAGGGAAGTGATGGAGGCTCTGGAGAGTACATCTCCCAGATAGGATTTTCCTACTCCATTCTAATCTGAAGGACATGGACATATGAAACTAAAGACTCACAATTTCAATACATGGTATTGATAATAAAGCTCCCATCCCCCAATGAATCTATCAGTGAATTTTAATTGGTGATAAGGTGGTTGAAATCCAGGGAATTTAGAGCCCACTTCATTGAAGGGTCCAGGAAAAGTGTTGACTCCAAGCTTCAGGTTCAAGTTACTCAAACATTTCCACCATGACTTGTTCTTTGGCCATCTTTCACCTCAAGTTTTCTTCTATTCTGGCTTTATTTTCAATGAGACTTTCCCCAAGTGGTGGCTCCTTAATCCACCAGTAACTCTAGCCTTGGGTTTTGCCAATTTCTCAACCCCAGCAGGTAAACAGCACTTCTTTCCAATCATGCCAGCAAAATCCCAGGTAGGAATCTTAGGGGTCCAGCTTGACTTATGTGCCTGTCTTTGGATTTACTGAGGCCAAGGGAAACAACACTCTGACTGACTGGGCACAGGCCACAGACCATTTTCTCAAGCCAAGAGAAATATTCAAATTTCACACACTAAGAATAAGCTGAAGGCTGGTTGCCGCAAAGAAGACTGGAGTCTTGTTCTCAAAAGAAGGCAGTCAAAAAACTCAACAGATCCCATTCCAAACAAGGATTTAGAATGCAGAAAGTCATCCACACACAAACATGCCCACAGATATTTATCTGGACACTGTAGTGAAAGAGCTGAAAAAAATGAGGTGTTAATGTTAATGAATCATTTTGCTGTTTCCTTTTCTTCAGCAAAGTTTTGGAGGTTCATTCATCCAGCAAAGCCTCACCTCTATAGAGCCTTCCCTCTGCGCCTGGTGCTGAGTTAGAACCTAAGGACCAGGAAAGAGCAAGATGTTCTGGCTAGAAGCTCCTAGCCAGAACATGCCACACAATTATTGCATTGCTCTCCAGCACAGATTTCTATATTCTACTATTCTTCTCAAGTAACCGTAGACCAGCTTATTTTCCTCTGAATGCTGAGGGCTCCATCTCGAAGTTCCTTTGCTGGAAGGCATATTAGGAAATGGGATGTCCTGCCAGAGACACACACAAGAAATCTGAACTGCATGGCCTTAGGTAAACCCCACTAGGTCTCAGTCAAGGGCTCCGTTACCCTGCAGCAGGTGTAAGGACAAAAGGCCAATTGTCTTTAGGATCCTATAGGATAAATAGAAAGAATATGCCCCTGCTAGTTAATCTGCTGGTGATAAAGAGTATTGTTTTATCTCCTGCCATCTCCACGGTTCCATGGGATGAGGACTGTTGTGACACAAAGTCCCCCTTGTCTTTCCAATCCAAAGAGACGTTTAATTGACCTTTCACATATCCCTTGGTTGTCACAATCCGAACACTGTGTTGCTATTATGCATCAAGGGGATTATTTTTATTCCCCAAAAGGGACTATCATCTACAGAGATGCTATGATGCTAAAAAACAGCATGATATTCGCCTGCTTTAAAAAATTAAGTTTTTTAAAAAGCAGTTTTAGATTTACAGAAAAAGTGAATCCAAAGTAGAATTACCATCTGCTCCCTCACTCTGCTCTCTCCAACCCAGTTTCCCCTATTCACACCTTGCATTAGTGTGTTAGTGTGGTATCTTGGCTATCTTGGTATCTAGTGTGGTATCTTGGCTGTAATTGATGAGCCAAGATTACAACATTATCATCACCAAAAATCCATAGCTTACATTAGGGTTTACTCTTTACAATGTACATTCTGTGGGTTTTGACATGCATAAAGACATGTATTCACCATTACAATATCAGACAGAGTTGTTTTAGTGCCCTAAAAACGCTCTGTGCTCTGACCATTCCACCCTCTCTCCTCTCCAATCCCTGACAACCACAGATCTTTTTACTGCCCCCACAGTTTCATCTTTCACAGAATGTCATATAGTGGGGATCATTCACAAAGTATGTGGACTTTTCTAATAGGTGTATTTCACTTAGCAATATGCATTTAAGTTTCCTCCATGTCTTTTTGTGGCCTGAGAGCTCATTTTTTTTAATTGCTAAATAATTTCTGCTTAATATTTAAAGCTTTCAGGCTACAAGAGTAAAGTTGTCCCTACCTCTTATTTATCCTTCAATGGCATTTTTATAAACCTAAGAGATTACTACTACTCACCAAAGTTTTTATAAGTGGACTTACTCTATGTGTTATTTGAAAGAATTAATTATTACAGAACGATGACATTGCAGTCTTTTTTTTTCAAGACTGGAGGAATGAAGATCAAATTCTAATATTTCAGTGCCAGCCAAACTAGAGAAGGTCTATTTAGGCTGCAGACAACAGTAGTATTCTTGGCATTTTTACTCAGAAGAATTTATATGTGTGTAATTAGTGTTTTTTTGAAAATAAATTATTTCCTGACTTTCCCCCCCACCCCCAGCAGTATTAGAGATCCTTCTCACCTGATTAGCAGTAATATTTGTTTTTATTTAACCAAGCAATGACATTCGTTTTTATTTGACCAAGCAATTCTCTTCTTTACTTACATCTCCTCAATAGAATCCACTTTGTTCACGAGAACAGCAGTGGCGGAGTTCCTATTCACTTTTCTGCTATTTGACAGTCATAAAATGTACAGGCTTTAGAATTTAAGGAAGTGGAACAAGCATCCCTGCTCCACCCCTTGCTTAGCTGTGTGTTTTTTAACAAGTCATTTCTGCTCTCTATGTCTGTTTTTTCTTTTGTAAATCACAGCTAATAATAGACTCTTGTAAGACTGTTCTGGATATGGAAACAGATAATCCAGGGAGAGCATTAAGCACAGTTTCAACAACAAAGAAAACTTCATGAAACAGCCAAGCCACATCAGGCAACTGGCCTGTGTATCAAGGAAACGCTGAGTACAGAGTAGATGCTTATGAAATTATTTCTGACTGAGAAAGAGGGTAAAGGGAGGGTATCCCTGTCACGTGAGAGCTCTCAGAGAACACAGTGGAGGAAGCCGACTTAATAGAGACTGAGTGTGATGGAGCAGATTAGGTACCCTGTGCAATCTTATGGAACCAAGAATATCACTTCTGCTACCTCTTGACTCTGCCCCTGCTGAGAGATAGGGTCTTAGCTAATAACTCACATCCTTCCCTTCTCTCTGAAAGCCCATTTCCTGAGCAAATGCATGCTTTGGAGAGGTGGTTAGCGAACAACCCAGATCCCAGGATTAATGGACAATTTCTTTCGGATGAAATTGAAGGGCAGAGCAGCATTTTCTGTCTCTCCTTCTCACCACTCCCCCCTCCCCGCCACCAATAACTTATCTCATAGTGGTTAAGGTCCTAATGGTGCAAGAAATCCCAATCCCATACAACACGAGAGCTTACTACATCTATACTGTGGGCATCCTCTTTTTTTTTTTCTTTTATCCTACTTTTGCTTTCTAACCACTTTCATTTTGCAGACAAAGACTCCTTTGCCAAAGGCAGGATAAATAAACTTAGACACATCCTGTCTCTTTTACATCTTTGTTTATCCATAAACTGTCAAAGATACAGATGAAAATCCACTAAAGTGTGCAAGGAAGCAGTTAGACAAAGGCCAAATGAGACTGGTGCACAGAAGCTTGATGTTAGGGAAGATAATATCCAAAATGATACCAAGCCAGCTCAGTATGGTGACGTGAATAAATATTAAAGTTACCAACAAAAGATGACCAACTAATTCAGTTAAGAATGGTCTCAATTGTGTAAAAAAGTAATCATGAAAAAAATCAATGTGAGAAAACATCTATATAGTTAGTGGGAAAGTGATTGCACCATTGGGATCTTAATAACTGTGAGATAAGTTAGTTGAGAGGTGGGGGAAGGGTGAGGAGAAGGAGAAAAGCTCAGGGGTTGAGTATAAACTCAAATATGAGAGTGGATTTGAAATCTGGCTCCTCGTTTACCTTTAACCGGTGACACTTCAAACCTCACTTTCCTCATGTGTAGATGGGATAAATTAGTATGTATCTCAGAAGATTATCTTTTAAAGACTTGCTAAGATAAAATATCAAAGTGCTTGGTAATGCTTGGCTCAGACAGACATCGAATTAAAACAGTTGGCAGTTATTTTTAATATGTCAATAAGGAGTATGAATTAAAGGGCACATAGCATGCAGTGTTGCCCTGTTTTTCTGTCATAAAACCTCCTATTCCAGCGCATCCAGTGAGGTTAATGTTCTGCAGAAAACAGTGTGGGAAAAGCTGCCTTAAATAAGCAAACTGAAGACTTAGGTTGGATAGGTGGGTTCTCGTTAGAAACTGAACAGTTTTAAAGTGGTACTTGTGGCTATTTCTGTTACATGTGGGGCATCATGTTAGGGGTCAGGAAGATCTCCTCTGTGCTGCCCTCATTTCTGTGGAAAATCAGATTTCACTTTCATCATGCCTACTAACAGGAACTTTCTGAGGCCCAGTGAGGAACAAGAACTGCCTGTTCAAGCGGGTTGCAAGATTTGCAAAGCAGTTTCCTCTCTGGACCCTACCGGGGCAGCAGGCCTGCGTCCGCTTCCCCTTGTGTCCCATGGACACAGAAGCCATCACCTCATCTCCCCTGGGGAGGTGCTGTGAGCCTGGAAGAAGCATCTGGACCCCCTCTGGAGAAGAGTAAAGTACACTCAGGGTTGTGGATGTTTTATGATCTGCAAGAGATGGATCATCCAAGGCGCAGGCTTGCAGCTTGATTTTCTTTTTCCTTTTTTAACGCAAAAGTTCAGCAGTGAAACTCATTTTCCACAACTCCCCAAGTGGTTTTGCAATAAATCTGTGAATTTAATCAGCCTCCTCTGTGGAGGCAATCTTCCCTAATTGGGTATTTGTGGGGAACAATAGACATGATAACAAAAAGACTTCATCTCTGGAAAAGAGGCCAGAGTCTCATCAGTAACTCTGATAATAAAGCTCCCACCCCCAGGCAAAGAAGAGGAACACAGGCCTCCAGCGACACCCTTGGCACCAGATTCACTGGTTCCAGATCATATTTGCTATCTAGACCATCATCTCATTCTCCTCCTTCCTGTCGCCAACAACAAGAAAATGAAAATTCTGAAGTGAAAACTGAGCATCATCTCCAGCACCACATAGGCCAGTAACTAAGTGGACTAAGTTGATTTCAAGTTTCCTAGAAGACTGCAATAGAGTAATGGGGAACTGCAATGAGAACTGTAAACAAAGCTAACACACAGAATCTGAACAACACAATCTTGTTTCCTTTCTCATTCTCTAACTGGGGATTCCCACTCCTCTCTGCCCGTCCTGGCAGCAATGTTGGGGTTTGGAAGGGCCTCAGGCAGGAATGTCACACACAGAGCTGTTGGCTATCCATTGGCAAAGCAAACTATTAAAAAAAAAAAAAAAAAGCAGGGATGTGGAGCTAGGTGCCTCATGTTCCTGAATTATTAGACAAATACAATCTCCAGATTGGCTGGTATCTGGCCTGCATAGGTCAGGAGTTGAGAGAGAGTGATTCTAGCAATGGAGGCAGGCCTATCAGGGCTACTCAGCCTATCTGAAGAGGTTGGAGAGGAAGGGCAGATACAACCTAGGTTTTTCCACGCTGGAAAATGAGAGAAGCAAAGCATGGTAATGAATTAGAAGTGGAGCAAAGGGAAGAATTTCATAAAGATGCCATCTGTCCCACCTCCATGCAGCTGAGCCTGACATTCTGGCATCCTCTCGGTTCTCTGCCTGTGAGAGCATCCTGACACTCAGCCACTCCACCCCTCAAGGCTGTCGGTGGTCAACAGAGCACGTGGGTGACAAACACAGAAACTCACCTCTGGTCAGCAGGCACAGGACAAAAATGGGAGGAAGAATTCTGAAAAAAATGCCATCCTCCGAGCCAACTGGACCCAAAGACAAAAGAGCCAGTGTGCTTCAACTCCTGTAGCCACAGGCCCTCACTGGCGCGTGAATAGGGGCACTGATGGGGCAGAAATGCAATAAAATCCCAGGTGCCCTCATTTCAGTCCTGAGTTGTGGTTTCTCTTCTTCCTCCCACTGGCCAGCTTCAGCATGAATTGCTCCCAAAACCAACAGTGAAATTTAACCTCCATTCCTTGCAGGAAAAGAAGAAATCCTCGTCTCTTCCGGGAATTTTATTGTGGTGTAAGTCTTGCAGGCTTTGGCATGCCTCTCATATACACACACGCTGTGGCCGGGGCGGCGGGGGTGGGGTGGGTGGGTTTCCAGATGATCTTTCTCTGTAGAACAAGGCTCTCAACAAAGTGTGGTCTTTGGACAGGAAGGATCAGCATCACCTGAGAACTCATTATAAATGCAAATACTTGGTCTTACCCAGTCCTACTGAATTCAAAGCTCTGAGAATTGGACCCAGCAGTCCGATGAACACTTAATTTTGAGAACCACTATACAGGCTGATCATTTCTCCACAATTCCTATTTTTATACCTGTGTCTTTGGTCCTCCTGTTCCCTTCATTTGATATGCTTCTTTCTTTCCAGCTTGGCAGGCTCCTAGTCAGTCTTTAAAGACCTCCAAAAAATACCCTATTCTATTTGTAAGCTTCTCCTGACACCATCTTCTCCACTAAGCAAAACCAATTGCCTTATTTGTGTTCTGACAACACTTCAGGCAGCCACTAATATATTACATTACAATCAACCTGTATGTGCTTTCCATATGAGGCTGAGAGGACAGGAAAATGTCTAATTCAGCAAGTAGTTTATACAAAGTATCACAAGCCTATCATTGTGTTAGCTCTGGTGATGTCAACATAAAATAATGAAAAGCTTAATTAAAAAGTGAGACTGCCTCATTTACACAACTCATTTTTGCATGCCATTTGCATGAGATTGCAAATCCCAGGCTTAAAGTCTCACCTCTGACACATGTTACTTACATAACCTGTAACCGTGCGCAAACTATTTAACATTATTTAATCTCATTCACAGGCTTCCCTTGTGGCTCAGCTGGTAAAGAAGCCGCCCACAGTGCAGGAGACGTGGGTTCGATCCCTGGGTTGGGAAGATCCCCTGGAGAAGGGAAAGGTTACCTACTTCAGTATTCTGGCCTAGAGAATTCCATGGCCTGTACAGTCCATAGGGTCGCAAAGAGTCGGACACGACTTTCACACATAATCTCACTCATAGTAAGGAAACGTTGGTAGTACTTTGTGTTAACAGGTGAATGAATTAGAAATATGTGTACAGTGCTCAGTCACAGTACCTGACTCAGTGAATGTTTGTTGTTATTGCTAATTATAATAATATCAACATTAGCACTGTCGCCACCATCATCATGATATCACTAACAACCTGCACGGTGCCTGGTATACAAAGCGTGAACATAAATGTGAGAATTTGAAAAAGGTCAAAGCTCTAGGCTTATCTACTGTCTACACTTCATGGGGTACTTGACACCATAAACAAATTTGACTTTAAGGAAGATGTTTCAGATATTCAAAAAGATACAGAGAACTTTCAGGAATAGCATATCCATGACATTTGCGGCTGCTGAGCTGCCCTTAGCTTTCAAGTTAGTTTCACAGCTCCCTCCTGGTGTCCTCACTCTTTTATCTACTCACAAAGCCCCAAAGGACCAAAGGAAGATACCCATCACATCAGTCTAGACTTTCAACTGCTCAAACATTCAACAGACATCTTGAGGCTGCTATTCTCTCTACTAAAATTTAGGGATTGTCTCTGCGTGGCACCAAGAGCTCTGTGGATTGAAACTCCTTTTCCTGACTCCCCATCAATCTCTCTGACATCACTTCTCTGATAAAGCAGTCCAAGTACGATGGTATGGAGGTAGATTCTTGGGAAAGAGTCCCATTGCCAAGTTAATCCTCTTCCTAAACTCTGGTTGGAGCCAATAATGATGTGTCTGGACAGCAGACAGAGTTTATTTCAATAGTAAATGTGTAGCAGAGGCATCAATGGCTTTCAGGAGGTGAAAAATGCTAAAATACTGAATAGGAAAAACGAAACAGTAAACTTTATATGAAAAGAGACTTTTTTTTAACCAGGACTTCAAGAACCACAACTGTTTTGACAACTAATTTTTTAAGTCACCTAGTTCCTTCTTTTCCTTTTCTTATGTTCCCTTGACCTTGCTCCATTTCTTCTTTTGTCTTCCTATCAGCATATTCAAGGTAACAGAAATCTACCAAGTCAGATACGAGCACTGCCTACATGCCACATGCATTATGGAACAAAATCTCCTTTAATCCCCATAAAACCTCACGAAAGACTATTACATATAATTAAAAAAAAAAAAAAAAAAAAGGAAAATGAGGGAATTCCCTGGTGGTCCAGTGGTTAGGACTCCACACTTTTACTACCGAGGGTCTGATGAACTAAGATCCCGCAAGCTGTGTGGTGTAGCAAAAATAGTAATAATAAAAAGTACAGAAAAAGAGGATCAAATAGTAAAGTACAATTTTCTCAAGGAGGCATAGCTGGCAAGTTTGAGAACCAAGACTCAAATTCTGAGCTAGATGATTCCAAAGCCCAGGTTATTTGTATTACACTGGGCTTGGCTGCTAAATGCCTTCTTCCAAGTGACCCATGATACTACATTTTATGCATCTACACATGGGAAAGAAGACCCCATTTGGACCCCTTGGCCCATCTCGTTAGACTAGACTATCAGGACAACTGTTATTTAAGCATGGCTCTCTAACTTATACCCTAACTCTAATCAGCTTTTTCTCAGCAAGTGTCCATGCCTGTGGCCCCAGGAGAGGGAAAACGATGACCACAGGCACAGACTTACTCTGGGGGTTCGGTCTACAGACTTAGCAGTTACATTACTTCTTGAGGCAGAGAAACAAGATATATCTGTATCTTACTGATATCTACAGGAGTCAGAAGGCAGAGAGACAGAGAGAGGAAAGTCCTGGACAAGTAAGAAGCCATGGGAGAACACACAGCAGCAAATTCAAATGCCATCTGGCAACCATCAGCTCTCGGACTCAGGTCCCGACAAGCTTACTCCACTGATAGGAGAGGGGAGGAGAGGGGACCCAACTGAGTGAAATGTGTGTTGTTTCTGACCAGCTCATTTCTTCCTTTGGGAGAAGAGGACACCACAGCAAAGGGAATTTTGAAATTGGGTCCCACAAAATGTAAAGAAATGAACACAGGCAAATTAACCATTCACTGAATCTCTTTGAGTTCTTGCATATTATTAAAAAATGATGGGTGGGTTTGACCATTCAAAAATGGGGATACATTCTAAAAATGACACCCTTTTCATTAAAAAAAAAAAGCTAGGCTGTAATTTTTCCAGGGATCAGACAGGTACCATGCATATTTTTATAATCTCTTTGGGGTGTTGGAGTGGGACTGGTTTGGTGCTATTATAGGAGAAGGAATTTTGACGTGTCGTTTTCTCTCCTTTTTCTGAGGTTGTGGTGGACAAGCAGGCATTCAGATTTTGCAACTCTAACTAAAATGACACCCCTACTTCATGGTTTGGGGCTGTTTTTGCAAGAGTGGGCACAGATGGTGTTTCTGTCTCCTCCAGAGAATATTTTAGGATGTAAAGTCTCTGAAATATATTATTCAACTGAGGTCAAAATAGTCTTCTGGAAAAAATCATATATGAATAGGAAATAAGAACAACCTGGCTGAGGCTGAAAAAAAAAAGAAAATGCATCTGGTTTTTAGAAATGGTAATATTTGTAATAATGTTTGTGTTGGGAATGTAATGAGACCTGGATTGTGGAAGGGAGTGCAGCTTTACTCGGGAAATTTAGTTCACTGTCTGTTCTTTCATCCCCTCCCCTCCTTAACTCCCCTCCTCCCCTTTCACTTTTCTTCCCTCATTTTCCCTCCTCTCTCCCCCTCCTCCTCCTCCTTCTTCTCCACTCCCACCCCCCAACACACACACACAGGGATTGGTAAAGAGTAGACAGAGGTCTTCATTTCTAAAACTTTGATGAGCATGTGAATGTCCTGGAGATTCTGTTCAGCTTTCAATTCTGTAGGTCTGGGGTGAGGTCTGAGAGTCTGCGTTTCCAACAAACTTCCAGATTAAGGCTTCTTTCCTAGACTGCAGATCATACTTAGAGTAACATGTGCTACAGGAAGTTTTATCATTACAAATGCATGGTAGAGTGGAGTAACACTATGATTTGCTAGGCTAGTAAGTAAATTCTTTCACTCATTCCTTCAATCAGTATTTGATGAAAACTGCTCTGTACTGGGGTCTGTGCCTCGTATTGGGGGAGAAAATGATGAGTCTAACAGACACTACCCCTTTGTTAAGACCCTAGTACATATGACCAACATTAATCTGATAATCACATACTGAAATTTAATACTGCACCTATATTAAGTCCAATGAAGGAGAAGTGCAGGGGTGATGAGATCTTAAAATGTGGTGTCTTTATTAGAGGGTCAGAAAAGGCTTCCCTGAGGAAGTGATATTGAGTTGAGTAATGAATAATAAGAGTCATTATTATTATCACAGAAAGAAGTCACCCATTACTGAACACTTACACTAAGCTGGTACCTTACTATCTCCATGCATTATCCCATTGAATCCTCACAGCAACCTTGTAAGTTAGGTGCTATGATTATCCAGATTCACAGAAAAGAGGCCTGAGGCTCAGAGAACCTGTAGAGGTCACACAGCTAGCAAAGAGCTAATCATGACCCCAATGCAGATAATACATAGTCTCAATGACTCCACTGCTTCCGTTTATCACCTAGGACAATTACTAGGAAGGTCACTGAATCAACTGAATCTAATGAATTGGCTCTTTGCTCTTTGTTGTATTTAAAAACAGCCACAGTGAGATCTGTTATGCTCTTGCTGATACAATGTCACAGGGAGAGCTCTGAGCAGGAATCAGAAAATAGGATTTGGCCTTCTAGCTATGCCACAACAGCTGCCGCTTTTCAAGTCCCTACTGTTTGCCTGAGATGTTGCCAGGATCTTAACATGATTATCCCAAATTTTCAAGATAATTTTTGTCAGATCAGGGTTGTGTATTAATATCTGCATTTTATAGGTGAGGAAACTGAAGAAGTTAAAGTGTCATAATTTGTAAGAGTTAGGACAGGAATGGGAGAGATTGTTCAATGGTTCTCAAAGTTTTCTGGAGAACATCACGTCTAAGGCCTTTTGAGGGGGATCAAAACTCTTTGTATACTAACATGTAGGTATTAGTTATCTATCTTTTAATATTATATTGACATTTGCACTAATGATTCAAAAGCAATGGTGAATAAAGTTGTTGGTGTCTTAGCAAAACATATACACACACACACACACACACACACGTATATATAGACTTACTTTTTTGGGGCCATGCTTCACTGTAAGACGGGAGCTTAGTTCCCCAACCAGGAATTAAACTGGTGCCCCTGCACAGTGAAGTGTGGAACTTTAACCACTGGACCACCAAGGAAAGCCTCCAAATAATTTTTTATTAGTGATGTTAATCGTATAAGTAACAATTTTTACCTCAAGGTGTATGATTACTTTTGATAAATACACTCACAATAAATCAACAAAGTTTCAGAAGATCAAAATGTAACTGTACTGGAAGCTAATGTCTAGAAATATGTGCTATGTCAATAATCAAAAAGGCCCCTGGTATGATAACCTGAAAGTATATCTTTCCAGTAATATAATTTTTGAGCTTTCAGGAAAAAATTAGAATTTTTGAAAACTTGTACCTACCGCCATTAGCTTGTTAACTTTCCAATTCCTAAAGCACCACCCCCACTTTTGAAATGAGAGTTGTGACATTAATGAACCTTTAAAACAAAAGATCTTTGAAGATCTGCAAAACTCAATGCACTAGGTATCTTCCAAATGTCCAGTGCATAGTGGTTTTGTTTGTTTTAGATGCATGGGTAAAAGAACCACTGGAAATACAAAACGGATTCATGGATTTTACTATAACAAAGTATGAAAAGTCAGTCGATATTATTTTCGTCAATTTAGTTGTAATATGGAATCTGAAATCATACTTGTCAAATTTTGTGTACTATCAAAGAACAACTATAATTATCTGAAAAAGCTGTTAAACTATTCCCTTCTTTCCCAATTGTGTATCTGTGTGAAGGTGGATTTCCTTTATATACTTCAATCAAAACAACATGTAGCAGATTGAAGGCAGAAGCAAATATGATCATCAAACTGTCTGCTATTAGGTCAGACATTAAATGTCACATAATGTTACTCTTTTTGCCAAACATTTTCTATTTTGAAAAATATAATTATTTCTCTTAACATATTTATGTTAACATATAATGAATTTATTGGTATTATTTTAAAATGAATTAAAGAAGAAATATTTTTAAAATAGCCTTAGTTTTGATTTTAAATACAATAAACATCTATAGCCACAATGCACATAAGCAAGCTCTTTAGGATCCTTAGCATTTTTTCTATGAGTATAAAGAGGTCCAGAAGTGAAAGGACACTTGGTATAATAACATAGATTCTAGAACGAGATCTTCCTGGCCTCACCAATATCTCGTAAGAGATAAAGCATCTGAAGAAAGTCATTCCCACTCTCTCTGCCTTATTTTCCCATCGATATCATGCAGATGAAAACAATAGTTCCTATTTCCTTTTGAACACTAAACAAGTTAATAAGGATACACTCTTAAGAACATTTCCTGTAGATATTAGCTCTTGTCTGATTTCAGAGCCAGTGTTCTTCCCACTAGATACACTTTTCTGAGCATCATCTTCCTTATTTCTGATATTTATTTTTAAAGTCCCTCAGCTTAGCCATTGCAAGCCTTTGCAAATATATTCCCTGCTGATTAAAAACATGATAGTGCAGTATTCTAGCTAGAAGTGATGCCAGCTTAGATAACATGCTATTTAGTCTTTGAGTGTAGGTTAAACGCACTGTCTGGACAAAGGAAGTTATTTAAAGAGCATACCTAGATCTGCTATAATTTAGAAATGCTCTTTGGATTTGAATTAAATATTTTTTTAGAATTGACTGACTGACCAAGTATTTTGATTATGAAAGTTAGCACTGCCAACATTTCAATAGGCATCGAGTTGCATTCTGTTTTTCAGCAAATAGAGCCACAGGATTCTTGGGGTGCTGGACTGGTGGTGTTGGAAACAGATGAAAGTGAACAATGGCAGTAATGCGTACTTTAGGTGTGTCTATCAGAGAAGAGACAAACAATGAATAAATAAAAATATATAGCATGTTAGCTGATACTAAGTAAATGAAGAGAAAACAGGGGGAGGGTAAGGATATGTAATATGAATGTGGGCTGCATTTTCATGAGGGTAGTCAGGAAAGGCTTCATTGCAGAGGTGATTTTGGAGTAAAGACCTGAGGGAGTGGTCCATATGGATATCTGGGCAAGAGAATGCCAGACAGAGGGAGTAGCAGGTGCAAAGACATAAGAGGAATATTCCTGGCATGTTACAGGGACAGCAAGGAGGCGAGTACAGATGGAATTGAGTGGGCAAGGCAGGTGTAGAAGATGTGATCGGAGAAGTAAGGGGTGCCGGACCACAGAGGGTCTTGTTGGCCTTTACACACTGACTTGGAAAGCCATTAAAGACTTTAGGGAAGATCAGTGAAATGCTTGACCTTCATTTTGACAGACACGGAGAGTCTATACCTAGGATATTGTTGCAATACATATGGCAAGAGAACCTGGTGACTCGGTTTACGGGGTAGCCATGGAGGTGGTGACACATGGGAAGATTTCAGATCTATTTTGAAACTAGAATCAACAAGATTTGTTGATGTATGGAATGTGTGACTTGACAAAAAGAACTGAATTCAGGATCACTCTAAACCTGAGTACCTGCTAGGATGGAATTTCGATAATTGAGACAAAGACGACTCAGGAAAGAACAGGTTTGCTGGGAGCAGTAGGGAGAACAGAGATCAGGTTTGAATATGTTAATTTTAGGATGCCTACTAGGTATCCAAATTTATTTAGATAATACTCAAGGATGATCCAAATCAGTAAAAACAGTTGCTATATTGTTAGGAATTGCTAAAAAAAGTTTCTGGTGGCTGTATTTCTTTCCCGAAAACAAACAAACAAACAAAAAACACCACCTGAAAAATTACATGTAAGAGTTTTTTTCTAAACATCATTCTGGTGCAGTTCCAGAACTGAACACCCTACTCCAGGTGCAGTCTTACTGAAGTTTTGGAAGGAAAGACTTACCTGTTTTAGAACACAGTGCCTCTACTTATGGAGCTAAAAATAGCTCTTACTTCTCAGTGTACAGGGATCTCTAACTGGCCTTCCACTCATGTCCATGCTGAATTGACAAATGAATATTCAAGGCTCACCTGTCTACCACTCACACTGCATCTGGGTTTAGAATCATTTCAATTTTCTATAGTTCCATTTGCTTTTTCCACCAGTGTAACTCTCTCCACTGCCTCCTTCCCCTCTGATGCTGGTGTCGAGTTTGGCTGCCTGATCCACTGTCATTAATAGTGAAAACAGTACTTCCCAATTTAGTATCATCTGCAGATTTCATTAACATGCTGTTTGTATTTTTGTCCTAATATTTCCAAAGGATGTCCAATAATGTAGATAATCACTTTACAATTAAAACAAATGAAAGGTCTTTTTTATTGAGGATGAAAAGGGACAGGCTTTATGTTGTTTTTTTTCAATAGCTCCTTTGCTCAGGTCAGAAAATACTCAAGAAAAAAGGAGCAGGTATAGATCTTTTTTTAAGAGGATGCCAATCCATTTATGGTGGATTGGCCAGAAGCCTAAGTGATGTTCCTCATACACATTATACCACACATACTTTCTAAATAAAGACCAAGAGGAAACATACATTTCATAACCTAAAGTCTTTTAGCTTCATCAAATGCCAGAAAGCAAACGCACTGGCAGAATACAACACATTAATGTGTTTTGACATAATGATTGTGCCTGTTTCGTCTTAGTAAGCCAAGCTGAGGATTTCCAACCAAACAGAGGCAGGGCGGGGCTATCAAATTACAGATGTGCCCCAGACTTGTGAGGGGCATTTACTTAATGGACCATTTAAACACTTGTCTCCATGTCAGTGATGATACAAACACGACATCTCTGAGCTGGAGAGTCGCTCTTATGCGCACAGACCTTCATGAAGTCATGGGATAGGGCTTGAAGAGGAATTTTTAACTAGGAATACATTTCAGGGTTCAGCTGCATGCTGAAGACTGCAGAAAGAAATTCACTTTTAATGACTGTGAATCCATGGAGCAGGGCCATTTTATTTCATTTCTGCATAGCTAGCTGAAAAGTGAAAGTCACTCAGTTATGTCTGACTCTTTGCAATCCCGGGGACTGTAGCCACCAGGCTTCTCTGTCCTTGGAATTTTCCAGGCAAGAAAACTGGAGTGGGTTGCCATTTACTCTTCCAGGGGATCTTCCTGACTCAGGGATTGAACTAGCATCTCTTGTGTCTCCTGCACTGGCAGGCAGATTCTTTACCACTGAACAACCTGGGAAGCCCACATAGATGTAGTATTGTAAGTACACCTTTATTAAAAATATCCACATATAAGTGGACCTGTGTGATTCAAACCCCACATTGTTCAGGGGTCAACTCTTCTGTTATTTCCCCAAAGAAATGGAGGACTGTTTGGGGAATCCAAAACAACAAAAGCAACTCCTGTGTCTCCTGCTTTGCAGGCAGATTCTTTACCATTTGAGCCACCACATAAGCCCAAAGAGAAGCTTTATTTTTCTCATGACAGAGCTGAGAAACATTTTTTAAAAATTTTAATTAATTAATTTTTTAACTGAAGGATAATTGCTTTACAGAATTTTGTTGTTTTCTGTCAAACCTCAACATGAATCAGCCATAGGAATACATATATCCCCGCCCTTTTGAACCTCCCTCCCGTCTCCCTCCCCATCTCACCCCTCTAGGTTGATATAGAACACCTGTTTGAGTTTCCTGAGACATACAGCAAATTCCCATGGCTATCTATTTTACATATGGTAATGTAAGTTTCCATGTTAAGAGAGACATCTTTTTAATGCTTTTAGAATGACTGTCTCCAACTCTTCTTGATAATGTTTGTTTTGTTTCTCTCAACTGGAATATTCCTTCTAGCCTAGGTAATTCCCCATCTCAAGAAGTTTTTGGTTAAGTATGATGTTTTGTTTTTGTTTGTTGGCTCTGGTTGCTTGGAACAGAAATCAAACTAGGTAACTTTACTCAAAAGATGAGGATCTAGTATACAGATGCAAGGATGTTATAATGGAATGATAAGCAAGAATGCAGAGAGGGCTCAGAAAAGACTAAAAAGAGTGAACTTGAGGGAGAGTAGAAAGCAGGGAGTACACTCTCACCATCTTTGTTTGTATATGCACATTTGCTTCATTTTTTTTTTAATTTGATCTCAGCAAAAACTCACCTCTGCTCCTCATTCCACATGGTGGAGGAAAGATGCCCAACCACAGCTCCCAAGGCCACATGTTGTAGTTCCAGGCATGGATGCCTGGATGGGGTGACATAAACAATTTCATTCCCTAGCTCTCTGCTCTAATTCCAAACCCCTAGGAAAAACTGACCTAGTTCACACCTCAGGCTCTCACGCCTGATCCTTTTGGAATTCCAGCGTGGCTGCTGTCAGTCCATTGCTTTAAGTCAGATGAAAACTAAAGGAATGATTATCGCAGTTCAGAAACTCCAAAAAGTATCTACAATTGTAGGAGTGCTCAGGGCCAGATGAATTTGGAAAAGGGAAAATAACAGGGCATGAAAAAGCAAAAGCCTAATTCTTATTTTTCCTGCAGAGTAGGAAGCAATATTCCAAACATTCCCTGCACCCCTCCTCAAAGAAACTGTCAAATGATCCTCAGGAGCAACTTGGCAGATGGGTTGAAAAAAAAAAATCAACATGCTCATCATAAGTTTTTAACACATTGAAAACATCAGGTGTGGGCCTTGATATCTCATGCATTATTCAACCACAAAGCATCTTCCCTCTGACTGGGTTATGTGCTGGAGAAGAAGGGAAAGTTCTGTCTGTCTTCAGCAAACACATTTCAAGGACTGTCTTAAAACAAAAGGCAAGAGTGTGAGACCTGATCATCTTCTTGATTTGAGTTTTAGAATTTTGGCACATGGACAAACCTCAGTTTGCAAGGATTCCATTTAATTAGTTCAGTGAATGTTTTCTGAGCACTTCCAGTGTACCAGATGCTCTGTGAGGCACTTAGAGTTAGGCTACTTTTATGATGGCAAGTATCTGAAAACGTAACCTATCAGCTCATATACTTGGAAAGCCTGGAGTAGCCTTGGCTAAATAAACCAAGTGGTTCAAGCAAACATCATCAGAATCCGGGAACTGCGCTGGATAATTCCTTTTCTCTCCCCAGATCCACTCCACTCTGCCTGTGTTCTAGGAGGCTGGCATATAGGGTTTGATTAACTGATTTTCTTTCACGGAATGGTGGGCTCAACAAAATAAACCAGAAAGAAATGGAGGGGGAGAAAAAGTAAATTGGAGTTTTATTCCCCCAGATTTCCTTCCTGTAGAGATGTCACAGTTCTTGACAGACAGGCTTTTCTACCCACCTCCTATTATATCTCCCCCCCACACCTTTCTTTCTCTCTTTCTCTTCTGCTCTTCAGACCTGGAAGTGTGCACAGCACCCTGACCTTTACTGTCTTCGTTCATTTGAGCTGCTATAACAAAGTACTATAGACTGCATGACTTATAAATGAATATATTTCTCATAGTTTTGGAGACTGGGAAGTCCAAAATCAAGATGCCAGCAGAACTGATGTGTGGTGAGGGTTTACTGGTTCACAGACGGACATCTTTGTGTTATGTCCTCACATGGTGGAAGAAGCAAAGGATCTCTCTGGAGCCTCTTTTGTTAGGACCCTAACCCCATTGGAGAGGGCTTCACCTTCATGACCTAATCACTACCTAAAGGCCCCGGCTCCAAGTATTACCATATTGAGCATTAGATTTTCAACATACGAATTTGGGAGCATACACACATTCAGTCTATAGCACTAGCACAATGATATGGCACAATACTCTGTGGAATCTCTCTACTCTGTCCACACCTTTGTTAACTGCTTCTTTCTTAATCTCTTTTTAAATTACCCAATTTGACTACACTGTGATTCTCCTCATGGAGCCCTGACTAGCCCTGACACCAAGAATAAGCTTGAGGGCTTCCCTGGTGGCTCAGTGGTAAAGTTTCCACCTGCCAATGCAGGAGACACGGGTTTGACCCCTGGTCCGGAAACATCCCACATGCCGTGGAGCAACTAAGTCCATGCACATAACTACTGTGTGCTCTAGAACCCAGGAACCACAAATGTTAAGTCCATGTGCTGCAACTACTGAAGCCACTGTGCCCTAGAGCCTGTGCTCCGCAACAAGAAAAAGCCACCGCAATGGAAGTCGGCGCACTGCAACTACAAAGTAGCCTCTACATCCACAACTAGAGAAAAGACGAGCAGCAACGATGACCCAGCACAGCCAAAAATAAAACAAACAGATACAATTTTAAAAGTTTACATGGGAAGTATTTTTTTTTTAAAAAGGTAAAATTATTCAAAGGGACAAAATGAGGAAACAGGTCATAAGGAGTAGTGTCTTTGAACTGGATCACTTTTACAACATCCAGGACCAACCAACTGCAAGCAAACAACTAAGCTGAATCATAAGAAACTGCTATCATCCCACCATTTTCTGACACGCAAAAAGCACTGTCCTATGGTTCAACTAACAAATGAGTCTTGCTGTTTTTTAAGAGAACATGATCTTCATTTATATCCTGGTTCTTTGGGAGCAATTTCTCCTACTTTAGTGGTAAATGATGCATTTTTCTCTGTTGGTTCCTCTAACAAAATATCTGGGAGATGTGCACACAAACTTGGTCACTGTATTTAATTTTTTATTACTGAATTAATTGTTATGGCTTTGTAACTAAATTTACTATATGGGGATTTTTGATAAACACATACACAAATTAATCCAACTCCAGAAGGTAAGAACCCAACTGTTGCTAGAAGCTAATGCCTAGAAACACTTGTCTATTAATGATGACAAAAGCTTCTGGACCAATACTGTGTGTTTAAAATTCTATTTTTGGTTAACATTTATTTAAAATAACACCTGGTCTTAATAATAAGTACCCTTTGATTCTGCCATCTACCGGAAATAATTGTGCTTCTTCATAAAACTAAAGGGTAGCCTACTAATCTACAGTCAATATTAACCCATCTTTTCCAGTGCTGTCTTATACACTTTGAAGATTTAAGCTTAGAAAGAGATATAGTCTTTAAGGTTAAAACAAACAAACAAAAAAAAACCACAGGACAATTACATATAAGGCAAGATTATACAACAAGTAAATCCATACATAGGAAGACAATGAAATGTTATTGCTATGGGGAGTGTCTGGGGATTCCAGTTCTCCTAAATGGTGTATGTCTAGCTTTTGGAGAAAGTGAAAAAAAAAATTATCATTCTTTGAACATAAAAAGCTAAAAAAACAAACCAACACAGGATCATGAAATTCGTTTTTTAAAAAATTAAATACCAAATGATACTCTATGTCTGTAGATTGTCATCTTATAAGTGATAGGTCTTTCCTAAGGCCATCTAAAGAAAAATCTTATCAGTATGAATCCCTTCAAAATATCTGTGAAATACAAAATAAACTAGTCCAATTAACTGTGAGACATTATGTTATAAAAGGTGACTTGGACAAGAAAGTGTGTGTGATTTCCAAGATGGTCTATGTATGAAATAATTTGCCCTGTGGCCATATCATAAATCCATAATTTTTTGCAAATGAAATCATATTAGTCCAGAGTTTATTTGCTCAAAACTACTAGGGAAAGAGTAGGATCTAGTTTAAATTGCTGCCAAAAAAGCAGGAATTCACTTCAATTCTAATTCTGAAGCTACCTTGTTGCTGATGTTATTGATGGGGTCAGGTCAGCAAATAAATCAAATCTTTAACTAGGAAAATAAGACTTCTATTTTCATAGGTATATTTGTTTCCTGTGGCTGCTATAACAAATTACCACAAGCATGGTGCTTTAAAATAGCAGAAATTGATCTTCTCATAGTTCTAGAGGCCAAAAGTCTGAAATCAGTAGCAGTGTGCCAAAATCAAAGGCACTGTGTTGGCAGTGTCTTTCTTCCTCCAGAGGCTCTAGGGGAGAATCCATTCCTTGCCTCTTCCAGCTCCAAGTATCTGCCAGCATTCTTCGAATTGTCGCCATATCACTCCAGTCTTCCAGGCCAGCATCTTCAAATTTCTCTTTGCCAGGTCTTCACATCACCTTTTCCATTGTGTATTTCTGATTCATCTTTCCCTAGTTCTCAAATATATGTGTGATTGCATTTCTAGCCCCTAGATTATAATCCAGGATAATCTCCCATCACTTTTTTATATAAAGCAACATGTACAGATACTCAGGACCAGGAAGTGAATAATGTTTGGGGGTCCCCTCCCAAGCTACACAACAATAGGGAATGTTAGATAAAGCAGGGTAGGGAACTGGAAAGAACAAAAATTCTCCAGAAAACCAGGGTCAGGCCCTTGCTTTGTTAGAACCTATCTGTATTTCCTAGGGAAAGTCACCTCTTCAAGGCTCACATTTATCATCTATAATACAGATGTGTAAGATGTTGGGTTTAGGAAAATAGATGCTCCCTAGAAAGAGATGGGAATACCAGATCACCTGACTTGCCTCTTGAGAAACCTATACGCAGGTCAGGAAGCAACAGTTAGAACTGCACATGGAACAACACACTGGTTCTAAATAGGAAAAGGAGTAAGTCAAGGCTGTATATTGTCACCCTGCTTATTTAACTTATATGCAGAGTACACCATGAGAAACGCTGGGCTGGAAGAAGCACAAGCTGGAATCAAGACTGCCAGGAGAAATATCAATAACCTCAGATATGCAGATGACACTACCCTTAGGGCAGAAAGTGAAGAAGAACTAACAGCCTCTTGATTAAAGTGAAAGAGGAGCGTGAAAAAGTTGGCTTAAAGCTCAACATTCAGAAAACTAACATCATGGCATCCAGTCCCATCACTTCATGGCAAATAGACAGGGAAACAGTGGAAACAGTGGCTGACTTTATTTTTCTGGGCTCCAAAATCACTGCAGATGGTGATTGCAGCCATGAAATTAAAAGACGCTTACTCCTTGGAAGGAAAGTTATGACCAACCTAGATAGCATATTAAAAAGCAGAGACATTACTTTGCCAACAAAGGTCCATCTAGTCAAGGCTATGGTTTTTCCAGTGGTCATGTATGGATGTGAGAGTTGGACTGTGAAGAAAGCTGAGCGTCGAAGAATTGATGCTTTTTGAACTGTGGTGTTGGAGAAGACTCTTGAGAGTCCCTTGGACTGCAAGGAGATCCAACCAGTCCATCCTAAAGGAGAT